>NC_071292.1:51650157-51985157 GCF_943737925.1 Anopheles nili
ATCCAGAATGTCCTGCAACTCTGTCTCTCTCTCACAGTCTCTTCAATTACCTTCCGAATCGGTTCGCCATCCAGCCGCCGCTGAAACCGCCCAGCATGCCACCGATCGCGAAGATGGAAACGGCCACCGAGTACAGCTGCTGAATGAACTCCTCGCTGATGTCCTCGCCGTACCGGTCCTTGTACACGTCCTTCATGAAGTTCTCGATGTTCACCTCCGGCGCGTTGATGACGCCGGTATTGTAGCCGAACTGGAGCATACCCAGTACGGCCGCAAAGATGGCGTACGTCAGGAAGAACGTCAAACCCTGTGGAAAAAGAGAAAATAAGATTAGAACAAAAGCTTTTACTGGTAGGAAATCATCGAAGTCATCGAAAATGCACCAATAATAACAGAAAACACAACGAACAAAAAAGTAACACCATGGGAAATCATAAAGAGATTTTTTATTAAACCAAAGAGCAAAAAAAAAACTAAACAACAAAAACTAAATTGAAGAACGGAAGGCAGATGGAGCAACAATAGTAACACCTACTTGCTCCAGCAACCGTAGCTTCCGCCGGTGCGTGTGCTCCTCCAGCCGATCGACGTACTCCCGCAGCTCCTCGATCTCTTCCTTCACCTGTTGTACTGTATCTAGTTCGTGCTTTATTGCTACCATATCACGTTTCACCTGCGAACGGAACAAACCGCATGAGAATGCTCTCGAATAACTGCAGCAGCAGCATAGTATCACGGTTTTACTTACTTCGGAAACTTCCGTCTGGCAGCTCTCCACCGATTTGGTGAGCTCCTGCAGCTGGGTCCGTATCTCGCAGAGGGCGACCGTCGTCTCCAGATGACGGTCACCCCGCTGCAGATCGTCCAGCTTCGCCGACAGATTCATACTCATCACGCTGACTTGCTTCTGCAGTCTGTGGTTGGAGGTGGGATGGAACGGAACGCATGGAAAAACGGTACGTATTAGTATTTATTTCCTTTATTCGACGCCAACCGGACGCGGTTGCATTACACACTCACAAACACGCGCGCACACACATACATTTCGAACACAACAAGAAAAGATCAGCAATGTGGCGAGAGTGAGTGAGTGAGTGAGAGAGAGAGATAGAGAGAAAAAGAGAGAGAGCTAGAACGGGGTAGCGCGAACGAAGAAGACAGAGCTGATGGAGGAGCGATTTTTGATTCAAACGCGAGGCGTGAAAAATGAAGGACGCTGGTTATGAAAAGTCATGAGTTTCCGCACGTCCTTTGGCCACATAGCGTACGCGAAAGCTGCCCGTATATCGGCAGCACACGGTCGTTATGGTGATGGTGGTGGTGGTGAAAATGAAGCATATTTATGGAAAAGGCATCAATGTAGGCGAGATGTGGAAAGAACACGGTCGAACGAAAGCTATGCATTTAAAAAAGTTATTAAACCAAAGAGCGAGATAAAAAAAAACATACAGAATATAAAATCGTCCGCCTAGCAGAGATGATGTTGATGGTGGGTGGTGTGTGCAAGTGTGGCTCGGCGTAATAAAGTCGAAAACTGAAGCTGAGATTGAAACCGAGGCTAGAGATGGAATCGCCGAAGCGAAATGGCAGCCAGAGAGTTGGGCGTCGTTTTAGAAACGGTGGGATGATTTCGAAACTAATTTGAAAAAAAAAACCGCCCAAAAGTTCCCGTTGGTGATGCAACAACAGCAGCAATAGCAAACACAACAACAACCAAAAAAAAAACACTCCTCTTCCAAGTGAACGCTGTGCGATCGCATTACGAAGGACGAAACGAATGTAAATTACGATAGAAAACAAAAACACACACACAAAAATAACGGCATGATGGGACGGTTTTGGGTGCACTTTCCAGCGTGTGGCATATGCAAACTCCATCTCCTATGCGACGCAATATGGCAGTAGTGCAAGTATGCGGCAAGTATCCTGCTGAAAGGACTTTTCCGGCCGGCAGGATGCAAGCTCGTCCCGTGCAATTCGCAACGCGCAGTAGCAGCAGCAGCAACAGCAGCAGTAGTTGAGCACGAGACATGTTACTTTGATAGCTTCGTTTTTTCGTTTTTCGTTTTCGCGTCCACTTTCAAGCACGGAATTCAATGGCCTTTCGTCGTGCTGATGGCACACGCGCTCCAACACCGATTGACGGCAGCAGAGACACACACACATCGTAACACAGCTAGGCGCGCGGCATTCCCGGGTGTCGTTGGGTTCGAATTGTTTAACTTAGCGTGTCCTTGCGATGACGCGACGTACGCCTCGGGGCTGATGGCAATCGATGGTCGATTTGAACGCTAAAGAGTGTCTAACGCGAAGGCTAAAGGCCGGCAAATGTTCGATCGTCGCCGAAGCGGTGGTGTTTATGGTTCGAAAATTCGAACATGCACTTTTTGCCCAACTCAACGTGATGTTTGATGCTGCGCTAATGGGCTTGGGAACGAACCGGGATTCGCTACGGCACCCGCCACGCGAGTCTTTTGGGGTTCGAGTGATCGAATGTTGCTACCGTATGTTACAAAAAAAACCCAAAGGTGTCCTTTGGAAATGGCGGAGCATAACAGCAACCGAGAGAGAGAGAGAAAGAGGATAACAAAAGGCGTACGAACGAAAAAAAAGGTGACGAAATTATGCACAGGCGTGTGTGAGCGAGTGTGCGCGTGGGTGTTTGTTTTTTTTTATTTTGGCTAAGAAGTCAACGTGAAAGGATGAAGAAAAGAATGCCCACTTGCTGGTGGTGGTTTTTGGTAATTCTTTTTCTTCGTCAAGATGCTAAAGCGAGTTAGTTGGCCCCGTCCGGTGGGACGTCCGGGGCCGAGGCGATCGCGCAGCCACAAAAAAAAACTAACCAAAAACAAAAGGAAAACGTAGAATGATAAGAAGAAGAAACAAACTGTTCTACTCTAACGCTGGCAAAAAAACACAGAACCGATAAAATTAACTACGGTAAGATACGAAACAATACGGTTTTGTACAGGCACATATTGGTGGGGTCACTATCTACACAGTTCTGCAGATATCGTGGTAAAGCAGATACGCTCGCCGTTGGTTTGAAGTACGTCAACCAACAGGGCGCCGATTGTATACCACGACAGACGCTTCTTCCAATGCTAATGAAAACGGGATGCGACTTGTGATCCAACAAAACCGATCGATTGTCCCCGCGACAGTCTGGGCCGCGCAGTGTTTATTGTCTGCTTCCACCATCCGACATCAAAAACCCACAAATGGAGTGCGGGACGAGCTCACGAACTCACCCACAACCTCTCTCACTACGAGCAGCTCTCGTCTACCAAAAGGCAGCCTTCTTTGACGATAGTTTCTCGCGGAACCGAGGAGACATACATTCCAACCAATTGAACCCAAAAACCGAGACGGACAAAATAAGCGAACGGAAGCATTATTAAGAGCAAAAAACCAAACAATCGAGAAAACGCCATGGCAATCGAAGGGGGTGCAGTTTTGTGTGCCATTCTGGGGGGGATATGTGTGTATGTGTGCCTTGCGCAAGACGTGTGGGTGGATAAGTGTGCCGAGTAGTGGGGAGCAGCTGGGTGGGTGGTGTTATGACGAACGGATGATCATAAATTCGGGTAGATGGATTGCTCCATTTTCGAACCACAACCACAAACAAATGGAGGAAGAAAAAAAAAAAGGGAGCAAATGGGAATGGATCATAAATCGACGCGAATATGGTTCGCCAACGGGACCGGGATCCGGGCGCGGATTCGATATCGATCGGAAAAGCGAGGGTGGAAGGTCCTTTTTGCCTGAATCGAAGGGAAGGGTCGCTCTGTCTTGCCGGAGCTTTCGGTAAACGTCGCGTTTTTACTTACCCGTAAGAAATATCACCGTACGACATTTTGTGACCGGGGGGTTGTTTTTCTTTTTTCGTTTCTCTTTGGTTCGTTATGTGCTTTTGCTTTGTTTTTGTTTTTTTTTCGTTTGTCTCTTCGCGCAACTACCGTTGCTGCGTTTGGCTCGCGCGTATTTACTCGCTTCTCGAGATGGACCGCCTCGGCTCGTATCAATCGATAGTGCGACCACGCGGTTCTCGCGGAATTTACGGTTTTCCGGTTCGCGAATTAGTTGGCTTTTCGTTTGCGTTTCGTTTCGCGAATTGTCTAGTGGAGGGTGCTTAATGTAAATGCGCTCGCTTTGCTACTGCTGTGACTGCGCGCGTGGATTTCGCTTCCGTTTGAGGATCCTGTATGATCCTCTAGGACGATGGTGGCTTACACGAAGCTCAGCTGAGCGTTCGTGAGCTGTGTGCGGTTGCGTTTCGATGTCTCACATCGACGTGTACTCACATTTACGGTACAACTATTACCGGCTATTCCCGCCGCACCATTTCGAGCTAAAGGAACTTTTAGTGCGTTCGATTCTGGGGATGGGATCGCTTATGGCACCCGTTTCGGCCGCGGGGACATAAATCGTGTTGCGAACCGTTCACACCCTAGTGTAGTGTTTGGCTTTCTATTTCCCTTTCGCACGCGGGATTGATGATCGGTGATCGAGTATGAGTGTGTGTTTCTCTTCAAGCGCGCAATGAACTTTTGGTCAAATTTTGATGGCATGCGATAAAGCAAATGTTCATGATGCTCGCGGAAACTGTGGGGATGGCTCGAATTTCCATGAGTGAAAATGCAAATCGCGCACAATTCAAACGCCTTCCTGTGTTCCGTTACTGAGCGTGCGTGCGAATGATTTCGTTTTTCGTATTACTTTTGCGTTCCAAATCACCGCTTCGCTCCCATACATGGGGGGGGGGAAATTTTGTCTATCGCGTTTTTTGTTTTGTGTTCGCTCGCTTGATTTATCCTAATTCGCTCCAGCCACGATAACCCGGATTCGGGTATCGATCGATTAGCTACACTCGCTATTTAATTTGCAACCTGTCAAGGTATGCCGGTCGAGTGCTTTGCGCGGAAGCGGCAAACACTGGCTTCCGAGAAGCGTCGTCGCTTAATTTTGCACACACAAGAAGCCTTACGAATGTGCTACGAGAGGAGAGAAAGAGAGAGAGAGAGAGAAAGAAAGAAAGAAAATGGTAACATAGAACGGAAGGATGAGTGAACGGGCTTGAAGACTGTGCGCAAATTTTGTACATCGGTGTAGTGGAAAGCAACCACGGAGTCGTTAATCTACCAGGAATGGGAATTAACTTGCCGCCGAAATGAACCCGAGAAGTGTGATGTAGATTCAATTTGAGACGTTGATCGGTGCGACAGAGTGACAGAGAACGAGCGAAATGTGCAAATGTTCCACAACATGAGAAAGGACTTCAAATAATACGACAAATCGAGTAGACGGCAACCTACTATTCGAGCCGCTTAAACTCGCTCGGAAACGCTACAAACGCTGTTGAATTATCCTTGAAAAAAACCAGCAGTAAGTCGACAATGGGCGAAGGTTCAAGAGGACATTCCGAACAAGAAGTTAACTCCTAAGCCTGACCCAGAATGTGATTTTTCACACACAAAATCAATGGCCAGTGTGGCCACACAAACGTCCATATCACTGAAGATTCTGACCGATTTCAAAGGGAAAAGTTTTCCCGCAGCCAACGGGATGAATTATTGGCTTCTCAAGGACCCACAAGCTTGGTCGAGGTTTTGCTGACAAAGTTCCATGATGCAATGATCGTGCGTTCGCAATCAATCTTTAATCGGTAGGGAAGAGCAAAAAAAAAGAAAAAGAAAAGGCAAACCCCGTGAATGTTTAACCTACTTCAAACGAGCTAATGGGTCGCTCCTGCACAACATGGAAGAAGGATTCACTTCGCGTAACTTTTTAAACAAGCAAATAGCACCGTTGGCACTCCACCGCACCACAATGCGTGAAGATTTCACACAATTTCGTCTCTCCAGCGCGGGACTGCCACCGCAGTGTGCTAATCAAAAGTTTTGTTGATAATTTTCCCAGCAATTTCCCCACCACCCACCGGGTCGTGGTGGCCCACAAAAAGCACAACGGAGCAAATGAGCCATGCATGGCAGCCAAGGGTTTTCGGGGAATAAGGTCGCATTTTCTCCATCGTCTCGTGGGAGCCGCGAGTTGACAAGGGCGACGACGTAAGTCTTTGTCCAAGGCGTGAAAATTCCCTCCCCCCAACCATCTCAAGCACCATGTGAGTGTCAAGCGTGAAGTTTTTCTCCTCACAACCTCAACTCATCCTTGGGTGCGAGCGAGGGAAACCCGTCGGGTGGAAAAGCGGTGGAATAAAAATTTCAAATCTTCATCGCCAGCAGCCTTGGGAGCGGCGGCAGTCGCGTTTCGACAATAAAAGCTTATCATGAAAGTTTAATTTAATCCTCGTCGCTCGGTCCTCGGCCCGATGGCCCGAAAATGATGCGTCTGCTGCTCCGAGCGAACTTGATAGGTCAGATGTAAATGATGGACAAGCGCGCCCGAGAGTGAGAGGGAGAGAGAGAGCACAAAGTGGCCTGGAAGGGTGGCGCAGGGCCAAACAGGCAAGGGGTAAATCCGTTGATGAACCTCCCTCCCTGGGGTGGGGGGATTCGCTCGTCGGCGATGGGAAAATGCAAAAGTTTCCACATTTCCACCCCAAACAACTAACCTTACTCAAACAACCATTCCAAACTTATCATCCCATTCTGAGTGGTTATGGTGTGCGTCTTTCATTCCGTCGGTCTCGGGCACGGCCACCAGCGAGAAAGGAGGGTGTTTCATTCTCAAAAAAAAAAAAAAAGGATGCTCTTCACTCGCTCGAGAAATCCTCGCTCCTCGTGCTTTTGGCAATTGCCTCGCTGCAGGGCGCCCTCGTTGAAGGGCGATTGTCAGGGGGGGACACCAAAAGGACCTTCAGCGTGCTTACGAACACACACACACACACACACACACGCGCGCCATAGGGCGAGGATTGTTCGCGCGAGGAACCGGAACGTGTTTATAAATGAATATTTGTCAATTTCTATTCATACGGTAATCCATTGGATTAGCCTGAGCGCGAATGAAAGGGTGCACAGCAGCGACCCGTCCTTCGAGTGCGACGACGCTCGTCCTTGTGGAGGGTTGAATGTAAATAATTTTCCACCCCACCCACGCGCGTACCTATATTTATCTTATGCTCATACATTTTCGCTCGCCCCCTCCCCCATATTTGGAAGCCATCGTTCATGCTTCGTTGGCGACGCTTGGGAGCCACCCGGTTCCGGGACATCATGCAAGTCATCAAATCATCGCGAGTCATCCGCACTCATGATAAATTTCTTTCCGGCTCTGACAGCCCCTCGGTGGTGGGTGGCCAATTTTTCACCCACCCAGCCGGGGGGTTGGTGGGTAAAATTTCCCGCTGCCTGCGCAGATGATGATTAGGAACTGTTTAAAAGTCGATTAAGCCCGGGCAAGGAATAATTCCCGCCGCACGATGATCGTAAACCCGCGGAATGTACAGCACAATGTGGGTGGGGAGATTTTTATGTTGCCGTGCTTGAGGCGTTTCGATTTACCGAGAAGCACACGCGCGCTATTAAATTAAACGTTACCTTCTTGAACGGCAGCTGAAAATCATACACCGTACCAGCATCTTATCTCTCGGTACGGTAAGAAATCGACGAATGTGGTGCTCCCCGTTTAGTGAATGCAAATAGTGGAACCGTTGCCTTTGGCTGGGTTGAGCGATAATTCCGTTCTCCAAAAAGCAAAAAAAATGGCTCACAAAAGCAAACACACAAAAAAACCGCCATCTGTCTCCAGCTGCGCACGTCCCGATGATGCTGATGACGATCATAAATTGATATCATTCAACACCCAGCCGGAGCTTTGGATCGATTCCAAAAAGAAAAAAAAACGACGACGGCGAACCATTAATCACGGAATGAATCCGAAAGCGCGGCTTCGCGGTGCGCTTGCCAAAGGACTCTCCGGTATTTCGACGGGATGGGACGAAGCCCCATTTCCCTCTATCACACCGACGATCTTTGGGTGAAATAATTTATCACGCCTTCGGGCAGGGGGGTGAGTGGAACGTCACCGAGGGGTTGCGAGATTTAAACACGCCCGGCAGGCAAAGCACACTGATAAAGGAGCGATATCTGTCGGATTGCTTCGTTGGGTGGTGCTGCGGATGCTAATGGATGGAGAAGGAATCGATCGGTGAAAATCGATCGCATAAATAAACCGCACAAAAATCATCTTTTACTTTAATTTAAACGCCGTTCGTTACGCCTTCCGGTGGCCCTCAGGTGATTCATTGTTACAACCACAACAACCACCAGCGTTACCAAACTACTGCTGGCATCAAATTCAACACCAACCGAGCGTAGCCGGTTACCGCGAAGAAATAATCTGCTAAAATGTTCAACACAAACGCCACAGTGGCCAGCCAGCGCGCTTTCGGGGAATGGCAAAACACACAAAAGGGACGAAATGTTCATTACTTTTCGCAACCCGGCGCAAAACGCCCATAATAACGCCGATCCTCTCTCTCTCTCTCCTGGTTCCGGGTGCACGGCGCCAACGTGCGGTCACCACCACCACCATTTTGGGTTCATTTTACACGCTCATGAATCGAGTCGTTTCGAGTCGTTTTCTCGCCTGCCACACCAAACAAACAGCAAAAAATGCACTTTCATATTCATCTGTCATCAAATCAGCGAACGAGACCGCGGGAAAGCATTCGCGCACGGTACGGAAACTGGACCGAAGGACGAAACCGTGGGACCGTGGGTTGGGAAAAAGAAAAGAAAAAAAGGCTCTCTCCCACCCCCACCAACGATTACGTCACCAGTGGCCAACAACGTGGCAATGGGCGCTGGAGGCGCTCGCTGTAGGGCGGTCTTCAAATCGAGTCCCGAAACGCTTTCAATGGGCCGTCCGGTGCGCGCTGCTCTCCGCAAAAGGGACACTCGAGGGACACAACACAAACACAAAACCCACCCACCCAACCACCCACCGAAACGGAACAAACGGCGAAATGATGGATGGCGCTTTTCCAACTCCTGCTGCTGCTGTTGGCGCTTTCGAGAAGAAAGCTTTTGCTTTCTCCATTGATGAAATCCGCCCACCGACGTCGCTGCATCGGAAAAGCGAGTCCACGGCGTAGGTGGTGGTGCGAAGGAAATGCAAACGCAATCTTCAGCACCGTGCCTGATGGAGCCACGGCACCGGATTGGTTGGTTTGGAGAAAGCAGCACTCGTTTGTTGTAAAGCAAGATAAATGAAGCGCGATTCATTGTGCTTGCGTGCTAGATGGCGCGCGCGCACGTGTATGTGTGTGTGTGTGTGTGTGTGGGGGGGGGGAGTTTCCCGGATATTTTTTGTCTTCCAGTTGGTGACGATCGTTCTGGCTTTTTCTCCGGATATTTGCTCCTCTCGAGATTTTCTGTCCGCAAGCCTGTGTTTGTTGCTGGTTCGTGATTTTTGTTTTGTTTTTGCTTTGGGAACAAAATGGGGCGCCAGAAACGCTTTAGCCTACCAATTTCAAGCGAGCTCGTCCTGGGAATGAAAATTCATAACAGAGCCAGCCTTCTAGGCCGTTTCCATCGGCGTGAAAGTCCATTCCCTGTTTGCGCACATGAGTCCATTAAAGCAAAGTGTGGCTTATGAACACTTCTCGTCTAATAAGCGTTTAGCTTCGATGATGTCCGTCGCACAGAAACCCAAGATAACTAGTGCAGGGAGAGTTTACCCACCGACACTCATAATCAACAAACATCAAAGTCAAACACGAGCAGCTTCTAGCTGAACGGGAAATCGGTATTTTTCGTTTCAAGAAGCGCCAGATGGTCGATCTTTCTCTCTCTTTCTCTTTGGTTTGGTCTGGTCACGATCCTGCTGCTCCGTGCTGCCATCGATAGATTGATTGCCGTGCGCTCGCATGGGTGCATTTCGCTGCAATTCGAGGGGAAATATTTGTTTTAATTTTTGCTCGCCTTATTTTTTTTTCTCCATCCACCACACTCCGTTCGCAATAGCGCTGATCTAACGGTGGCGCTCGAACGAAGCGACCGGAACCGAAAGCAACTGGAAACCCCCGGTGCCCGGAACCAATTCAATTACATTTGCATTTAGATAACGGTACCATACGCCGGTACGTCGGAAGGACCCCCGTGTGCACTTGATGGAGGTGGTGGCTTTTTTTTTTCCTACTTTTCGTCCTTTTTCAACCCCACCCTGCACTTGGATGGCTTTTCGTGGCCAAAAGAGTATCCAATGGCAGAGAACGGAGCGCTTGCATGGGGGAGATAGTGCACTAAATAAAAACAAAAAAGATGCACCAAAGTGCATCACCAGCTGCATCGTGACTTCCGCCTGGAAACGGACGGGTTCAAAAACTCGGGCTGAGCAGTTTAACCGAAAATTAAATTATCAAAGTCCATCTTCACTGCCTAGTCAGCCTAGACTGCTGCTGCTGGTGCTGCTGCTGCTGCTGACCACAAACTCTGCATCGGCTGTGTGACATCACGCGCCACCTAAACAGCATGGGGCGGCCCAGAAGAGTTGTGAACCAGTGTTTACCAACTACCACCGACATTGGGGGAGGGAAACCGGGTAGTCCCCGGGTGCGGTCAGGACTCGGATCCGACGGCACGGACCCACGTAGGTTTGCTATCTCCCTGCCATGTGACCCACACGCCATTCGAGGCTTGTTGACCGAGCAGATTTTCCCATAATGTCCCAAAAATTTGCCCACCCCGTTCAGCCGTTCTGCCGTTCCCATCGCATCTCTGACTCGCCGGGAGGTCGGTTGCGGTTTGTGGGAAGGATGCGCACGGGGCTCGGCAGGACCGGTCTAACCGGTTTGGCAGGACGAAGCCACAGCGCGGAGTTTCCGTTGTTTAGCTGCATCTCGGTTTTACAGATGCGAACCTTTCGGGGAGACCCCCCATGTGGAGGAAGCGGCAAAAAATCCAATATCCTTTCATTAGCCCGAAATACCCGCACACACACACATGCAGACGTGTATCGGTCGGTTCAAATGGAGCTCGAGAGCGTATGCAAAGTTTGATAGGCCGCGCGCATCAACGGCCCCGGGTCGAGACGGATTAAAACTATCAGCCCGTGACGGTGCGAACTCACGCAAGATAGAGTGAGTGAGAGAGACGGAGAGCGAGAGACAGGACGATAGGTCCATTAAAACCCTGCGAACTGATATCATTCGATCAAACAAGCCGCATGGTTTCGAATCACGATTGAGTAGGCGTTTGGGATGAGCTTGGGGCACAGTGTTCCTTTTCTTTTTTTTTTGGTTCTTTAGTCCTTCATCCTTTCAGCTTCCTTTCAGCTACCGACCCGGTGTGGATGTCGGTTTAATCGACCATGATCTCTGTGTATCGGGCATGGCAGCAGGGTTGCGCTTAAAATTGACTCCCGAAACGGTTCTCCCCGGGCGGGCCCGAGATCGAGGTGATGAACCGAACCCAAATTCTGCTCATTTCCTGCAAATATCCTGCACCCAGGTCTCCAGGATATGCCAGCATCCCCTGCGTTAGGGGCAATTTTTCCGCCACAGATGACTTTCGGGGGCGCATACAAAGACGCATATTGGGCCGGCAGTTTTTAGCCGACACTGCACTCAATCGAGCGTTCAACCGAGGGCTCGGAAAACCCTGACGGAGCTTTTCACAGCTCGGGTTGTACCGCGCGCGTGTGTGCATACGGTACACCGGTGCGCCATCGCAGCAGGAACCAGTCTATTTCCCTTGTTAATTTGACTCCCGCATTCGAGCCGAGTTCTGGAGATCCGAGCGTAGGCATATTCGGGTCGGGTTCTGGGGATTGTGGTGAAAATTTAACCGAGATTGGCATGATTGAGTTTCCATGTCGTGGGAAATGGGAATGGATCCTGCTGTCTGTCGGCTTTACTCTCGGCCTTGCAGGTGTACCTGGGTCTTGCACGACATGAGAAACTGCGGCTTGGCCACCATGCGCAGGCACGCGCGTTTGTGTGTGCGAGTTAATAAACGATGGAGGACGTCGGCCAAGGCAGGCCTGCAAATGGAAAATGCTATTCTCTGCGAGGGCCAGCCTCATGGTCGGTAATTGTTTGATCCAATTCCGCTTCCGACGAACGTTGAGGGGTTCATTTCAACGGAATGTTTGGCCCTTGTTGAGGGATCACATCGCGAGCGGGAAAATTCACCTGAAAGCACCCACGAATGTTGCTTTTAAATTAACGCTAATGAAAACTACACCCACACGCGCGCGTGATGAACGTCCGACCCACCCGGGAAATGCAATCAACAGCTCAAAGATCACTTTCAGATTACAACCCACCCACCGGGGTGAGGGTTTTCGCGCGCGCTCGCACACGTTCGTGGTTTAATTAGAGAATAAGTACACTACAAAACTGGTCCGCTTTCGCAGCGCTACCCGTAATAGAGATGATATGACGGGGGTTTGGGGTTCGAAAAGCATCCTGCCAACATCCATCGGATCCGGCGGCCACTGGAACTCTCACACACACTCGGCTAATCATGCTGAAGTGCTTGGAGTGCGTCCTGTTTTGGGATGCGCCCGGGTTTCGGTACGAATTCGCCCTCACCCCAAAAGTGATCCCTCAGAAGTTCCATCTCCCGGGTGGAGATCACACGCTTAATTCTCATCCTCATGCTCATCATCTTCAGCCGGGTTCGGTGGTGCGAATAGGCCACATCCTTCGTCCCGGGTGGATCAGCGAGACCGAGGGATTGAGGGAAAACCGGAGTTCAACAAAAAAGAGAAAACCTCCTGCAGATTGTTCCAACTCCATTACCCGGACGAGCCAAGCAAGCTGTAGTGTACCTGCCGCCGGGAAAGCAATTTCCACGGGTGGTCCCGAACGCGAGGAAAGTCGCATGCAGCAGGTAGCCACAGATCAGCCGGATCAGCTTGTTTCGTCCAGGAACCGAGGAACCGACCCGGAGGGACGATAGGATGATTGCGTTCTAATGCAGCGTGCGCTTCCTTAGCAACGGGGAAAACCCTCGGACTCCAAAAAAGCCGGCACACGCGTGGCCAAATCCCATTTGCATGCCGGTCCTGCGGGCGGTGCAACTCGCGCCCTACGGCCGGTAGGGCATGAATCTTGCATCAGTCTAATTCATGACTTCCGACCGGTCCGCTTCGAGCCTGGCACGACGAGATGCTGTACTTTCGGAATTGAATTTTCTTCTTCCGAGAGTTGCACACCCCGGGAACGCGCCCGTGTACGCACATTTGCATTTTAAAGTGTACTCGACATTCACAGCCACCAGGAGCTCTTGAGGGAAGGATGATTTTGACCACAAAATACACCCCAACCACGTATGCACCACAGCCAACCGCAGCGCAAAGACAATTGGAATGGCAGCAAATTCCATTCTCCACCCGGGGCGGGGCGGCCAAACCCGTCCGTTTATTCATTTTTGCACAACCCCCACTTCAGACGGGCACCACCGGGCTCGGTTTCGAGCTCAAGAAATGCGCACTTTGGGTGCACTCTGTCTCTACTCCATCGCTTGCTCGGACTCGAGAGGCATCCAAATAACGAGCTGCATACGAGATGACCGAGTTCGCCGGCTCCGGGGGATTGGTTTGCTTTTCCACTTATGCACCGGTGGAAAGCTGCTGCGGAGGGACTTATGCACTGCCCACGGGATCGGGCGGTTGAGTTGAGGATTTAATTTCATTAATTTTTCAATCGCCATGATATACGATGTGCATTTTCGTTTAACTTTCAATTTACCGCGCACAATGGAAAACCGACGCGCTGGTTGACCGCAAATACGGGTTACTTTTCGGTGCGCCTGGATTCCGTACCCACGGCACGGGTTTTATCCGCAGTCGAGCCGGATATCCTGCCGTACCCCGAACGGATTAACCGAAAACAAAGGCACACACACACACACATTGCGGGGGCGTGCTGAAGGGCAAAAAGTTAATGTTTCAGTGGAGCGGGTTTTTTCCGAGAGTGAGGCGAACGAAAATAAAAGCCCACCCACAAGCCGAGCCGGGGCGGAGTATTGGAACGGATTGCCGCATTTCGAGTTGCGAGATTTCGAGGGTTTAAATTAAAACATTGTTTTCGTTTTCGTTACTTTCGCAGGCTGCACCGCGAAAGTTTGCAGCCGGAATGCGCCCTCGTTCGGAATCAAGATCAATTTTGCGTTAAGTTCGCGAGCTGAGTTCTTTCGCCGTCTTCTGAAGGGTTCGGGTAAAAGTTTTCACTCCGCTCCCAAAAGCATTCAGCAACTGTTGCGAAAGAGCCTGTTCGAGTAAACCTGTGCGAGGGAATTTTCCATTTTCATTTCCCGCGTGCCGCTTGCTCTTCCCGAACCTGCTCCATGTTGGCCCGGGCAAGCAAAACAGGGCACCATTATTTACTACGTCGAAGGCTATTAGCAAACACGCCCGAAATGATGTAAAACCTCTTAACGATTGGTAGAGAATTCAATCAAACGTGCCTCTCTCGCCGATCGGGCTGAACGTTGATGAAGCCCTCTTAATCTTGGATCATCCGGATCCAAGGCTTGAATCGGTCCCACACACACACACACACCCACCAGCACACGCAGAGCCGCTTTGTTTCTGAATTTTATGGCTATCGATCTACCGACCCGTCAAGTACCGATGGGTCAAAGTGAGAACATTCGACAGAAGGCTCTCGGATGTCTCGGAAGACTAGTTGGCCGGTTGCAAATGATTGTCAATTTCGTAAAACGGCAAAACCAATCAACGAAAAATGTACCAATGCCGTTCCATCTGTCCCTGGTCCAAGGCGCAAGGTGGGAAGAGTGCTAGCCGGGGAAGGATGCCTCAGCCTTCATTTCCTTCCGTCCGCGAGTGGACGTTTCATTAATGAAAACATAAAAAATGCATACATTTTTCCGCTTGACCCGGCCAGCGGCCTGGCGAAAGGTTGGCTTTCGCAACAGGGATGTAATCGATTTCCGTTCCGGGAAACAGATGCTGGGCACGTTTAGATGTGCCAAAGAGAGAGAAAGAGATAGTGAAACAGAGGCAGAACACGGGAAAGGCAATGGACGGAAATCGGCCAGAGACGTGACTGGCAAATGAAATCGAAATGGTCTGTTTGCAGGTTTTGGCCTCCGGATACTCATAAGCTGCCCTCGTTGGTCTGCCCTGCCTGCCTGGCCGCTTGTCGGGAGAACCTTTTCTCGTGATTATCACGCTTAAAGCACTCCGATTAGAAGCCGTCGAATTTAATTACTTTTTATTTACATTTGCTATAGCGCTTTCGTTAAGTCAACGTTGACACAGCAGAGGCGCGTTTGGATGGAAACAGGGAGAGTGAGAATGTTTCACCGCTGTAAGCAGAATTATGGCCCAACTAGCCCCACTTATACACGCTGAAAATCTGCCCTCAGTGTGGCTCATCTTTTTACACGTATCAAACAAATGATAAGGAAACAAAACGGGTAGAAATATAGTACAGTAATAACACCAATATGAACAGCAACAGCACAGTAACAGTAACGGAAAGTCAGCTAACAACGACATTCAACGCAAGACAGTGAAAGAAACCAAGTATACACATAGGCAACAGTGCCGCAGGACGTTTGCAGAACCGATAAATACAGAAAAAGAACGAAGGACGGGAGAAAAAAGATGCACAGGGACGTGGAGGTCAAAAAAAAACGTCCACGGTGAGTAACTAAACAGAGTGTGTAATAGAAACAGAGAGAAAGAGAGATAGAGCGATAGTCAAATTAAAATCCAGTTAAACAAAGGTGTACTTTTGCAGTAACCAAGTAACCGGATCATACAGCGTAAAGGAGAGAAAGAGAGAGAGAGTGAGAGTGAGAGAAACACATGACAGAAACGGCTACACATGATGTTAGCAAACGGGATGAAGCTTGAGTTCCTTGAGGGATGACAGGTGGATGGAAAATCAAAACAAAATCCGACAGAACAATGACAAGATGGCGGTCAAATGTCGTAGCCTGCTCGGTGTCAGCAGTTGCCACACTTGGTGATGAAATGGTGCCGGCAATCAGCTTATTGTCAGCGGCAAACGTGTCGCAAATGAAATGGAATTGGAATAACGAAACACGGATGTGTGCCCAAACGCTGCAGGTGCCATTGAATGTGCTGTGGCACGGCTGCGAATAGGCGTTGAAAGGTGAAACGTCACAGGCTTCCATCTCTAGCTCCCGTAGCGATGGCCAAAATGAGGTTTGTTTAGGGATAAATTTTGATCCACTTTCGTGGCAGCTAATTCCGGGAGTAGGCTCGCGTTTCTGGTGAACTATTTCGGCCGTGAAACAGTCAAACAGAGCAATGGCGAGATATAGAATGTCAGCTGTAGCTGCTAACCATGAAGGAGGTCGATGATTTTACGCTCCACAGGATGTTACGCTACATCATCGATCGGTGATGCGCTCAACCGAAACGTGATGCCGTAACAGCGAATAATGGAACTGGCGCTACTTCGCCAGCCACTATAGATATGCGATGTAACAAACAAACAGAAAAAGTGACTCAACACGACGAGAAAAATCACTTCTCGCCGCGATGCCGAAAACAATAAAGCCTTTAAAACACCGCACCGAAACTAAAACAAAAAAAAACATACCGAGCAGCCTGAAAGACGGTTAAAGCCGGTGAAGAGTGAAAACCCAACAAAAAAAAAGAAACTACCGGGAAAGCCCCGGCCCTAGCGGCACAAGGACCACCGGAAGTACTCACTCGATAAGCAATTGACGTAATGATTCCGCATCTTCCCCATCGCAGCGATCGCTCTTCCGTGAGCCGAGAGAACCGGTGCCGTCGCCTATGTACCGGGGCCGCTTAAGTCCACTGCCGGGCGAATGACGCGTCCCGGTTGACGAACGCCCATCGTCTACGCCACTGCTCCGTTGCGAATCGATCGACTGGGAACGGTAGACTGGCGGGCCGGCATGCCGGAAAGGAAGATACACTGTTAGGTTTCGGTTAGATTGTGTTAGAATAATGGCATCCAGTGCTGTGAAAGAATGGCAATGAGTGGGTGGGTGGCTGGGTGGGTGTGAGGATGGATCGGTGGAGGTCGGTAATTCCCTTGTCCTTCTAATCTCGGGCAGCAGGTGGCTAGCAACGGCGCGAGAGCGCCATTTTATAATGGTTTCGACATAAAAACAAAGCAGCTCTTGGACGGCAACGGACTCATGAGGATGAGGTCAATATGAGCTTAAGATTAAAACGAGCCAAAGCAAAATAGGAAAAAGAAAATAGAACAAACATGGAAAAGGAAAATCCCCTTACTCACACACGCAGAACGGAAGCCGTCCCCGTAAAAGCTCTAGCTCAAGATTAGAACAAACTTCCGACCGAACGAACGAACGAACGCGCGGGACAGCAAAAAGCAAAACGCGACCGGAACTGGTCGAAAAAGGCGGAATAAAAATCCCCATCCCGCAAGGTTGGCTCGGAAGGTTTGCTGCCATTCCGGTTCTAACGAAAAAGCTAAACGAGTACCGATTTCATAAAAGCGAATGGGCGCGGCACAAAACGCGTGAGCGCTCGACCATCTCGTAAAGTTGTTGACGCCATCGTAACAATAAAATCGAATGTGATAAGGGATCCTGGGCCACCTTTGTTCTCTCTCTCTCTCCTTCCGATCGATCCCCCGGATGGTTTGCCTCTAATCACCCGGTGAAGACATTTCAATTTACTTCATCGTTTGCGAGCGATGCGTTTTCCGAGACATTTCGGGCGAGTTCCGGATAATCCGCAGCCCATTTTCCGCAGCGAACCGTCCGGCATCGGGTGGGTTTGGGTTTCCAAATTTAAATTCCCGTTCCGGCCGATGTCGGGAACACGGGAAATAAATTCGCCATCGCTGCATGCCATCCCATGGGACCATTTTCGATTATCCTCCTCCCGATCGGATTGAGACAACGAAAAAGAAGGCAAAATGCTTTTCCTCTACGGGCAAGTGCACTTTAAAACCTCCCCCCAGTAGTGTGCCTTAAATTAAAACTGTCCCAGTGTTTACGGTTCAATTATCGTGTTACGGATATCGTGTAACGAAATGATAATGTTACGAATGCGGCAAAAATACGCTTTCCTTCTCTGAAACCGGCCCAGGGTCGTTGGAAGGCGGGATGATCGGGTTAGATTGGTCCCCCGGACGTATGGTATTAATGGAAAATCAACTTCACCAAACGACCGAAGCGACCTATTCTCGGGTTTGTGGAGCTTTTGCACCTGCTCCAGGGCAGAGTGCTCGCAATCCTACCATTGAAAGAGAAAGAGAGAGTGAGCTTAATTTCCGAGTGTTGCTTGCCACCCTTCCTGGGCGTGGGCTTCAGCTTCGGTTCCGTTCCATTTCCGTCAGATGTATCTTTCTCGAACCGTTCCGAATCGAAACGGCATCAGTTCCCACGAATTGCGAATTGCCATTCCTTCGAGCCCCAAGCTAGACCACGCCGTCAGCATTCAGGGCCACATTTCAGCACCATCAGGAGCATTTGATGAGCGAAGAAAAGTCCCTCCCCAGGAAGGACGTGAAGCGCTCGAGCGACGGAGGTTTTTCCCATTTCCCAGCAAGCGCGGCGCAGTTCAATAGGGCTCTAATCAATCTGCACATTCGATCCGATTACGAGCGCACGGCCGTGCGATACCGGAAAGCTGCTTACCCGTTCGAAGCCGGTTCGGTTCGTCCTTTGGCGCCCTTCGGCGCGAGCCCTTTGATGGGACCGCTCGAAGAACCGAAGCAAAAGGGAAAAGATCACGCGGGGAGAGAATTTTAATTTAAATTAGTTAACGGACTGCCAGCGTCCGACAATGAAATATTCAGAGCGAAATGCTTCCCTTTCAGGGGTCGAAGCAGTCGGGTCCTTTCTCTCCCTGGGGGTAGAACATCGATCGATCTTCGGTCGACATTCCGATCTCCTAACGGCTACTTTCGGCACACGGTCCTTCGAGGGTGTGGCATGTGCGAAAGGTTCTCAGGAGATGGTTTTCGTTCCCTGGGAATGCGGCCTTCATTGGCAGGAAGGAGCAAAATGAAAGAATTAAGCAGGATCCCGGCCGGAGCGACGGTTCATTACATTCGTGCTGATGTATTCCACTTTCGGATTCGCTTCGACAGCAAGGAGCAGTCGGTGCTCGATGGTGAAGCAGCAGGATGTGTGTGCTATCGCACCTTCTGGCTCGTTTTCATCCAGATTTTCCGGCTACCGGTGGTTCTAAAATGGAAATAGAGACATACCCTGGGCCAGGTTCATCGTCATTCCTGCGAAGAAAAGGGCTCTTCTTCGTTTCGGTCGGGTCTTCTGAGGGGAAACAGTCTTCTACCTTGACCAACTGGACCTAACTGGTGGTGGAATCGATTTTTATCACACCCGGATTCTCACACCGGACTTAATAAATTTCAATTCGATCGACTTCGACCCACACAGGGAGGAGATGCCGCTTGATGAATACTTCTGCCCAAGCCCTAACACAGGAAGGTTTCAATCAAATCCAGGAAACACACCTTCGAATACCACAGCCACATGCAGCCCTATTGGCCCCGTTTGCCCTCCTTAGAAGCCCTTGGCGGGGAATGTGATGAAATAAATAATCGAAACCAAACACGGGAACACCCGGCCCGGGGGAGTTGATTGGAGAGTGCGGGAGGATAGAGCTCGTTTGCTCGTTATCGAGCCCGATAACGAGAGCAAGAGCCCGCTTGCTTACTTACCGTCCGGGCGTACTCGAACTGGAGGTGAGGTCAGCTTGAGCGTTGATGACAGGGCCTGTGAATCCAGGGGCCCACTAAAGACATAATCATACGTTGCTTCCTGGCCCAATGTCGATACTGGCGGGATCGTACCGAGGCATGAAAGAAAGAAAACGATTGATTAGCATCGGGAGCGGCTCGGCCGCTCGGATCTACTTACGTGCGGGCGACAAACGAAACACTCATTAAGCGCAAATAAAGTGGAACAAATCACCGAAACCATATTCAACGCAACACAATAAACGAATGATTGAGCAAATGTCAAGCGCACTAAGGCAGGCGTTGGAAAAGGAGCTCGGTTGCTAGGGACAACGGAAAGGAACGGAAGGACAACCGAAAGCAACGAAAAAAAAAAGTAATACAAATCGCCGCGTAAACGAAAGCCAAAATCGGATCGGATCTAATCAATCAAGCGGCCGCGTTCGTTGGGTGGCAGTTGCATATTCGCTCCTGAACACCTTAGACACCAACCTGGATACACGGATAGCGGCTGCAGCACTTGGGTCGATCTCAACGGCGGTGGTAATGGTGGCAGTTGAGGCTCGGGGCCGTTCGAAATGGAAGACGGAGGAGAGATCATCGAAGGGTCGCCGTTTGTCGCCATAACATGGAGACGGCCGGCTGTCGGTTTTTACGAGTATCCATATCCGCATATGTGTGTGTATGTGTGTGAATGGGTTTGTGTATGTGCGTCGACCACAGGACGTTCGAAGCATAACGCGCCAGTTGCGGTTGTTAGACAGATGTTAGTAGGCAGTGCAGAAGATGCGAGAAAGAGAACAAATGAAACGTTACGTTAGCAAAGGATTTTGCGCGCTCACTGGCAAAAGGTCACTGGGAAGCGATACTCATTTATTTTTATACCACTACACGTGTTACGATACCGTCGTTTGGCGGGCGTGTAAAACCATTATTAGGTGTACCGGTGACGGTCGTCACTCGATCATACGCTCAAGAGCGATCCAATCCCACGGAAACGACCGAAAAAGGGCCCGATTTTCAGCCAGGCTGCCAGTTCGTCGAGCCGGATCGTAACTCGTCACGAAAACGACGCGCGTAAGGTAAGCCCTAACCCTTCGGTAAATATATATAAATGTATTGTGTACATACGAACACGGAGTCATTTCGGCGGTCTAACTCCCCAACCCGGGGTCATAAAGGCAGTAATAAACCAAATAAATATCTTACCAGCGAAAGGAAAACGTGAACCATCCCTTGTACGAAGCCGAGCGACCGCACGAAAGAAGTCTCCGTAACCCTGGACGCTCGCGGTCCGTGTTTTGGCGGCACAATTGGACTTAGTTCCGCTGTCTGCCCACTTCCGAGTATCATCACGGACACGCGCCCGTTGGGTAAAGCTTTTGTTTCGGTTTCGCACTCATTTTGCTTCGTTTCCCCCTCCCCCCCGCATACGAGGTGCCCCACTAATATGCTACCGGCTTCCTGTTCCTGTTTCCGCTTCCTTCCGGAGGCGGTTTTCTCTGTATCGTCTTCCGGCGCGGCACGATTGAGGAACTGCTGGCCCAGGAACGTTTTGATGAAGCTCAAACCCTCGGACACGGTTGGTCCGGTGAATCTCAGGCCAAAGAAATGGTGCCACCACCACGAGCGTCCTGCTAGGCGCTAGGTTTGCATACCTTGGCCAACCTCACACCGACCAACCACAAGGACCCACTGCCGTGAATCCTTCGAGTGGCCACAAAGAAACTGTCGTCCTGAGAGGTGAAGGCACGCAAAAGAACGAGTAGGGGCACGCCCCTGTGAGGGGGGGATGGGGGGCGAAACTTCCTCCGGCATGCGCTGCGTGTGCCCGTGTATGCAAATAATGCCTCCCACCGAAAGAACGGCGGACAAAGAAGCGAAGAACTTTGGCCGCTCTTGTGGTGTGAGCATTATTTCCTGCTGCAGGTGCTGGATGGATTCGACTACGGACCATACGTGATGCGAGCTTGCTCGTTGCTGCTTCATCATCCACCGTGGCGGCGTACGAGGACCATTCAGATCCGGTCTCTCTTTTACACACACACGCCCCCACAAACAAGCCACACATTCTCATTGGCAGCGGCATATTCGAGCATTCCACAGCGGCACCGGAATGGAAAACGTGAATAAGTAAATATGCACGATCTAAATAATATTTCACGGCTGGTTGCCTCGAGCGCGCGGGTGTGCGGACACACGTACACGATTGCCCCCCCCCCTCCCCCCTTCCTGTCCTTTTCCTCTAAAGGCTCTCGGTTCGGTTACATCCTGCGAGGACGACCGAGCGGTGCATGATCCGCAACCAAGCGCCTTCCCCATGAGTGCGCAGCTGACGTGCTTGAGCGAGCGTGATGGCCAGGAAAGCGTGAGGGAGATGCTCCATAGGGGCAAAGGGGGGGGGGGATGAGGATCCTGATCCCCTTTCCTTCGTGCCCTGCCCTGCCTTTACCGACCGGTGGAACCGCAAACGAAGGCGGCTCGTTAGGTGCACACGGATGATGAGCATCCCGTTGGGGAATTGGGCTCGGTTGCAAGTCAGCAACTAGGCAACGGCCTTACTGGGTGGCAGAGAGGAGGGGTCTGGGTGGGAAACCGGGGAAGGGTCTGAGAGATGGAAGGATATACATTTTTACCCAACAGAAAGTATTTTGCTGTGGCCCTCTTTTGTGTCGAATCAGTAGTTTATGAAATTATGGTTTCTGCGATAATCTTTGAACCGGGTGCGTCTCGGTTCCTCTCTCTCTCTCTCTCTCTCGCTCTCGCGCACTCTCTGTCTCTTTCACCCTCCGACTGGTCTCGGTACAATATGGCCACTTTTGGGGAGCACCCAGCAAACGAGCCAACGAGTCGGCTCGAGGCGAAACGAATTAGTTTACCGGAAGATTGTGCGAACTTGCTGCGATTGCTGACCCGATTGAGTGAACCGTTGATTCATGCGTGATGTGGGTGGATGGGTGGGTTTGGCAAAGGCATGAACGTTCCATCACACACGACGCGCGCACACACAAAAAGGACGAAGGCTCACGACCGAGGGTAAGCGCCGAGACGGAACGGAATCAATTGTTATGAATGATGAGTCGAGCCGGGCAGGATCTGCAATCTGCGCTAATAGCCAGCCTGTGGATGCCGTCGAGAGGACTCGGCTGTGCGTCTCAAGGCATCGGAAGCACGCCTCGTCGTCTGGAGGATTGTAATAATCGCAAACGACAAC
The DNA here is from genome assembly GCF_943737925.1 of Anopheles nili. Lineage (NCBI taxonomy): Eukaryota > Metazoa > Arthropoda > Insecta > Diptera > Culicidae > Anopheles > Anopheles nili. The sequence continues at coordinate 51,672,996 of NC_071292.1, forward strand.
GACCGCAGCCAGCCAGCTGCTTGTGAGCAGGACATCGCCACGTTATCCTAGCAATTGAGCGATAAGCTACGAGATAACGCATCCTTGTGCTCGAATAGGCAAAGGGCAAATCCTTGTTGGCTGCTGTTGATGTGCTGTGAGCACCGATAGGATGGGTGGCTTTAAATCGTGCTTGCTTGGCTGCGTCTTTTGCGACTTCTGACTTTCTTTGACTTGCTTTGATTGGCATGTGAACTTTCCGAGTCGGGAGAAGAACGAAGGAAAGAAATATTTCCCCACCGGAATGCTACCGCGCGTCATTTTAATAACGCATATTACAATAGCGTGCTCCACCCACTGCCGGTGTTCAAAGGATTGTGGTTGCTGGTGCCGATCGGTCGAACACTCTCTCGGCAGGTAGCCAGGTGGTAGCTTTCAAACACCACACCGGCATTCCTGTGAAAGCAACAATTCCCTTCGCACGCAAGGAATGCACCAGCAGGGAGACGGGCGATTCCTTCCGTTTCGTGTAAGTGCCATTATTTGCCATTACTTTCCCCTCTGTCAAGTGGAGGAGGGAGTGGGCTCCATCCGCACCGTTGCACACACTCGAGTTGGGTTGGGTTTTTTTAACCTCCCAAACCGGAAGTGGGCACGGGGCAAGCAATCACAGTCAGAAACGCACACTAACTGCCACTTTCAATTGCGTTTTACAAGCCAATCGCAGTCGCTTTTCTCTCTCCCCGAGGGCGGCGGAATTCTGGCAACGTTTCAAAGGCATTCATTTGAATTGTTTTGCGAAAATTGCCCACCCACTTTCCAGCAGGGGGTAGCGGATTGGTGGAAAATTGGATTCGGACGTCGGGACAGCCATTTTTCTCCCCTATTCAGCTGTTAGCAAGCGTGCAAGCGATGGAGTAGCGCTCACGCTAGAGAGCTACACACACACCCACACACAGACAAAGGCCTTCGAGACCTCGGGCACAAAGCAATAAAATGCGTGCCTGAAAAAGCCAAGCGTCGGGTGGAATTTTCAGTTCGTTTGTTGTGGAAATGGGTCCAGTCTCGCACTCTCGCTCACCCACCCACCCATGGAGGGTGAAAATGTAAATTAATCTACCACACCACACGCAAACCCAGACCCGAGAGCTTGTGTGGAGGTCCTTAAGAAAACTCATAAAGACTCAATAATCCATCAAGTGAGGAGTGGGCGTGACGTGTTGCGTCCAGCAGGCCTGGAATTGGTAGCAATCAGCCACGGTGATTGTTCTTGTAACAACGGGATTCTTTGCCGGGCGAACGCAAACAACAAGGAAAAACGGTCCCTTGCCCGAGGCGGGGTTTACGTGGCCCTTTTCCTTGGGTTTGGGTTTGTTTTTGGCTTTTGGTTTTTCTCCATGTTTTTCCACCGTCGGCCGCCGTCCAGTCGCGTTTTCCAAATGCGCCCCAAACCCATCGGACGGGCGACGAATCGATAATTTATGAGCCAAATCTAGGTTAACTTTTGTTTTCCACGAAAACTCATTTAAAAGTTGCCCTTTCCCTTCATCGATCATCCCCCCTTAGTGGGGACTCGCTTTATGGGATGCATGTGTGTTAGTGTGTGAGTGAATGTGAAGCCATTCCTTCGACCTCGCGCCTGGGGGCCGAAGTTCCTTGGGAAAGGACGCAATGCAACCCTTTCTTAAACGGATGGGCAATTGTGGCAAATCGTCGTCCTTCGTCCTGCAGGAATGGAACCGTCGCCCCACCGTTCGATTGCTCGGTAAACAGTACCGGAAAAAAAACGTTAGAAAGAGACAGACAAAAAAAGTGAGAGCGCGTGAGCGAGACTTTTGGCGTGAGGCAGGTCAGCGATGGCATCATAAATTGAGCGTTTTTAAAGCACTCGGAGGAATTTGTCCTGGTTGCCAAATAATAACACATAAATATAGAATGTGCACGCGCGCGCGCGCCCGTAGTCTGGAAACCCAAACCCATTATGATTTTCTGCCAGCGTTCGTTTCGCTCACCGTGCTTCCGTGTCCTTCGCAACGGCTACACAAACCCGGTTTCGTCGCAAACCCGGTCGCAAGTTTTATTACTGCTAAGCGGGTCTTTTTTTTTCTGGTTGGTTTGGGACAAAGCTGCTTCAAAAGCGCTGCCACGCTGTGCAAAAGGATTCGTCGTGTGGGCAAAAGGTAAGCGCGCGTTCCAGCTGCAGCGGTCGGAGACGAAAAATACATCCCAAATGTCATAAATATTATGGCTGCCGAAGCTGCGGACAGACGGACGGGATGGTGCCGCAGGGATGGGAACTCCACATCCTGCCACCCGTCTCGACCACGGTGACATTGACTGGCTGGTTCTGGCTGGCGACGTCTGAGAAATATGTTTTCAGGACATTCATGGAATAGCGCACAACCCGGAGGCGCCGTTTGGAGGTCGGAAAATGTCGGAACCCCTTCGTCATCCTCTGCCAGGAGCCCACGGGCCAGCATCGCACCGAGTGATCAGCATTCCGGATGTGCACAATAAAACATACATACATTTATAACGACCCTTCAGAAAGCCATTAAGGACATTAAATGGAAATAAACTGTTGGACACCTCATAAATCACGACCTAGCACAGTAATGAACGGAAAACCGAGCAACCCGGGTGAACCGAGAGCCCGAGACCGTGCTATTTTGGGTGGGCCATTTAAATGCAACCATGGCAACCGATGCGAGCAGCGTGGCAGTGATGGTTGATGCGCGCGCGCTCGGGCATTGCTTCACGAACTAATGATCCTTCCGCAGCCCGAAAAAGGGGTTGAACCGGAACCGATGGTGCTGGGAGTTATGGGTTTTCATCGACGATTGTGCGTTCCCATGGCAACGGGTGCGTCTTGGGTGGTTTGGGTTTTCCGGTGAAAGTTTCCTCTTGCCAAACACTTTTTGGGTGTCGCTTGTCGGAAGGAAAAGCTGCCGTTTTGTGATAAACCAATGCCGTTTTCTGTTCAGCATCTTTTATTAAGACTGAAAGAAGGACGACCAAAATTCCAACGATAATTGTGTCTAATAAATCTGCTACAATCTTTTGACGGCACAAAACACATTCGTTAAACGGAATGTAAGCCTCGATCGATGAGCAAATGGCAGCAACGGCGACGAGAGCAAGCTATTTGTCGGTATAAATCACAAAAAACCCTTCAAATCGGTCGAATGATGCATTCCGGAATCAGCACGATATATTTACATTGCCGCGCTGCATTCCTTCCGAAGCGGCTCGAAGAGATTAACTGTTTACACTACTTTTCACCCATCAATCAAGCTCCTTTCGTCGTCGCATGGCACGATGGGAGCCGTTTTCTCGATGTGGACCCATTGTTCCTTTTTCTTGTGAGCCCATTTCAAACGACCACGTACAAGGCACCAGGCGCCTCCATTTACCGGTCGCTTTGGTTTTGGAGCGCTTTGGCACATAAATAATGTATCGCAAAGGATAAGCAGCGATGGGCGCACGGTGTCGACGTCGAGTTGTCGCACTGTCCGAACCCCATTGTCCAATCGTGAACGGATCAGGCAAGGGAGATGGAACAAGCAAACAGTACGGCCAGCTGGCCACAAAGCTCAGACGAGCGACGAGCGTCCAACTGATAAAGTGATAAATGATTCATAAATTTCCTCCATGAGCCGGGGTTGCCCGAACGAAACTTTCCGATGCCCTTTGATGGTCCGATGCTAAAAAGGGATACGTGCGTGTGCTCGCGCGCGCGCGCGCTCCCCTTCACAGCTCACCACCCCCATTTATCGTGCATTATTATATCCGAACCGAACTTATGCTCGTTCGATTCGGTGCTCGGGAGCTTATTTGTGACCGCTTTTCACCTCCGGCCGGGTTTCGGGAAAGAAGAACAAACCCTCCCCATTTCACATATGCCACAAGGCAGGAGAAGGCCACAAAGAGGTCAATATGTTGCAAACAATGCAACGCACGCCCGCCCGCCACCCCATCACGCGGGGACGGCTCGAACGAGGTTAACAACAGTTGCGCCACCTTCTTTGATTGATAGCGTGGGAATCCTCACACCATCGCAGGGAACGGCTCCAAAGGGAACGGCTCCACGTAGGCTTACGCACGCACCCGGCTCTCGTGGTCGGGCAAGGGCCCAAGCCTCACACGCCAACTGTGACCTTTTGTGGGGTGTTTTGGTGTTACTGCCCTGACGGTGGTGCTGCTGCTGCTGCTGCTCGATGATTGATAGCACTGATTGAAACGCATAGCACTCCCACTCCCGCAGGAGTTCGACCGCGTGAACGCAGCTCCAAAATGGATAAAAGGTAATCATTCACTCACGTGCCATTAGGGGGGCGGTTGTGCTGGTGCCTTACATGTCCCTATTGGGCACCGAACGATTGGCACCAACCAGCCGGGCACCGTTCACTCCTGCACCAGGTGAAGAGCTCATTTTCCCATTACCGCACTCGATCGAGAGGGTGAGCAAAAAGAAAAATATAAGCTAAACGAGGATGATGACGGAACCGAAGGGTTTCGAGGGCAGCGTAGTGCCTTGGCAAATGTGTAACGGTAACGAGCCCCGACGACCAACAGGACGACGACGAAGGACGGTCCTTCACGCACAGTGCCATCGCTGTTCGCGTGCCGAGTGACAGTCAAATTAACGAACGTCGGATGTGTGTCTATCGATACGATTATTATTTGTGATCGTGCCTGTCCGGTGCCGGGGTGGCATCATTTATCAAAACCCAATATTGGCCCACGCGCGCCACACTGCTTTTTCCGAGACCGGGCTTTGCCGAAACTCCAGTTCCAATCGGATCGAACTGGGTGGAAATGGTGCTGGGAAATGACAAGAAATCACTCAATTATGCTTTCGGGGTGGGTACGTTCACACACACACACACACACACAGGAGCACACAGAGGTACTCATGCACTAGAAAAGCCGCCGAAATAAATGATCTGCACCGAGTGATTGAAAGGTGTGTGACGTGATAGTGGGGAAGTATCACTTGCCCGTGAGCCGACCTGGTGGTTGGTGCTTACTTTTATGCAGCACCGCCCTTGTTTTTGAGCACCGGAACCGGAAGCCAGATCGAAAGCTGATAGCGCAAACGCGACCGCGCAGTAAAAACCTGCCAATATAAATGATCGCTTCATCGGGCCGGTTTTCCATCCCACGCGCCTGAGAGTGACACACTGAAGGGTGTCCTCCTTCCATTATGGAAGCGGAAGGAACCACCCGAACAAGATAAATGATGCGCCACCGGTCGAGAGGTTCGCTCATTTGTTCCCGCTGATGGGAGCGACACACTCCCGGCGATCATTTGTTATTGCATAATTTATAATTTCGTCCCAAAACGGTGCTCGCTCGGTGGAAGTTCGCTTTTATCTGCCAAAGAAAAGGGTGGAAGCAGAAGGTTTACCCGGCTTTTGATTTGATTCATGGCATTTAAGCTCGCTGTGTGCTTTTCGCCTTGCCGCGCGCTTCCGGAAAGGGATAACTCCATTACGGCAGCTCTGTACACTCACCAAAAATCAGTTCCCCAACTACACACCGGAAGCCGGAACGATGCTGGACAAGTTCTCTCTCCCTCTCTTTCTCTCGGTTCCAGCTCAATGCTGCTGGTAAGGAAAACCCGCATGGTTCGAGCTTTTCCCGTACCGATCCCAGGTGGTCGATGGACGCCAGAGCTCACCGGCACCCGGTACTCCGGGATTGGGCGCGTTGGGGCGGAAAATGAGATTTTGAATTTTTCAACATCCTCACCCCGACGATCCTGGCGACGGTTTCGGGGCGTCGTTTGGTGGTGCGTTAGTTTTTACTGGCGTTACCATCATCGCCTCCGAGCGCCGTTCATCATCGCAAAGTGAGCATAGAAGATGGCGATCCCAAGGGCGAACGAGATTGATAAGCTTTGAAGTGGAGTGTGCGGATTTAAAGTGTAAAGTTTCAAGTCGCCAATTCACCAACCCACTGGAGCTCTGAGTGAATGCGTGGTGGTGTGTTTTTCATGTCGTTTTCTATCCTTTAAGGGAAACAGCCCTAATTCCTGGTACTTATCAACGCGTAGTTAGTTCATCGCGCATTGACATCCTTTCTTCCCACGGGAACGTTGGGCTACAGCTTCCGGAAGCGGAAAGACGACGAAAGCCCACCGACGAGGAGCGACAAACGGGGGAAGGTTTTTATAGCTTTATGAATTATTTGCAAGTATTTTGTTTACGATCCGCACCCAACCCGCCGTTTTGTGTCCCCCGGAACGTGATCCCTTTTTCCCGGGGGCACCCTTTCAGGGGTTCACGGTGTGGCATTTCAACCATCTGCCCCAAAAATGACGCCCAAAGTGGCATCAACGTGGCAATCGTCGCTGCCGCATCCGGTGGAGCGCTGACTTTGGTGGTGAAAATCCTCGAAACCCTTCCGGACGCGTGGGTGTTACCGACGGGGTAACGGACGGGAACGCAGGTCCTTCGGGTGATGAAACCTGATGGAAACCTCCTGCGACAGCCGGCGGACGGCGAGCGGTGGCATGAATAATTTAGTTTTAAAACAGTTGTCAACAAGGGCTTAAATATTGGATGATGGAGTTTTTCGGTGCCTGCCGTAGTTGCGAGATGGCTCGTACAGGCTCGTGGGCGTTCTCTCGCGTGGTTCTATTCCGTCGAGGCGTTTTCTGTTCTAAGCCGGAAGTGGTGAACAGAGAGGCAATGAAAGCGAAATAGAGAAAGAGAGATATAGGGAGAGGGAGAAGTGATCCTCAAAATTTTCCCCATTAAAACCGATTGGCAAAACCAAGCATGTGAGCCATTTTGAGAAAAGCCTCTCAAGAGCTTGTGTGAAGCTTCCGGACGTAATGATGTGTGTGAAATTGTCAAAAAACAAAAAGGAATGCTTTTTAAACTCTTGCGCCTAGTATCATCGGTCCGTTTGATGCAAAGAGCGTTTCATTGTGGCGTGGAGCATACTTTTCACTTCACGCAGGCATCGAAAATAGATCACTAATGCTGCAGAAACGAAAAATGCAGTGGAAAGCACGGCACTCGGAAGCAGTGCGCTTGAACGTGCTTTCAAATAGTGCTGCATCCGAGCAGTGCATTTCGTTAACATATTCAAATGTGTTAAACGCGCGAGCGCATCCACTTGCGAGCTCGAGGAAAAAAAACCCCCTCGTTCGGTTGCATGTTTTCCATCCATTATCGAAAGTACTTTGTAATGAGAAATGGAAAACGCGAAACGCAGTACACCGTGTGCAGTATAATGGCTGCAGCTTGGCAGCTCGTCCTAACGTCACGCATAACCAGCACAAAATAAACACAGAATCATTTCCCCCAACCTGCTAGTGGGCTGCTTGTGTGGAACGGCAGCAAAACAACACCACGACAAGCTCGGAAAAACCAGCTCCGCAACAACACAACAGAACATATAATGACATCCACCGTTGAGGGGACGGATTCAGTTGCGAGACGAAATAAAAACGCACCCAAAACATCCACACTCGCGGCACAATGGTCTTCCGGTCCCAGTCCCAGTGGGCTCTTGGCAGCAGCGAAACGTCGGTAAAAGCGCTTCGGAAATGTGCCACACGCTACAATAAACAGATCGGCAGATAGCGATCGTTAGAGCTCCCCCGCGAACAAGGACACGGCCACCAGGACATCTCGCACGAGACGTAGTTAAATTTGAACATTGGTTTTCCGGCGTGTAAAATGTATTTCTGTCTTTTTTTCTGTTTCTTCTCATTTTCTTCCCACACTCCACGTCCCGTTTCATTTTGGCACAGAGTAACGCCGTTTTGCTGGATTGGGTATGATTTTTTCTTCTCGTCACTCTCCGTGCATGTGTACAAACAACCGGTGAACGTGTAAATTGAAATGTGAAACTTGGAAATTGCAACCCACCGAAGCGGTGACATCGAGTGGCGCGTTCTCATGAAGCACTCCGGCGACATCGGGTGATAAAACGACGCCCGGATGTAATTGGGAATTGCCAACTTTACAACACAACTATCAATTTCCCAGCCCACCTACACCCGCCGCATGGGTGACGCACATTCGTAGGCACACCATAAGTAGCGTATTATGGTGTCAGTTTAACCGTTCGGAAAAGGCCAAACGCCCGAGGTCAGAGGCTCTCTGACTGAGTCGTTTACGTGATGTGTTTTACGACGTTACTCTGACGAACATCGAACCTCAGTTGATGGTTGGTAGAAATAAATGCAAACATACGCTTTTCGTTCGCTCGAAAAGTCCTCCCAGAAACAGTTCATCGGCGTGGGACGTTTGTGTTTTAAATACATTTTCTTGCACTGTTGCTTGTCAATAGTACTCTCTCTCTCACTCTTTTTGAGCTGTCCTTATTCCGTCTGAGCTCTAACGGTTGCTTGCAATCCCATCTTGAGGCCAATCCGGTACTGCTGTTCTTCCACCATCACCGCAAGGCCACGAGAAGCAATGGCATTTTCAATCAAAATATGAAAAACAACGGTACGCTTAGATGGAGATAAAACAAAGCCCCCGCATCGCAACAGCGCAGCGCCTGCTATTATTTCCACGAGCGATCCCTCCGCGAGCTTAGCTCGACATGCGAAATGATTTCCAAAAAGCGATACGTGACGCGTCCAAGCAACCGCAGGCTCACACCGGGGGGAGAAACGCTGTAACGAACATTTTGTTTATGTTTTCAATTTCTGTTCCATTCTCGGTCGAACCCTCACTCAAATGATACGCCTCCTTCATCAGCCATCCTCGCTCTCTCTCTCTCTCTCTCCCGGGGAACTCCATTTTACAATTCCACCCCCTCACTTCCATCGAAAGCCACAAACAGGGCACACGGCGAATGGATTGGAATAGAATAGGGGCTAGAATGAGAAGAGGAAGAAGAAGTAGAGCAAAAAAAAACCCATCATGCGACCGAATGGCCTTCAGACACACCAACCTACGATTGTGTGCCCCCGGGTTTTTTTTTGCTACATCATTGGATTTTATTATCCGACAGCCTCGGCAAGAGGTTCGGTTCCCGCGAGGTTCCCTCCCAACCAAACGCTTCGTGACGAGACGCAGTTAGCAAAAGCTTGCTCCAGCTCTCAGCCCCCGCGGAAAATTGGAAAACCTCGATTGCGTCGTCTGATGAGGGAATTCCGAAAGTGCAACCGGGGACTACCAGTCAGCATCTTCCACTGCCAGGCGCGCACACACACACACACCAACACACACACGTGCGCAGATGGGTGCCCATCGTGGTTTGAACCGATTGCGAAAGGTTCGATTTATTTGGCTCTCGGTTTGGCATCCAAAAGCTCCCGGGAAATTATATGGACCGGCCGGACTCGGTGGAAACCACCGTTCCAAAGCGAACTGAGGTCGCTGGAAATAAAGCCCCCGCTGGTTTCCCTCCCCCCACCCCCCGGGGGCGTAGAGTGGAAGCGACAGTGAAACCTGCAAACTGAAAACTTGTTTCCAAATGGTTGCTTCTTGTCTTACGCCATCAGACGTTACGCCATCCTTCAGGCGCCGTTTGCCCGTGGGCGAGAGCCGTGTGCTTCCTCGACTTCACCCCACACACCGCTCACTTCGAAACACGCAAGGAGTCAAGCTGCGGGGTCCTTTTTTTTTATTCCTCCATACCAGTGCGGAAGTTGTCGGTGAATTCTCCAAGGACGGCAGTGGCCTACGGATCGGGGCAGAATGAGGACGACAAGGATGCGACAAGGAGCGCTGAACGGGGTTGACGTTGGAAAATTGAAATCGACTGGGGCCTTCCCTCGATTGTCGAACTTGATTACTGTTCCGACGTTGGATTTGCTAGCACGCCGGCTGCCGACGGCACCCTTTCGCGTCGTTTTCCGCCCGATTTCATCGCTCGTCCCGGCGATGCACGGTGTGCGCGATAAAATTGATAAGATATGTTATACTGTCGGGTTTTATTGGCATTATGCACCGGCGTTGGTGTCGTCGGGAGGCGGATTAGTGGCCCACCGACGAAGGACGCACGGAAGAGATAGAATGGGGTGCTTTTGTGTGCCACCACCGACGGGTGAACCTCGACAATGGTAAATGGCTAAACAGGCACCCCGTTCGTGCCCGGTTGGAGATAAATAATTAAATGAACGCTCACCCGAACGTCACTCGGTGCGGTTCGCGCTCGTGCTCGATTGAAGTCTCGAGAGAAAGATTTAATTATGATAAGTGGCAGGTCTGGTGCGAGAGCCTCGCTTGAGGATTATCGCGCCCGGTGGTTGTGCTATCGATGGGTTAACTTCACGAGCTGTAAGGTTCCTGTGCCAAAATGTGCCCGGACGATGGGCCGCCATTTCCGTACAGTTTCGTACGTAAATTGGGTTTCGCTTACTTTAAATGCTAACTCAATTATCTCGGAACCTAGGCGGAGTTCTAGTGGAGTTGCATAATTATTAAAGTGTGACGTACACACGGACAATCGTGCGTGTGTGTGTGTGTGCATGCTGGTCGGTGACCAAAGCAACCCCGAAATATGCTCCCTCTCCCATAATGCGGCCAACCAGACCGATTCGAAACGTCATTAATAGGAATTGAATTAAACTCAACCACCTTCGGATTTGATTCAATTACACTTTAGATCTGAATTGGTACTCGAGTCTTCGTTGGTGGGCGTTTTTTTTTCCGCTGCCTCCCACATCCGTACCGATAAATTAATTTGCCTCTTGATTCGCGAGGAAGAAATCACCGCTCGAGTATAAAATATTCACGCACCAATGAGAAGGAGTCCGTTTCCCGGGTAGGTTTTCAACTACTTCACGAAACACTCGAAGCACCGAGCGCACAACACGTCAACGAAGCGTGACCTGTAAAGTGCTCCTTAAATCGGCCCAACGATCGCCGGACAGCAAGTGCGGTGCACGGGAGTTTTACGATGGAAACTATGGAAGAGAAAAACCTCGACGCTCCACCAAAGCCACCCATAATCGAGACCGATTGCGCCAACTCGCGGCTCATTGAGATATATATATTAGCAATTCAAAACGAAGTATCCGCAACGGAACTCGCGATTGAACGTGGAGGCCCGCTCGCGCAAGGATCTGTGTCCTTGATGAGGGCCGCTCGAGAAAACCACGCCTTAAGGAAGAGTTTGTATAATGAAGGGTCGAAGCGATGGAAAACGAGCCAACGATAAATAGGTACGATTGCTGACGTGCACGGGAACAAAGCCGTTGCGCGAGGTTGTCTCTCAGAACGCGCCATTTTCCGCGTGCGAGAGAGAGAGAGGGCGCCAAAAAGGACACCGAAAAAGGACACCGAGGCCACTCGCATTAAGCCACCTACCCCCGTCGGTGAAGGTGGACTGCTGGAAGAAATATAACAACAATCCGATGATTAATTCGTCCCGTAAGTACAGTTTAAGTCGGTAATTATGTGCTAATGTAGGTTTTCCGCTCATTCCCGTTGGCCGGGTTGGTGGCCACACGGGCTCATATGCTCGGCGCAGCTTAGCGGCCGAAACCGAAACGATCCAATTTGGTTCTCTACAAACACACACACACACAGACACAATCAGCCCCCAACAGTGGCCAGCTCCCGGGACGATTCTCCGCATTCCGGAACGGCGATGAATTTAGATTAGTGAGCGAAATGAGCAAGCAAACGAAGTACGAAGCCGACAAATGGCCCAAACAAGGGGGGCCGTCCCTCTTTCCCAGGCAGACAAAAATTTCTGCTTTTCCGGCGAGCACCTAAACGAAAGCTCCACTCGGTACCGCTCCCAAAGTTGCGAGAAAAAAAAAACAGCCAGGTCGTGCTGGTGCAGCGCACAATAAAGGATATGGTGGATAATAAAAGCACCGCCACAGGACTGCCACAGCCCCGGGGTGGCCTCTCGTGTCTCTCGTCTCTCGAAGGGAGGCGCACATTTTGAATGAAAAGCAAAAATAAATAATGCAACCGGGCCGTTCCGTGCGGAATGGCTCATTTCTGGCCGGCAACCGTGCGTACCTGTGGGGAGGACTTTTCCCTTTGCCGAAGGGTTTTATCGGAGCCGAAGTTTTCGTGCTAAGAAAAACATGAAAAGCTCAAAGAGCCTCCCCCTCGGTTCTTTGGCTCTCCATCCTTTCCCACGATGTGGAACTGGGATGGTGGGCAGTAAACAAGCGCTCGTGGGAGAGAGAGAGAGAGAGAGAGAGAGAGAGAGAAAGAGACAAAAATGCCGAGCGAAAGAGATCGATAAGAAGCAACTAAGTTGTTTGTGTTTGGCGCGTTTGCGAACAGCGCGGGTGATGTGCTTGCACGTGTGCCAAACCGGTATGTGCGAACGTCCTTCATAATCCGCTCAGGTAAGTGCCTCCGGACCCGATGGCGACATTATGCTCATGGCCTGTGACGTGCGAACACGTGCCCGTGTGTTTGTTTGTGTGCCAAAAATCCTCCCCATTCGCCGCAGAGAAGCCCGCCAATAGCACGACAACGATGAAGACGAAGCTATTGGGCAGGATTTTCCGGCGCCAGCAACGTTTCGCTTTATTATCGTGGCCCACGGCGACGGCAAGAAGGGGCATTGTTTTGTGAGGACGCACGCGTAAATTCTTAATTGAAAATGGACGCCGATTCGCCGTGGAAAGATTGCCGCTGGTATGCTGCGGCTGCTTGCTATCTCGAAAACCGAACGAAGCACATCGGGACGGCCATCAGTCAGCGGACGTCAAGGAGAACGAATAAACGTTACCTTCGAAAATGGTGCAAAGCTTCTGGTCAACGAATTTGCCCCCGTCCATCGAGTTGGTGTGTTTGTCACCGATTTCCGCAACGAAAAGAACCCTCGAAAGTAGATTGTAATCCTCCGGTGTTGGTGATCTGAGCCCCACCTCTAGGATGGCTGGCTGGCTGGCTGGCTGGGCAGTGGGCAAAGTGGCACGGAATAGTCCCAAACAAACAAACAAACAAACAAACAGTCCACAGGACGAGCCCACGGGCGTGGCTGGGACAGGCGGGTGGTAAAAGCCCTACAAAACAACGGAAAACTTACAATCTCCCAAATGAAATTTGCACTCCTCCCAAAAAGTGAAACACGAGGATTTGATCACAACCGGGTGGGTGGGTGGGTGGCGCGAGAAAGCGATGGAAAGCGGTCGATGAAATAAAAAAGTGGCCCCTCTCGCGGGCTGATGCAAAGAAGAACCAGAAGGTAGAAAAAAAAAACCCCAACATCAACTACAAACTGTAACGCTAGTGCGCGAGAGTTTCGTGCAGCGTGTAGTGACCGATTTCGGGGCGAGCTAAAACGAACCGAATACGGCGAAAAAGCGAACTCGAACTCGCTCGAATTCCACCATCTACTTTGGATGATGGTGCAGCAACGCGACCAGTGCTGGGAAATGTGGGACACGTAAAGGGAAAAAAAAACAACACACACAGACCAAAAAAAGGCATCAAAACCCCCGCCGTAGTACAGGCCACTCCGAACATTGGCCAACATTAGCCAGCATCGTTCTTGGCCAATGAATCGGCGGCGCGCTAGCGAAATGGCGATCCGCAAGGACGCAAGGGCATGTCCTGGTTGTAAAAACAAAAAGAAAAAAAGAAGAAAAAAAAGACGAAGACACCATGCGCCGGCACGAACAAGCGCTCGTCGGTAGTGGGCCCACGGTGGAATGCCTCCGGTGGCATCACCGAAATGGACGATCGAAAGGACCTTCTCGTTTCGCGGGGGTTTTCGTGTGCCGCACGGCTCGAGAAGGCCATTGTGATGCGCGAAGGCACGATTTTGCGACACAACGTGACCATCGTTGTGCACTTGCCCGAAATGAGAGAGTGAGAGAGAGAGAGAGAGAGAGAGAGAGAGAAAGAGAGAGAGCGAGAGAGTTGAAGAAGAAGTAGAAAAGCGGACAAAAAAAGCCCGCACAAAACGCGCGGAGACCGAGAGCTCCGAAAATCCGTCGCCGACCCACCGTTTTTTTTTCTTCCTCGTGGACCGACCGCTAGCGGGGTGGCGCGGTGGGGGGAGTAAATCCCTGGCAGTAAATCCAGGTCAGCACGCCGTTATGCGCCGTCCGTTTCGGTGATAGCTGCCGGCCAACAGCCCGACTAGCTCGGTTTTTGGCTCTCGTGCAGAAGGACCTTCTTCCCGAGCGTTAAGCGTCGAGCGAACGAGAGGCACTGTGGAATGCGTTTTTCGACTGACAAAAATGCCACTCCTCTCTGGCCAACCCCTGCGAAAGGGGTCACTTCACACACACGTACACACACACACACGCGCGCCTGCACTGTCAATACTGGTACTCGGCTTGGGTTGAGCGGTCCAGCATGCCCGATGGAGGCGCCTGGTGCCGGATCGAGTTAAGCGGAAAGATAAACCCAAAAATCCTCACCATACCCCCGGTAGCAGGGGGAGGGGATTGTGAGGGCCCACCCGGCGGAGGGTATCCAACGGCCGGCGTTTGGTCACATTTTCCGGGGATAGGTGGGTGTGAAGCGTAAACAGTGTGCGCTTGTTTTTCGCTTTTGTTCTCCGTCGTACGTCAGATTTACGGCAACGGTGGTGGTGGTGAGGTTGGAACCCGTCCGTGGAAATTTGGGGAGCTGAAAAGCGACCGCTGTTTGATAAACGGCATTGTCTTGCGACATGCGACAGTGTAGCCAGTGCAGCACCCTCGCATCCGGAAAAAGGGTTCGCACCACGGAAAGGTTGCAGAAGAGTCCTGACCATCGGTGGCGCCGGTGACACAGGATTTATCCGTCTGATGTTTTTTTTTGTTTTTGTGTTGTTGTCCCGACCACATGCACCCAACCGTAATGAGACAAGCGGGTTCTCGCGCTACCACACAGTGCTTTGCGGTGTTCTTTGCACTTCGCTGCGCCCTTCAATCTTCACAAATCACGAAACCCGAGACAACGACATTGTGTCATAATGTTTCTGCGACGGTGGCGCATCCATGGGTGGAAGAGCGCGTACGGTGGCAAGGATGGCAAGGACCAAGAAAAAAAAGAGCAAAACCACAGTTTAGCACCGCAGTTTGACGGCTGGCCCGCCAGGCTGAAGCAGCTTCCGAAAGGACCGAACGGACGGATGGATCAGAGCTCGTTCGCTCGCGCTCGAAGCTTCACCGTTTTATCGCCGTGTTCACCCTAATCTTAATCGCTGACTTTACAATCCAGCCTTACCGCAACGGCCACTCGCTCGGACTGGCAGGTTGAAGCCACCGTGGCATGAAATATCCACCCGATAAGACGCTAGCGGCATCAAAGGACGTGCTCGGTGGTTGGTTATCATTTGCACACAAATTTTCAACCAAAATGCAGCCAAACGGCTCGCGTGTTTTTGTTATTCAAATTATATGGCGTCCACCGCGTCCATGGCGGCCTGTCTGTGATGAAAAGCCACCCCACCAACCGTAGCTGTGGAAACATCAAACAGGGGACGTTTCGAGTGATGCCAACGTAGCAGGCTTTTTGCACGGGCTGGCTATCCGATCGGTGGCGAGAGCTTTGGTGGATTATTACCGTTTTTTTATTATTATTCTTCAACCAAGGCCGAAAGCCGGTGTCGTAAAAACGCGCCCAAAACGTCCTGAAACCGGCGAGGTGACCGCGTATTTTCTGATGTCCTTCTTTTTTCGACGTATAACGACTCCGGAGTCGTTATGTCATTTTTGACAGCACATATTTTTTCGTGTTTTTTAGAGAATTTTCCGAAAGATACAACCCGACACCGCGCATTGCTTACCTTAATAGTCAGTCCAGCCATTTCGGGCATCCACTAGTAGGTTGAAATTTTGCTTCCGCTTTCGATCGGAAAGGATACGGAGCGAATGGCGACCGTAGATGATGGCTGGCTGGCTTCGATGGCTTCGAGGACGTGTGTGCCCTGACTTGTGACGACTGCCGTTCAAACACTAACACTTTTTGCACCAAATTTGGAACCAAACGCTCGATATGAAGCCGACAAGTTCGAGCTTTTCTTAAAGGGTAATTATTTTTTCCTCAATTATCTGTCACACCACTCACACTCACTCACGACCGCACACGCAACACTTAGCGTCAACTCTAGTTCACTTTCTTTCTTCACACAGCTTCCAACTTCGCGCACACACGCACTATCCTTCCGAGCAGCTCGATCGCAGGAGCAATCCTCGCTTACCAGTGAAACACGCACCCGATCGTGGAAATTAGATGGGAAAGGTGTGGGAACGTGGGAAAAGGAACCGGTTCGCTTTTCACCGACACACCAAAAACGGCACACTGGGCAGAGCTTTCCGGAAGAGCTAATCTCCCTGCACCCCAGAGCGGTAGCCTCCTGCGCAACCACCCACAGGCGTCCCCACCGCACCGGGAAAGCCACACTTGGCAACGGCGGCACACTGAACACGATTCGGTAGCACGATGGCAGCAAACCGGGCGATGATGCTATTGTTTCGCAACCCGTCCGAGTCAGTGATTCGCGAGCATTACTTTGTACGCGCGCGCTGCGAAGAAATTAAACACCGATCGATCTTTCACACACCTAGGGGAACAAGAAGCGAGGGGGAGAAAAAAAAAGAAAATATAGATGGCTGGGAAATTGCATCGCGCAAATTGGATGATAAAAGGGCAGCAAGCCAGCAAGCACTATAGTGCCTGCCTGTGGCACCTTCTGGGTGGGAAGAATTGCTTTTGCACAATAACAACAAAAAAAGCGGACGCAAAGAAAATCCTCTTCTTGCCCGTTAAAAGCGGACAAACATCACAGCGTGAAAGTGTTCACGGATCCTTCTATTGTCTAAATAAGGCTGCCCGACAAACGCCATTGGTCACTGGGAAAACGCTTTTGTCGTGCGCACCGAGTGGTGACAAGTGGGAAAACTATTTATCACCCTTCCCGATCGCCGACGGTGTGTCCTTTTTGAAAGTTTTATTTCAGCTGTTTGCGCTTTTTTTTCACTCTCTCTCTCTCTCTCTCTGTCTCGCTCGGTTGCCATTGTCCACTGTCAAGCCGTATCGTTTGATCATTGTTACATTGTCACTGCCACTTCGGGGACACTTTGGACCATCACGCAAGCACGAGAGAGAGAGAGAGACAGACAGAGATGACATTTGGTCCGATGGTTGCATCTGTGCCTTCGTTTTGTGCTGCACTTTGCAAAACCGTCGTCTTTCCGTTCGGACCCCGGACCCAGGAGCAATCGTTTCCCAAGGATGAAAGGACATCCCGTCCACGTCCCGTCACGACACCACCGGTACACGGCTTCTTCGGCAGCGTTTGAGTGATGACGATGGCGAATCTCCCGTGGCGAGAACTCTCTCGACGGCAGCGGATGTTGGCACCAAAAACGGCTTACAGCTGCGCTGGTCAGACGAAGCAGTGGAAGCCGGAAAAACGAGCACTCGCGCATACACACGCGCGCGTGGACGGTCCACTGAGCCGTTCATTTCCGTCGGTTGAAGGAAGACTTCGTCCTCTGCTGACGGTTTGCAGCTGACAGCGCTTCCGGCCACCAGTGCGGACAATTTCGAGACCGATTCAGCTCCTCCGAAGGGGTTTTGATCTTTCCACTTCATCTTAGCGCACAGCCGGAGTGTTAACAGGCCAGGTCCGTGTGGGTCGGGAGCAAACCCTTATCTTATCCCATCGGTCCCATCCATCGCATCTTCGCATCACGGCTTCGGTTCGGTGAAACAGCGCGTCGCCTTATCGCCGCTCTTATCGTCTTATCGCAAGTGACACGGAAGCCGGGTGGAAAATGGAAAATCCTTCACCACGGGAAGCTCGGGAAGCTTTCACTCACGGCCCGCTGGCGCTTGTGTTATTGTTTCGTATTTTATTATCCTCCTCCTCGTCCTGGGTCGCTTTTCACCAGCACCACCCACCCGAGGGTGATTGCGATGCTCCTTTCGGGGAGAGATTTTCTGTCCGTCCCAGGGTTTCCCCAGGGTGGGAAAATGGAGCGGCTCTCGCCCGTCGTTTGAAGTGTTTTCTTATGTTGCTTTGTTGTGGATTGGCGCCGAGAGCCGGAATCAATCGCAGTACCGAGGGCTTTGATTTCGTACCACCGGTCAAATCCCTCCGGAAGAGGGCAGGATTCGAAGTGACGTTGAACGACGTAGTTACAGTCCGAAAGGGCTTCCAACTATCGGATTGCGTTCTTCGAATGGGGTTTATGCAGACCCACGTTCCTCTCAAGCACCCGACCAGTTTGTCATTGCCAACGTTCAACCACCGGCCACAGCACAGAGCTCTGTGTAAACGAGAAAAGATGAAAACATGAAAGAAAATGGTTAGTAAATGCCTGCCAGATAACCGGTCGGTCATTGGTGCTCGGTGCCGATCGAACGATTTTACCGAGAAAATAGAAAATTAATATGCTATTTACAGTGTATACGCCGGTGCGAGGAGGAGAGAAAGAACTTTGTTGGCTCCAGGGTCCATTCGGAGCGTTTGAAGTAAAGCCGTGCAAATCGGTGATATTTCCGAACGACGACGGAACGGAAACGAGCAAGGGAAACCGTAGTTCCGGGCTACTTAGATGCGGCACAATGGGAGGACAAAATTGGATTGCGAAATAATGATCGATGCATAAATGCAATTACATTTGATGGCATTCCCAGCTCGTTCCGTCGTATCTTCCTTGCCACAATGTTCAGGGAGGAAAAATGACATTTTTCAGCATGAAAAAATGACAAGCATCAGAATGATGAAAGCGCCAGCGACAAATCAGCGTGTAAATGTCGTAGAAATATGTTTCAAATTCTCAGTAAATCAGCCCAAAGGCAATTTATGCTCTCTCTCTCTCTCTCTCTCGCTCTCATCTTCATTTAATGAAATGTCTATTAATTAACAACAGACAGCTTGACATCGCACATCAACCGAGAAAATGGCTACGAACAGGCACTTTTATCTCCTTTTTCACGGTTTATTTTGGGGCTACACTCAGCAGCGATGCCACCTCGCAAGAAGCAACATTACACCCGAATACATTTTGAGCGGATGATGACGCGAAAGCACCACTCTCCATCCATAAATAAACCGCCGCAGATGCCACGGGCCTATCCGAGGGCCGCTAAAATAACATTGCTTAAATTATTCGTTATCAGTCCCCGCCAGTTCCAAAGCGCAGGCCCCATCGTCCCGTGGAAAACTCGACCACCCTATCATCGTACGCGGCCTCCATTCGCAAGGATTCGCCGGTTCGAACGAAACCCCGGAAACGATGAACCTACTCTCGGATGCTCACCGTAGATAATTCGCCACACAAACCCATCCCCCGGATGCCCGGGTCGGGTTGGGAAATATTTCGGTGAGGATCTCGCCCCGTGTAAATTGTGCATCGCACTGTTAATGATAAGTTATTTATGGGCCGCCCATGGGCACCCTCGATTTTAGGGGAGCGAGCTTTCGGCGGCGGCGACGGCGTTGACTGCTTTGTTTTCCAACACCGACAGCGGTTCCGGGAACGTGGCGAAACAGCGCGAATCTAGCACCCTGACCGGCACAGAAACATGAACTCTTCTCGTGACCGAGCACCCGAGCGGTGGGGCGATTGAGGGTTATTTTTTCCGGGAAAAGCATTCTCGTGCGGTGCCGGTGAAGCTTAAGTGCGTCCGGTTCAGTGGGTTGTCCGTTGGTTGGCGAAGCGATGTTGTGTTTAAATTGCCAAACGAGCGCTTTTTGCACGCCAACAGGCAAGCTTAGAGGTTTTTTTTTCCATTCACGCACCACGTCAAGCAGAAATGGGTGTGCATAAATCAAACGCGTGTAGCCCCACCACCATGGGAAAGAAACACGTACGCGAATAAACGCCACAATCAGCTTCCATCCAGGGGCTGAATCGAGCCAATTGACAAATTTTCATCCACGAAAATCGCGGCGACAACAACCGGAACCGCGATAAACGATCGACGGGGGACATCGCCGGAAGAGATTTCCATGCTTTTGCTGCTTTAGAATTACGTTACCGCCCGTGAATGTGACGCTTGTTTCCGCTTCGAGTGTCTGGCGTTGGCATTTAAATGTCGTGGCGATTAAAAGGAAGCATGAGAAAGAAGAAAAAAGAATGACCCCCGCCACACTTTACAAAGTCACGCAATCTCTGTAGCGAAGGGAAATCTCTTCCGAAAGCCGGCTTGCGACAAATTACACGGCGCAAAGTCAACGCACGTTCCGTTCATCACTCACGGAGGCTCCCGCGCGACCCGTGGCCATGTAATTCGGCACATTTCCCAGTGGACGCCGTCTAACGTCGTGAAAGCTTGCTGCTGGCAAAAGTTGGTCCACCAACGACGCGCCAACTAAAGCGCGCACTAGCTAGCACGACGCTACGTGGATAATTGCGCCCGGTGGGTGCCGTCGAACGCGCAAGGACAACTTTCAGCATTTTTACTTTTAGTGTCTTTAAAGGCACTCCACGGCGACGTCGATGAGAGTTGACGCTTATCGCCGGTTCGTTCTCGTTGGAGGCAGCGAGACGATTCCGCATGCGATTCGTGCCGCTCACGTACCAGCCACCTCCACTGACGGGTGGTTTTTACCCCCTCACACAGGAGCACCGACAGGGACGTACTGAAATACCGGACCGAAAAAAGGCTCCATCTCTTTGGTGACATAAAATCACTCCCACCGGTAAGAGAAAAGACGTACGCCCTACGTGATCTTCGTCGAGATTAGTTCTCGTGGGTACCGAAGGTATGGGCGCACATAAAAAAAGCACCTTCATTCTAAAGAACGGCTGGAGAAAAGTAAAAAGCAGCACAGTACGCCACTTTTGGAAGGGCCTACGAGTGCCTAAATGGCACCATCAATTCCACCGAGTGGCCGAACACCACCATCGCCAGGGGTTTCGAAGAACGCAATCGCAGTCTTATCCCACCGATAGATCGCGGTGAAACGGAAATGCCTCGTGCCGACTTGGCCAATAAATCGCCAAGATCGTCCTTTCGCTCGCCCGGTCGCGTAGGTTTAAGTCCTTAATCACTCGCCTTCACAACCGCACACGATGGCCAAAAGCAATACCTTGCGGGTAGGTAGCACGGATTCAGTTCGGTATTTATTCTGAGCAAAGCATTGTCCCTCCGACTCATTCGAAGAGGGACGTCCAATTATTCTCCGGGAGGTGGCTTAATTGTGAAAAATGTTTCCCACCAGCGCGAGTGCCAGCACTGCTCTGGAACGGGGAAAAGAAATACGACTGCATTCATTACGAGAGCAACCGACACAAAAAAACAACCGGAACCGGGTGGGGTCGTCGATATTAGCAATCTTGTTAACTTCCCCGCAACGCCCGCGGGTGCCACGTTCCGGTAATACTAATTGTGCGCCAGCGGCGTCGTCTTCGACAAGAACCGCGCGTGCTGCCTTTTTCTTCGTTCTGTTCCCATTGGTACGATATTTCGACGATAATTTGCGATAAGCAGCACGTCGTTGGAGCGAGTGGGTCGCGCGCTCGTGTCGCTCGTGAATTAGAGCACGGTTTGCCCTTGAGCCGAGCCTTGAGTCCTTTGGTACTGTGCGGGGAAAGAACTGCTCTAATTGGGTCGTTTTCCCGAACACCGGAGACCTTGGGCGATCAAGCTTCGGTCAGTTGAAAGGAACAGAATAATTACAAACCAAATGCGCATTTGGCATTTGCAGAGAAAAAGAAAAAAATGCCCACCTTCAGAGATGTGGCCTTTTGAGGGTCTCATGAATCGAATGGCCAGGACATTCATCGTGACATTTATGGAACAGATTGGTCATCGATAACAGTGGGTTTGTTTTAAAGAGCAAGCACGCCTCACGCGGAAGTAACGCGTAAGTCGGCGATGACGATCGATGAGATTTAAAAATGCAACCCTCAAACAAAAGATCGCCACTCGGTGGGGGTGCTTTTGCTTGCCGAGTGCACAATCAGCAAAGCACAACTGCCACCGTACGGCAATGAGCACGCCAATTTAAATGCTGCAATGCGATACCACGAGCCAGGAAAATGCCGACAGAACGCCGCACGCAACTCGCGTGCATCCGGTGTGAGGTGGCTGACATTTTGCTCATTAAAAAATGCACAACTCATTTCACCGGCTGCAAGTGGATCAATTACTATTCTATGCATAATGCAACGGCTCATTTTGCACAGTCGCGTTGCCTCGCGTGGCACAGGTGTGCCATTTTATGATTGAAACGGATTGCATGCCGCGGAAGAGCCCGCACGATAAAAATGACAATCACCACATCAACTGGGTACAATCGCAGTTGGCGGAAATCGATCCCGGGGGCTCGTTGTGCCGATGAAAGACAAATAAATCGTCCGTTAATTGTCCGTTTTCCCGGTCTGTGTGTAGTGGCCACGGTAAGGATGTCCATTCGGTGTATTATCGGCAGTATTCGGGCTTTCCGGAGCTTCTGAAGCACACTCATCAACCTTTAAAAAGGCAGAAAATAAGAGGCATACTAATAAACGCACACTTGCTCAAACAACTGCGGCATCCCGGGGGGTGGGTTGCGTAAACATCGATCGGAACTCTCTCCCCAGGCCGGTGGAAAAATACCTCGAAACACCGGGATTTATGACAATTTGCGGGCTGCGAAACGTGTTGTTGCGCTGGCTACCGACCAAAAACCCAACCGGACCGTATTTATTTATGCACTCTGCATTGCATGAAAAAATTAACAACCCAACCACAACACACTTCGCAACAAGGATGACGATCAGCCGGCGGCAGCACAAGCGGCAATGCAGCAGCAGCGGCAGCAGCAGCAGCTGGGTGGAAAAGAATCTGCCGCTCATCATCATGATTTTGTGGGTGGGGATAAATTTCATTTCGTTTTAATGTTGTTTGTCACATCGACCACAATTTCCAACCGATTGCACACCCCGGGTGGGTGTGGTTGGTGATTGTTTTGCGTGAGATGTGTTTTTTCTTCTCCCTCTTCACTCTTTAGCGCACTCTAAAGCTCCACGCGTTCACGTTCACGTGCGCATACCTGTGGGTGGGTTGTTATCGTTGATAAAACGCTCGGTTCATCAATGTTTGGGCTGGGCTGGGGTCACCACCGCACACTAGGGTCAGGAATTTGCGCTAATGAAAATAGAAACCTACTCGGGGTCCGGAACATCCCTAAACCGCGATCGCTTGGCTCACCCCCATAAGCCCTCGCCAAATTCTGTGGTTTTGCATTCGATTTAAAAGCAATATTGGTGCTTTTGCGAGTCAACAAACAGTTTCGCTGCTCTCTCGCCTGCAGCCTGTTTAGAACACTGACAGGGATCGTAACATTCTAAGCTACGGAAGGATCCACCCGATGGGTGGGAGAAACAAATTTCAAATGCTTTTCACTTCCCCCCCACTCGATTGATTACGAACCCAACGATGGTGCCGCCCCGCACGAGGAAAAAAAACGGCTACACTAGACCATAGAACGGTGGCTGAGCCGAGCTGAAAACTATTTCAATTACTAGCCGTTTTCCTGAAGCCCAACCCGCCCGAAACCTGAACCACACACCATGTCCCGGTGGTGCCATGGAGTCCCGGTGACGGAGGGATGGATACAATTTTGATTACAAAACAGAGTCCCAAGCAACCGGAAGAGATAGACGCAAAGCGTGCCCGCCTTTAGGGCGCTTTTCCCGATGGCCGTTCGAGTGGAAATTGTGTTAATAAGTCTGGCTGGCTGGCTGGTGAAGAAGTGCGATCGCTTTCTGGAAGGGAAACTATCAACTCTCAGGCCAAACATCCACTTACACCCGGTGTGTGTGGCCGGTAGTTACAACTTCTGCAACACAGTGTATTATTTGCAGCAATTCCGCGCATCGCAGCAACTTCATTTGCAAGGAACGTGATCGAGACGGTGGCATAAGTTTAACTGTGCGAAGGCCGAACCACGCTTCCGGTGCGTCATTTGAACGAGAGGATTTACCAGGTCCATTTGCTGACCTGAGAGCCGGATACCTGAGTTCGTGCCATATTTCCCGGAATGCCCATTATCGGCGGATGGTCGCCTGTTTCCGTCCGCACGAAACACGAGCTTTCGAGTCCAGTGTCCAGCCACGGGGGGAGTAAGTCGGTGGTCTTGTGCAGTGACTTGTCTGTGGCGATGGGAGAAATAATTTGCTGAATAATTCGATAAGCACAAACACTACAACCTAGGCATGCTCCTTTGCCATTCGCTGGCTCGTGGCTTCTGATTGGGGTTTGCTGACTTTGCATTGTTTTCTTGTTATCGCAGGCAGTCGATCGATTTTGAACTGCCAGCTTTAAGGCGAAGAAGCGCCCTAAACTAACCCCATAGTAGGGCCATTCATTACCCGTGATAACGGAAATAGAGCTCAATCTGCGCAAATGGCTGTCAACGATCGGCCGCCCTGAATCGTGTGTAATTTTTTCCCGCCAGCTTGTTTTTTCGCCCCATTTACTGTCCGTCATTGCCGGCCTTAAAAAATGCGCCCTTTTTGCCGGCGCCCATAATATCCCACGAAGGATCTACACTTTCGCTTGCATAAATCATGCCAAACGATCGGCCCGTAAACGCCCGGCCGGATTAGGCAGCCAATAAAGCGAGCGCACACGCTGAACCCCTACCGCGTATGTCTCAATTTATTTAATCGCGCGGATTAATCCCACCCGGGCGCTTAATGGGCGCCTCAAATTTGCCAAACCTTCGACCCTTCGTTCGCGGGGCATCGATCACCACCATGTGGGCAATGTGTGCATGCATAAATCGCATCGACGGACAATTTGTCTCCACCGGGAGCCCACCACGGCCCGATGGACGGTTCGAGAATAAACGAGCGCAGGCGATAAATCATCAAATAAATGCACACACACACACACACGCCCGTCGGATCGTTTTAAGCGCTCGCGTCTTGCGAGTCCTTTCCGAAGGGGGTTGGACTAAGGCGCACGATTCATCCATATTTCACGTACAATCAGCAACATTGACGTCGACGACGCGTGCCACCAGAGCAAGCAAAAGCAAGCAAAAAAAAACGCGGAGTAGTTGTGTGTATATTTTATCACCCATGTTTTCGCTCGCATGTGAGTTGAATGCGAAGGGAATGCAAAAATAGCAACAAAAAAGTGGCACATTGCCGCACCATTACATCGCGCGCACTTCCGGTCGTTTCGTCGCCCTGGCATTGTGTGTGGGTGCGATTTTCTTCATCTTGTGCTCCATTCCACCCCCTAGCTGCTTTTGAACATTGAACATCGTCCTGGAAAACATCATCCAGTGCCATCGAAAGCCATAACTCCGCCATCAGTCTCGGTGTGATCACCATATTCCGGAATGGCACTTGAACGAGCCGCGCGGCGAGTAATGCATGCGAACAAGTGTGCCCGCGACTTGCACCGTGAGAGAGAGAGAGAGGGAGAGGGAGACAGTTTTGACGATGACGCAATGAAGCAGCCCTCCCGAGGCATTCCCTCTCAACCCAAAAGGACTAACTTCCTTCCGTTGCGCGCGGTTCGATTTAAAACATTTCATCCCTAATGCCTTTTCCACCCACTCCAGATGTAGGGTGAGCAGTGGAGTGGAGCAAAACACCCCCACAGTGAATGGAGCCCTCTCCTTCAGGAGTGTGAGTGCATATATGGATGACACGCGGACGAGCAGCATATTCTTATGGCTTTTACGGTCGTCTCCGGCACACGGCTCGGCTCTTATGCTTTTCTCGTCCCAATGGCGTTTCTTTTTTCGCTTGCTTTTTTTTTGCTCGTGCCCGGAATTCTGTTATGATCATTACGGCTACCATTGCTTCTGGCTCTCCTTCCTTGCCCTCCCTCTCCCCTCCTTCCCTCCTCACCTCCTCATCGCACGGCCACCCACCAGCGTGTCATGTCGGGCTTCCGGATGCCGTCGTGCCATCGATTCACCCGCCCTTTCGGTGGGTGGCGTAGCCATTAGCATCATTTCGATGATACGGCGAGCAATCACTTGCCTGTGCCGGTGGCGGAAGAGAGCGCATTAAAATGGCCGCTTGTCAGACGCCGGTTGTGGCTCATGTCATCGCGAGTGTATCGCGGCCCTAGAGACGTCGTCGTACGTGGAATGAAGATCGTTCGCACACGCAAACCCGCCAGGCACATACACATCTATCTTGCTGGCTTCTTCCCCGGGAACACACACGGGAAGGTCCTGCGGCGTTCCAGGACCAGAACCCGAGCGTAATGCAGTTACGCCTCCCGAGTTTTCCGCCCTCCCCTTCGCTCACGGGACGCGCAGACAAGAAAGTAATTGAGGAGAAATTGAGAACGCTCCATCCGCCCTTCGGACCGATATGAAGTGCTTCGGGTGCAAGTGTACCGTAAACGGTAATGCCAACCGTCAACCGGTTGTTCCGTTCCCCGTCGTGCCATCGTGTGCTGGCTCACGGTCCGTTGGAAGGATTGCCATTTGCCACAGCCCCGAGGTTTGCCGGCCGTTCGCCTGTGACGGCCATTCGCCTGCCATCGTCTTTTGGGTGATGGGGTGGCAGCTCGAATCCAGCACAACCGTCCCAAATGGCCAAGGACCGGAGAGTGGAGGCCAGGCGGATGTACACTTCAATTTCACTAATTTATGGCCATTTCTGGGGCTGCCTCCTCTCGGTGCGGTACCTTCGCACCGACATCCTGGCACGGGCAAGGACCAACGATCGATGCGCGTCCCGACCACCAGAGGCCGCTTGCTTGAAGCTGGGCTGGGCGTAACGAATATATCTTATTTTAATCAGTTTTGCTCCGCGCGAACTCATTGAATCACCAGCCCTGGGAGAGAGAGAGAGTGACAGCACGTTTAGTGAGGCACGCGCCTTGAAGGACGACCTTACCCACGCGGGAGGGGGTGCTGGGCCGGAAAACATTTCCAATATTGTTTTCGACATTTCCCTGCCAATATATCAATTGACCGAACCGGTTGGCTGAACGTGCCCCGGTTGGGTTTTATTTTCGGACGAACCACCCATTCGGCAGCTCGAGGTGTGGAAAGCGAGTTTTCCTCTGGAGAGGTCGAGATGGAGGAGCAATTTCCGCTGGAAGCATCAGCACTTCCGGCGCTTCTAGGGGGCGAATCTGTCGAACCGTGACTTACTTCTTCGAACCGTGTGAGTGAAGGATGCATTAGGGTGCGATGTAAATGGCGAGTGAAGTAATTGACCGGAATCATCGCGTTCGATGGCGCGTTCATTTAACGATTAGTGACGATATGGTGTGGTATTTAAAGCCACAAAAGCTCCTTCAAACTCGCGTCAAATCGAATATGATAAGAGGAGAGAAAAAAAACAAACTACCTCACCTATTCCTTTTGCAAATTCCGCCCAAGGATTCATCTTAAATCCATTCGCGACACTGACAGGGGGGAGAATTTAAAAGAGATAAAATTCAATAACCCCATCTCCGCGTGGCCATTCTGCTTGCGACAGCTTTTAAGCCTCGCACCATACCGAAGGGGCGAGATTTTCGCACCCCCCTATCCAGCGGCGGTCAACGCGAAAATCATAGAACAGAATGGAACACGAAAAGCGGCAGGGCGAGATTTCGAGCAGGCTTCCGGACGCCCGTTCCGGCCGCCATTTTTGCTTCATTTGGTATTCATAAAGGGGCGAGAGACCGGCCTGCCACACGCTGCCGACTGATAATAAGCTTTTTCTTTCCTTCCTGCCTCAAAATGCGGCCAGCTGTACGTTCGCGATTGCATTCGACAGAGAGCCGGGGCTGGGGGGAGGTCTGAATAACGAATCGCGAGCACCGTGTCTTGGAATGCTTCCCTCCACAGTGAGGAGTTTTTTGTTTTGCTGCGCTCAGGACGACTGCTGTTTGGCCGACTGACGTTGGCAGCAGGCAATCCACGGCGCGCTTGGGAAATAATGCAGATCCTATTTCAATCTTCCGGTCATATTCGGTCAGCAGCTTACGTTCGTGAAAAGAAAAGCCCTCGCCAGGCTCTAGGCAAGCTGGTTCGTTCCTTTTCGCGCACGGCCTCCTTAGGTCGTTTTTCACACAAAGGTATGACAGCGAAGGGTTTTTTTTTGTATGTTTTCTCTTCTGCCACAAGCTTCCAAGGCTTGCTATGATTGCGCACGGTGTGTACCTTTCCGTCCGTTTGGGGTGAGTTTTTCGTAGGGTCGACTTTTCCACCCCTTTGACCGTCTCCAACGATCACCCGGAGCGATTGTTTGCATAGGCCGACCCGGTAAAGCCGAGCATTACTAGCCAGACAGTTCGCTAGGCGAAGCATCCCTTCCGGTTCCTGCCATCCTGTGTGCACAGGGCGAGCAAGAGCGCGGTTAGACGAGCTTCCGCCGGCGGCCTATAATAAAATAATAATGTATGTAATCCCCGAAAAAGGGTTTCCCTCCCGGTACAGGCTCCAACCACCACCAGGCTAAGGTGGCACAACGTTGGCTCGCGCTATTCCTCGCTAGTTGCGCTTCAAAAGAACTACACACGCTGTTAGACGAAAGTTTCGTTTCGCCAAACGCCTCAACCGAGCGCACATACGCACACGACACAGCCCCCGGACTCTTTTAATAAAGATATCGCCGGGGCGGGCTGCAATTATGCTGAAAGGGTACTAAAACTTCGCCATCGTTCAGCTCGCAGGCAGTATTGAAATGTTATCAATTACGCTAATAGGGCGGGCGCTTCTTCGTCCACACGACCGGACAACGTCAGTCAACTCTGGCGCGGGCCCGGCGGCAGAATTGAAGTAAATTTTCTAGTTTTCCCACAACCCCGAAAAGCCGGGGTCGCCTCATAACTGTCGAGTTAAATGTGGCTCCCATAAACAACCGGCGCAGGAATCGCGGCAAGGACCTGCTGCTTGAGTGCTTCGGCGCTCGCCCGGGTGCGATGAGGCGAAAGCGGACCAGATAAGAAACTTTACCGGGTCGGTAAGCACTATTTTTGCTACCTATTTGTTACGAGCCATTAGCGCGGGGAGAACCACTTTTTGGAGCACGCTTCGGGGCAGCATTCGAGCGCACCGATCATCATCGGTAAACGATTCCGAAGCGCTCGAAGTCGTTAGCATGGCCATAAACACCGTACAAGCCACTTGAGGGCTGGTAGGGAGTGAAATAAAATTTAAAGGCACATCATCGTTGGTTTTTGGGGTTGAACGTTTGAGCGTGGCCCCACGAAACATGCTGAAAATATTTCATTTACACCATAAAACATGAAACGGCCGCCCATTACAGGGCTTCGGCGTGAATCAGCGTTTGCTAAAATTCTTCCTTCGCACCCATCGGCAAACATTCCACGCGCATTGTGGTGGTTTAGTGTGTAAATTATAAATGCAAATTGGGGAAGTTTCCATAATCAGGGCAACATCAGCAACAACAAAAAAACAACTGCACACGATTCCTTTCTACAGGCGCATAATTGCACCCGAACTATTCACTTGCGAATGCTGTTTTTGATTACATTACCGGAGTTCATCAAAAGCACCACCGCACGGTTCGGTGGATGGTCGATGATCGATTCGTTGCCAACCCCGTGACGTGCATTCGGTGGAGAGGGAAAAACTCACAAAACCCCAACCGGAAAATTCGCCTGCTATCGAGATAACTCACTTTCGCACAGCCAGCCAACCAGCCGTCGGGAATCCTTTTCATCCACTCCAAAATCGTGCCCACTTGCAAGCGCGTAATTGGAAACGATCGGCAGCGGTAATTGGGCGAGACACACGTGTGTGTGGAAAGGAGGGGTGTTTGGTGAAAGGGGAGAGGGTGGTACTTAATTCGAAAGTCATTATCGTATGCACATAAAATTGCCACCACCGCAAAAGGGAATGGCCAGGAGGTGATGTCTCTGTAATCAGGTCCTCATCGGAAGTTCCTAAGCACTTCCGGAGTTTGGTATGGATCTAGGGATTCAAATCCGCAATGCGACACGGCAGGAGGAGTGAGAGAGGGGGGAGGAGGGGAGATAAACACACACGTACACACACACACACATACATTAGCCGTTCCAGTATGTCACTAGTGCCGTGGGAAGTGAACCGCATGGGCTCCAAAAAATCCCCAAATTCCATCTGGCAATAAATTAGCGAATTCGAAGTAAATAAAGCTTAAATTGAATAAATCCCCGCTTTTTCCACACCATCCGGTGCGAACTTTCCCTTTCCTACGCGAAGAGAGGTCACGTCAGCCCCACCCATCCACCCATACTATCACGCCGCAACTAATGTGAAATTATTTCCAACATGCGACGACGTAAGCTCTCTTCCGTATAGAAGGGAGTGCGGTGGTCGGGTGGCGCTGTAATCACGCGAATAAATAAAATTTATTCCAACACAATTTGTTTCCGAAACTTTGTCAGCTACTGCAGCCGAGGCGTCATTCAACACGCCCTGATGCGCGGAACTCGTACCAGGGCAGGCGAAAATTCCGTGCCCTAACGGACGGGTGTTGCCACTTTTCCGACCTTCCCAGAATGGTGCCTTACACCGGATGCAAACGGTGCGTAACGCAACCGAACATACCAGCGCAACAATTTGCGCAAGGCTGCGACGGCTGTTAACAAGGCTTTACAGGCTGCGCA
The DNA here is from genome assembly GCF_943737925.1 of Anopheles nili. Taxonomy (NCBI): domain Eukaryota; kingdom Metazoa; phylum Arthropoda; class Insecta; order Diptera; family Culicidae; genus Anopheles; species Anopheles nili. The sequence continues at coordinate 51,703,391 of NC_071292.1, forward strand.
ACGAATTTCCCGACTAGCGAGCCTTTCACAGGCAGCCCCGGAAAGCTATCTAATCAATAATTCTCCCGTTAGGCGTACACGCTGCAGAAGCACCCTCGCGCAAGCTTTCTCATCCTTGAGGTCCATTAGGGCAGAGCGCCGTGGTTGGGGCTTGGAAATTCCGTACCAAAAGCCCGGACAAGCTGCCGTAGCGTGAGCGCACTTCCCAACCGAACCGTGCCGATCCACCGGAAGCCGCATAATTTTAATTCAATCCCAACCCCCGGCGCTTGGGGCCCTAAATCCATCCCACCCGGACGTGCGCGACACAGCCGCCGGTTGCAAATTTAGCGACTCTCGATAAATAATTAAACATGCTAATAAACTTTTCCAATAATTCGTCAGCATCGCATCGCCGGCCCGTCGCTCGTCGTCGCCCTTGTCGCTGGCAAGCTTGTTCCGGCTGGCAGGCTGTTCCCGCGTGCCACATCGACCACCTGTTTTCCAGCCGATGACGGTAATCGGCTCGAAACGACCTCGGTGTGCCGGGAATGATCGTGGCGTTTGGAAAAGTTATTACCGGCTGTTAAAGCATCCACAGGGCGAATGAGCCAAACGGGACGCGCTGACGGATCAACGGTCGATAAGCGAGCCGAATTTTATTAGCGACAAAAAGGGGAGGCATGGCCCCAAAATTTGCATCCCCTCGGGCCGATGAGAAACCGGGTGGACGGAGGAGAAGGACGATGATGACGTAGCGGCAATTAAATAAATATTGCAAACGTTTCTACGCCCGTGTTTGCAAACCACCGAATTCACGTGTGCCAAGAAAGGTAATGAGAGAAAGAGAGAGAGAGAGAGAGAGAGAAAGAGAGCGCATAAAATTATCGATTACTAAACAACATTAACAGCCAAATGGGCTCTGGTTGGCAAGGACACGCCAGCAAACACTCAATAACGGAGCGGCACAATTTGCCAATTTATCGCGCGGACAGCATAAAATGTTGCACCGTGCGAACGCGAGCCAATGCATCATTTTCAAGTGCATCCATTAACGAACGTTAATTAAAGATTCTCGCGTGATAAATTAGCGGCCCTTTGGAGTGGGGTTGGGGTGGTCACTTAAAAAAACACCCCTGACATAAAATTGCATACCGCTGTGGTTGACAAAGACAGGAGCAATGGCAGTGTCATTAGCGTTCATTAAGATTGCAATCGTTCATGGTGAAGCTTAATTTAATTGAGCCAAACGATGCTGCAAATAGGACGCTTTTTACTCGTTGCGTGAATGTTTTACATTTTCTTATCAAGCCACCGCAGGTCCACCAATATCTTCCTTATATCGTGCTTATCTTCCCTCGAAGGGAGAACGTGTAGAATGGGTGACACAATCTTGTCTATTGTTTGTTTTGTATTTCGTGTGCTTGTAACAGCACGTGCGCCCAGCGATGCCGTAATCATCCATCATTGTGGAGCGATAATTTCAAGTGTCTTGTCGTACAAGCTGAGACAACTCGCCGCTAATAACCGGCATTCGTAAGCCTTGGTAGCAGACTTCACGACGCACCAGCCTCTCGTAGAACGATCAACCGGCTATTTGTTCGTTTCAATTAAGCAATACTCAAGCTCGCGATTAGCAAACGCAAACGAATGAAAGACTCATTAGTGGGTCAGAGGTATTAACATACTATCAATCAGCCTTGGCAAAAAACACGATGACTGAACGTTACTCGAGTCAAGTAATGATTACTCACTTTCCAAACGTTCAACTTTTTTTAACAACAGATAAAGCGCTGTCTGTCAAACTCACACGACGATTCGAAGAAGCTTCGTTCGAGATAAGACTAGATGTTCTCTTAACGCATCACAGTGAATGTTTATATAATTTTGCATTGACAATGACGACAAAACCGGTCTACATTCCACGTACCTGAAGCAACATTTCAACGTTGGTGAGCAATGTCGTTCTGCATAAAACAAAACACTACACTGTATATAGCCGTGAACTAATAAAAATCGAAAGCCAACTATCGCCACAAACGTACACATTGACGTTGGGGACAGAAACTGCACGACAAGATCAAGCACGCATCGTAGCGCGATCAGCTACGACAGCACACACACAGCCGTAAACATCGGCGATCAAACTATCGATCAAAACACTGCACGCACGTATATCGAAACGCTCGAATACACTCGCACGCATACACAATGGTGCTTCCAGCGCTTAACAAAACTGGCCTAAAACAATGCTATTACTAATGTAATTCGCTAACAGTGTTCCAAAATCACTTCACAAATAACAACGACTAACTGTTTACAACATTATCTTAATCACTCGCTACCTTTTACACGAAACCCGATCGACCGAAACGTCTTGGCGTGGGGAACACAATCTCCAACTCGCGGATGCTGATCATGAACTGACAGGTGGATCGCTTTCGTATACGTGAGCAGTCGCTACGCACTCACCTAGAGTGAGTCTCACTTTCGCTCTCACTCTCTCTCTCTCTCGCGGTCTCCCGTGTAAACTCACTGTCATATTATGGAGCGGTTCAGCCCATGAGACGAATGAGCGGGCATTAGCGAAAGTCATCTCATTTCGCTGATGAGATGTGAATCGTAATGAGCTCTGGTAATGATTACGATGCTGGACGAGTTGTACGTGGGTACGATTCTGCAGCGTTATCATCCGTGGAAGTCATCGTAAATATGGTACATTATTCCGGTACATTTTATGGAAGCGTATAAGCGGAACCTTCCCACAAAGACCTAATGCCCTTGACCGGCGACTTCAGCCTGAATGAGATGTTAGTTTTACGGTTAAGACAGTACGAAAATAGACCACGTTTTCCCGGGCAGGATTATTTTCGTTGAAACTGAAACCCTACCACATACGAGGGTATTCACCACACGCAAGTTATAGTATGACAGGAACTGCGCGTGTAGCTATAATTACTAAAAATAATTACTGAGCCATTTTAAAGCAAATAGTAATTAAAGTTTATATCGAAAATCTTCCGGCAGTGTAGCACACGTCATTTTGCCCTAAGAATTTCATCTACGAATGCCAAGGTTTCCAAATCTTGACATAGACGTGTTTACATCACAGTTCGCATGCTGTAGTAGGCTGTGACAACCGCAAGCTCATCCAATTTTAGTAACATCACCGTTTGCTTACACCGTCTCTGTCAATTTTGTGTAAGAACTAGTACGTCCGTCATATCTCTCAGCACAGATTGGTTTTATTCCCAGCAGACGGGATGTCTTCGAATCACTAAAATTGAACCCGTTGAAGCCATCAAAAAGATAAACAAAAATTCACATGTACAAGCTGCCCTGCATTCCCAACGAATCCCATCGCTGGTTTTGCAATCAAAACATAACAGGCTCGTTCTCGGCAGGACTGATTTTAATCTAATAAAACTGCCGAGGTTGCGTGAGTATTCTGCTGCACCAGGTGAGTGAAACCGGCTGGCTGTATCGTATTTGTTTCTCATATCCCTTTTTGTCACAAAAATGTATCATCGACAGGAACGCGTCCCCGAAACAGTAAGGTCGGTATAATACAGTCCGTCGGTGGTAGTCCCGCTCTCCGCACGCCAGGACATCCATGCCAAACCAATGGCCAGCAGCAGCATAATGAACTCCGACTATGTGAAAAAATGCACGGACTTCCTGCAAAACATACCGGCACACAAGCTGGCCGCAACCAATGCCACTGCGGTTGGTCAAACCAATCCGAACGACGGTGCGCAGCAGCAACCGCAATCGAAGCCATCGATCGGCAATAAAGCGGCTAAAAACCCCTCAAGAAGGGGTCAACCGGCGAGTCCTGCGGTCGTAGGTGTCGGCGGTAAAAAGCGCCCTATTTGGCGTCATCCTGCCGCCGGTCCTGTCGCACCACCGCGATACAACCGGCCAGTCCCGACCGAGGAGCAGAAATTCGTCCGATCCTGCTGTCCCAGTTTAACGCACCGTGGGTCACGTCGGGTGGACAGTCGGTGGGAGGGAGAGTCGGACAAAAATCCCGCACCCATCTGCTGCCCTACGTTTCATCCTGTCTGTGACACGATTTCGCCGGTCGAAACGGTTCCGAAACAGACAGGCCGGGGTGACGGCGATAACGTCAATCACGCGGCCCAGGTCGGGATGGTGAGCGAACAAAAACCGGCGGATCTCGTGGCTGGAGGTGAAGAAAGCGGAATAAATCCGCCGCCGGAGGAATTCCGGGATCGTCAACCGTCGTCCTGGTCCGGTATTCTAACCGGCGCGCAAACGCTTCCCGTATCCAGTGGAAGCCGAAAGGTAGGACCTGAGTAGGACCTGGAGTGTCCTTTTCTCACACCACCACGGTGTGGTTCCTCAACCTAGCCCCAGCCGCACCCGAAAAAGGACCCTAAAAATGTCCTCCAGCTCTGTAACGAGATAACGATGATTTCGTTAACTGTTATTTCGTAAACCGTCACGAAAAGGGATGCGAAGGATTGCTCACCGCTCGGTTGTTTCGGTTCCCAAATTTTGTCGTCTGAACCACGCGCGTGTGCGTGCGTCCGTTGGGTCAGAGCCCTTCGGAGCGGGCGGTTGACGAGGTGACGCCAGGATCCGAAGGGTTTTCCAATTTTGACATTCCGATCCACCCGAACGGCCTCTGCCGACCAAACAAAACACACACACACACAAAAACGGCGGTCGGAATAAAATCAATGTCCTGCAAATGGCTTCGGCCAAAAGGGATTAGCAATGTTTGCCGACGGATGAGCCGATGTTTTTGCACGGCGTGGCCCTCTTTCGGTGCCCTTACAATGCCACCGACGAGCTAGTGCATTTCTCACTGAATTGCTGCCCTTTTTCCCACCATCCTGCCTAATCCCATTCACCACCTTCATCATCCGGGGCCACGGTGGTTTGGATCTGTTTGATTTTGCTTTGATTGGGGTGCCATTTTTGGATCACACAAACCCATTCCCATTCATCGCATTTGTCTCCTTTTCGCAGGACCAATCACGCGAAGACAGCGAGGAATCTGTGGATTGCTCGACCAGCGATATAAAACTACAATCGGCCAATCAATTGTCGGCCCATCCAGTGGATGGAAAGCTTTTTCATTTCCAACCATTGCGGACGGTGCAGTTTCTGTGTTTTGAGCTGAACAACAAGCTACGTTTGCTGGGTCCAGGTAAGTGTAGTGTCTCCGAGAGGACGTACCTCATTTTTACGTTAATGATTGAGCGCAGCGCGGAGAAAAAAAAACGCGGCGACAATTTCCACGGAAAGACCCAAACAATCGGTTGCTTTTGTATCCTTGGGCGCTGGGAAGGAAAATCCCAAGGATGACCGGTCGGTTCTTGCTTGTCGCTTGTCGCACGCTTGACAGCTGACATTAATCGACGTCAATATCTGTCCCAACGTCGGGGAACTAATCGGGTTCAGCGAAATTACCGCGCCAAAAAGGATTTCCCAGCCAGTCCCCGGGGCGATTAAGCGGTGCAAGCGACAACGATGATAACGTTATTCATAATAATAATAATGAAAAATATTTACGCTCACCTTCGACGGCCCGTTCGGTCGGCTGGGAAAATGTTCAACCCCGGGCGTGGAACCGGGCTGCCACGACCCCGGTTAAAGGCCCCACCGCAGGGTCCGCGCAGATGATGATGGCTCCATTTTGAAGGCCCCCGCAATTAACATCGGTCACGGTCGGGAGGTTAATAATAATGCCTACTTAGTCCGTTCGTTCGTGCGGAAACCATCGACGTTGGCTTCGCTTCACTTTTTTGGCACGCTTCGTGTCCTGAGTCGTCGTGAAATGTTACTTTTTTTTTGCTTGGTGAGAAGAAGGCAAAAGCCGTGCCAAGGACGAAGCGCGCAAAAGAGGAAACTCAATTTCCCGGAATTGCGTGAAAATTAGAACCACAATGAATTGCGCAACTCTTCGATGCGATCATTAATTTTATGTGCGTGTGGTGTGCTTTTTTGTATCATTGTTGATAAAACAAAGGCACCGTAGCGAAGGAAACCACCACGTTTGGGTGCTTTTCCTAGGGTGACGGCGACAAATAGTTACCCATGCGGTGGTACCGCTCAACAGTTTTCCCTTTTATCGGTCCGTTAATCGGCGGAAAAGCCGGTGCGACTCGGCGGGCCCTCTAAAGGGCCGTGAAGTCGCAGGAGAAATACGCATTAAAAACTATTAATCTTCTCTCCATCGCTCACACAAAGCACCGTCCCTTCGGGGGTGGGTGTCTATCTGCTTTACGCTGAGGGAAAATTGCAATCCAAATTATGCCACGAGCGTTCTGCGTTGTTTGCAAAGTTTAAAGCCATACCAGCGGGCTTGAATATAAAGCAGCATGCATAATTCATATGGCGAGCTCATTGGCCACTTTCGGTTGGAGACATTTTCCTGCCTTTCCGGTACTGTACAAAACGCTCGTTGTATTTCCGAACGCTGCCCGAAACTGTACATTAAGGCTTTGACTTTAAACGCAAATACGCACCACCAGGACACACATACACACCCCGGCTTCGAGGGATTTCCGAGCAAACCATGCGAACAAATTGTGCTTACGAAAACGATTCTTTACCAATCAGCACCTCGTTCCGCCACTGCACTGGCCAGGACCGCAGAAGTCCTCGTCCTCCGATCCGGGTTCGTATGTATGTGTATGAGTGTGCATTCCGGTGCCACCGGGAAAATGGAAGAGTGCAAAATAATGAAAAAATAATTATATTGATTTCAATTTTCATTATAATATGCAAATCGTCCGCATCCGGGTCGATCCGTCCACCGGGTCCCGTTCGGTGGCCATGTTGCTCACACTCGGAGCACCATCGTCCTTTGCACGAGGACCCAACAACGGTTAAACAACGCGTCCTCTACCGCGCACCGATGCGTGGATCCGTCACGTCGAAGTTGACGTCGGTCGAGAGTACCCGAGGTCCGAAAAACTCAACCCCTAAGCTCGGAACAGCCCACTAACCACGCCGATCTAACCCGTACTCGGAACCCCACACCCATACCACAGAGCCCGCTGCCTAATGAGCGATGGATAATGCTGCGAGGCTTTAATTAGAGTTTAATGCAAGAATAACACCCATTCCGGGAGGAACAGCGAACTCGGGGGGGGGGGGGGGGGTCTTGTCGCAGCACCGTTTCCGTCGTGTGGTCCATCGTTTTGTGGCCGCAACTCGACCGACTGTTGGAAAATGGTTATATTTTCCACCCATTACCGTCCGCCAGCTTGTTTCGTCCTTATCACGGCCTGCGGAGGTGTTCCACAGGACAGGCGCGCGTCAGGGTGGGAAAATTAGTTCCTCCGGTAAAGGGAAACCCATTTTCGAGGACAATTTGCTCACGACACTTACACGCCATTTTCCGTTCTCCGTTCCGTTCGCGAAGGTAACCTTTTAGCGTTTGGTTTGAGTCTCCTTCTATTTTTTTTTTTTGCTCTCTCCTGGCGCGCTTCTTCTCATCGCTTGCTTTCATTGGAAAAGTGACAAACACGACACCTGCACAACCCGTGTGGTGGGATACAATTTCCCTTTCTTCCGCTATTTAAATGCACCGTGATTAACACCAGCCCTGGTGGCATTGTGATTGCAAAGACGGAGCTTCTCTTTTTTTTTCCTGTTGCTGTCTCTCATTTGTCTGTTTTTCACTCGCTTTCTCGTTTCCGTTCCACAGAGCACCGAGCGGTGTACAAAATCGGCAAGGAGCTGTCGATTGCGGTGCGATTCTTATGCGAACAGCAACGTGCAACGGATGGCAGCAGCAGCAGCAGCGTGACGCAAAAGGTGAGTCAGTTTAAGCGTGTGCTTGTGGCACACACCATCGTGTCCTGTTAGTGTGGCGGACTTATGGTGCAATTTGTGGCTAATTGAGCCATCGCACAAAGCAGGCGGCGGTCAATTTGCCTGCGAATGGTGCGAGGAATCACATTACCACGTGCCAACGAACGGCTTCCCAAGGGAGGGAAATGTTAGAGCGAAAATGTGAATATTTGATGCAATTTAAATTTCGCTTCTATCCCCCGTTAACGTGGACCACCATTTATGGACGCATTAAAAGGACGGCTTTCGCGCGCAGGCTGCATAATGTTGCACATTCGGCACAAAACCCCGAAAGAAGGCATTAAAGCTCGGGCCACCGGAACATCGGCGGGAAATTTGTCGTTTCGGCACGCGGCAAATGGTTTGGTTTTTGGTTTATGGGAAAACTTTGCCCTCCCCCCCCCCCCTCGACGCCACACCGCGCTTCGTCTCAGCCAGCAATCGATCGTGCCTGCTTCGAGAGCATAATTAAAACGCTCAGGCCTCCGCCCCATTTAAAAACGTCGCCCCGAGGTCATTAAATTTCCCAGGGAATTTTCACCCGCCACGGTTCACTCGACGGTCGTTAAACCAGGAGTAACATTTCCCAGAGGCTGCCAACCCGTGGATGGATTGCTCATCGCGTGGTTCCATCGCGTTCCATCCCTCTCTCTCTCTTTCTCGCTTCCTAAAAAAGCCTCCCTTAAATCCTTTCAGAGGCCTTTCTTGCCTCATTGACACCGGTTCCTGGCGCGCCTCGTTTTTCCCGCAGCTCGACCGGAAGAATGTAAAAATACATAAAACAAACCACTAACTAACACCGCATGTCGGTTGGCACGACACCACGCGAAAGGGCAAGGCTGGTGGTAGCAAGAAGGAGGCGGAGGCTGTAAATGTGCGATCGGGAATGCAGATTAGCAATGGGAGCGAAAGGGCTCGCTAAATCGCTAAACTTTCTCCGCTCATTTTGCGACAACGAAGGCGTGGCTCACTTGCAGCCCTTCGTCATCCACCCCCCCCCCCCCCCCCCCCCCGTAAGGCTCCACACCCGCGTAAGCACCTTGCAGCACCCTTCCTCGTGCATCGTAGCTGAAGCTGTGACACGTTTTGGGTGTTTGGGAGTTGCCAACCGGTAGCAGGTTGCTGGCGGTTTACAGCTGTTCCCTTGTGGGAGCAGGATGGCACTAGTTTGCCCTGCCAAAGGGCACCACAACGGGGACAGGGGCAAAAGTCAATTCTAATTAATTTTATGATTTTATTAAGCCCCGGTTAACTTGCTGCCATTACGGGTAAAGTTTCCACTGTATCAACCACCCCTAGGAACACACACACAGTCACAGACACACAGACACACCTGCACACACTGTGCGGATTCCCTTCGCTGGGAGTTAGCAATCTTTGCGCGTGGTTCGTTGATTGGGTGAAGGTTGTCTGTTCTCTTCCTGCGGGACGTGTGGAAACTCGCTTTCCAACGCCAAAGATGCCTCGTAAAGTGGCACCTTTTTATGGTCAGGTCGCGTAGGACACCACGGAAGCGAAATATCGCCAACAACTTGCCTTATTGCCACCATCTGGCTGGCTGACCGTCACAAGGGAAAGTCAACCGAGCCACCGTTGCATCGAGGTGATACGAAATATGTCACTTTGTGGGGCAGAAAAAACGCTTCCATGCTCACTTTCTTGCGCCAGGAGCTGGCTGTACAAAAAAGCTCCACGCGAAAGCTTACGCAAAAAGAGAAAACGAACTATAAATTAAATGAGCAAAACTTATGCCACCGGGGCCCACAAGACGCATAAATAACGATGCACAAAGCGAACGCCCAGTGGGCGGAAGCAAATGGGTCGGCCCCGTGGCTACGTGGGTGGGGCGAAAATACAATGAAATATTAATTATGTAAAGTAGCTTCGGAAGAATAAATTATTTGTACTTAATCAGCGGACGCTCGGACACTCCGCCGACGAAGCTGACCATCGGTGGGGTCGGGTTCGGCCATTTTTGCCGTTTCTTTTGCAGCAAAAAAGGACACAACACAAAAAAAACAATAACAACAACAAGCACAAACGACGGAAACGGAAGGAAAACCGGCCTGTTCCGGTCACGACGCGCAGGCCGCATGGCCGTGCGCCCGTGAGACGAAAGCTCCCTTTCACGCGGGACAGGAGAAGTTTTTATATTTAATTTTTCATCCATTTTCCACGACCCAGCGTCAGCCCACGACCGTCCACCGGCGATGATAATGAGTGAATGAATTATTAGCAGTTGATGCGCAGCAGTGTGTTATTCGTCCAATCTCGTCCGTCCCATTCCAAGCTGGGTCGCCTTTAAGCACACGCCAATTTTAAAGCGACCTGTCAGCCACGATCGTGGTGGTTGCGTTTTTTCCGACCCTCACTTTTTTTTGCTTTCGCATGCGCTTGGCAGCCTGGCGGCCCTTTGGACAGGCGGACAGTGCGCTGACGTTTGTGGCTATTAGCGTGTCGGCGTAAAAATATGGCTCACCGAGGGCGCTTTTCCCGACCGACGCGTCCGCGAACCGACAGCCGCGAGGTTGGTTCGCAACGGGCACAACAGCTGAAGCGACTGGTGCTGCTTGGTTCGTAGTTAAAATATTTAAAAATAATTGATTTATCGATTTATTGACGCTCGGTTCGTGTGGCACACCGTTCGGGCGGAAATCACATCGATGGGTGCCGCTGATTTCGCAATTTGAAGCTTCCAAACGGGAGCTATCAGCTCACTGGTCCTGCTGCAAATGGATGGGCGAGAGAGAGAGAGAGGTGCTCAACGAAACAAAAAGAAATAATGGAAAAGAAAAACATCAAACCATCGCCCCGAGCGGTCCAGCTGGGACTTTTCCGGGACGAAACTGGTGCAAGTTTATCAGTTACTACAGCCCGTGCGAGAAACTTGGTTTGTCGTAATTTAGCTGCCCAATGTTTTCCTTCTCTCACTCTCTCTTCTATAGGTTTTCTACCCACTAACACCCTCGGGCTCGGAAAGGGCCGTCATTTTGCTCTCCCCTCCCGGTAACGGTGGTGATCATATATTTTCCCAAACTTGACGCTGAACTGGCGAGACTTGGCAGTTTTGTTTACGCTCATTGGCAAAACAGTCCTTAAAGTGGCTGAAATATGGAGTGAGCTATTTAAAGCAGCGTCTCGCTTAAGGCACGATAAACCACACGCTTCTTCCACGTCTGCCGATAGCGTCCCGAGAGGGGGGGGGGGGGGCGATTTGATTTGCGGTACATTTGCAGTACTTTGATTTGCTCGAACACGAAAATGGGAAGCGTCGTTCGCTTTAATGCAGCCTTTTGCTCAATTGGACCTAGTCCGATCCTAGCGATCGATACCGAAGGAGCATAAGAGAGTGAGAGAGAGAGTGAGAACCACGCCCGTGTTCATGCCGATGCAGTTTTCCTTGCGGCGAGTTTAACCCGACCCCCGAGCCAGAGGTCCTGAGAGCCTCAGCACAGCAGGAGGAGCGCACTCGCTGTTGGGACTCGGAGAAGGGCACTAAATTATGTAAACGACTTCGGGAAAACTATTACCATTCAAAATATGAAACATCCTACTTTTCGAAGGGCCCCGGCACGGATCGGTGCCACCGTCGGTTGTGGTAAAATCCGGCCCACCAGAAAAGCGCCAACTTGAACGGCGCTCGAGAATCCGTTAACCGAAGGGGCTTGGCGAACTCGGCTGGAACTTTACCCCCATCGAAGCGGGAGTGCCACCGCGTGTGCAGGCGGCAATCGATAAACATTTATCATCCCTTTCGACCGTGTTCCGGTGGCAAACTCGAGCGGGCACGGTTGTGGCCATCCTTGCAGCCCTCGATAGGATACTACACGCATTCCGCCTTCCGAAACCCTGACGTATTCGCATCAAACCCTGTGGGAGCGTGAGGGGTGACTATTCCCCGAGGTTAGAGGAAAAACCTTCTCCATCGACCGGAGGGAAGCTACCGGAACCGCTACACAGCTCGGAATCGCAACTCATCCCACCCGAAAGCCCACCGGAAGCAAGCATCAACAAGCGTTACGCTCACCGCTTGAGGCGTCCTTGGGGCGGATTGGAACGGGTGCTTGGTTGCCCTACAAATCCCTCGACCGTGCCGAAGGCCAGCGACCGGATCGCAAACCCACCTTCTCCAACAGCTCAATCCTTCCCGTTGCTCGCACGAATCCCACACAGACGGGCGGGCGGGCTGTTGTTTTCCACGCCACCCGGTAGGCTGAAAGTTTCTGCGAAAAAGTTATCACTTTGTGTCAATACTTGAAGCGAGTGAGCGAGAGCGAAGAGAAGAGGCTTATCGTTGGATGGGTATAGGGCCACTGCATCGGCCATTTGTGATTGCACGTGCGGCATGAAGGGCACTCGAGCCCACAACCCCAACAAGTACCACAGCGTCGAGAACCCAATTTTGCACGCGGGCGTTGCGTCCACCAAAGGGGTCCACCAAATTCGCAACGGGCCCGCGGGTTCGCTTTCTCCACAGCTGCAACATACGGCAACAGCAACCCTAGAAGGACCAAAACACACACACACACACACGGACAAGGTTGTTTACCACCAGCACACGGATTCACCGCGCAGACCGAACAGAATGCGGCATCTTTGGCATCCGACACGAACACACCGAGCGAAGAAAAGCGCCGTTGAGTGGCGGCTTGCGAGCGGATAATGGTGTCCCGCCGTGCCAGGACGAAGGACGAAGTTAACCACCTAAATAATGGTGGCAGCCGGGGACCGGTTTCGCAGCTACGAAACAATTGATCGATAAATACGTCGTGTGGGTACGTTCTGCTGTAGCTGCAAACCGCTAGGGGGCGCTTTTGGCCAGGACCCGAGTTGCCGTACCGAATTCGCGGTGTATGGTCAACAATCGGAAGGGTGGGTGATTTTTTTCGATGCTTATTTTGCCTCGCTGTTACACACCATCGGCGAACGTGCTTTGGCAACCGCCTGGATCGTTCGCGGTACGAGATCTAAGCAAATATTCAACATCGAACACATAACCCAACAAGGCGCTCGTCGGTAGGGGTTTGTCGTCGTAAGTCTGGAGCTATTTTCGACATCAAGTGTTATTATGCGGAGTCATCATAGGCGACGGCAGGGATAGGGAGAAAAAAGGACTCAACAGGAGTTTTGCTTGGTTGTAATGAAACTCGGCAAAAGAGCGAAAAACCGTTGACAGTAATTGTTTTTTCTATACTCTAGTGACAGCCTGGTAGCAATGTTCTTAAGACTAGGTTATTCATAATTTATTGAGTCTAATTCTATGATTTCACATATTCTAAGGCTGATGGGCATTTCCTCCCATTGACAGTGTGTGTGCACCTTATCCCGGGTGAGCTCGGTTATGCTCGGTTATGCTTTTATGCTGCTCTGTTGGAATAACAGCGGAACACCTTAGATTGTTGCTCGACCGCGATTTAAACGATCGAATGCATTTGGAGCACTACTCCTGCAACGTTTCTAGCTTCAACAATTTCCACCATTAGCCAGGATGCGGAATGGCGTTCTTTGTAGTGGCACTTTTAAAATAAGCGCGAACGAACTCACCCCATCAGTGGGAAAATGGAAGCAAAGCAGCGACGCCTGAAGCCGATCGAGATTCGATTGGCTTCCTTTTAGGGGTTCCCCTGTTACGCGATTACTTTGAGCGTGAACAGATGAAAAGCAGGTGTTCTCAAAAAACGAGTCCGGATCGCCCCGGACTCGAAGCGCTCGAAAAGCTCCCGGAAAGGTACTCCTGCACGGCTCCGGTCAGCATTAACGTCGTCATATTTCATACGGCGGCGGATTCGTCGGTGCTAAGCCACCTCCAGGGTGTTGCAAAATGTGTCCATTCGAACAGCGGAAAGGACGCTCGACCACTCGACACGCGGGGATGAATGAAAAAAAAAAGGATACACGGAATTCGATTCCTAGCGAGAAAGAGCGCGTTCGAGCGAACGAACACCGTGAAGAGGGTCGATTCCGAGGGTTGTTCGTGTAAGCATGTGAGAATATTCCGTAATCTCTGGGTGCTCGATTCGGCGAACGGCTTACCGGGTCTCCACCACCTCATCCCAGAAAACCATCCGGAAAACGGCCCGGTTCGATGAGTTCGTTCGCCTGGCTCCCTCATTTTTCTTTCCTCGGTAGCGGAGGGGTTTTTCCGGCTGCAAACAGTGCTTTCGAATGCGCTGTAGAAACGGCATTTACGGCTTTGAAGTGCCGGAGCCACTTACGCCCTTCGCTATATGCCCTGCATCAGTTGTCGGTGGTCGAGTGGCTCGCAGAACGAATGCTTATGGGAGTTTTAGCGGCGTTACGGGTGTTACGGAAAAGCTCTCTACGCCCCGCCAGGCCGACAAAGACCGATCGACAAATGGAGGCTCGAAACAGCGAGAACAGCTCACCGGAAAAGGTGCCTCCCGCTCAACTATTGCCCATACCGATCTCAACGATTAAGCTTCCTTGCTTTAACAAGGCACACAAGGATATGTACGAGTGCCCGCTTTCGGTCGGGAAAACCACCACACACACCCGGACCCGCGCGGGTCATAAATCTCTCACCCAGTTTTGGCATCAATTTCCGTCCGTCAGGGAAGCCCTTTTTCCGGGCCGAACCCACCTTCACCGCGCAGTAAACGCACCCTTGCGAAGAAGGTATGCAATGCCGCCAGGTCGCTCCCCTCTTGATGGGCTCATTATTCCCGCCAAACACATCAATCAAACGTGAAATTGTTTTGAAATCAGCTGTCGAAGATATTTTGATCTCCATCCCAGCCGTCTCTTGTCGAAGGTGACGACCACGCCAGTGGGAAGCAAGAAGGATTGTCGATTGTTGGCTTTTCCATGGCACGTTACAACGGCGTTATGCAGAAGCCCGTAACGTACGTAACGCTTAAAGCCCGCAACCATACGGAGCGCGTCTATTATGGAAAGGCAACACCAGACCAAGGTTGAGGTTCAAAAAACCGCAACAACCTCGAGTAGAACCGGCGGCAAACATCGACCGGCACGTCGTCGTCGTCGGCGTCGTCGTTGTGTTACAGAAGTTTTTGCTAGATTTATGGTTCTCTCCATCCGTCTGGGGGGGGAGGCAAAACCGAGAGGGACTCATTATTTTTCGCATAACAAAACATTCTGCCCTTCTCCGGTGCCGGCTGAACGGATATTCGATATCTACCACAGGGAGCTGTGTGGGGTGGTTTTTTTTGGGGGGGGGGGTGAACCAATCCGGTGAAAGGGCACCCGAACCCGAAACCCACCCTTACGCGTAACAGGAGTCCCTAACAGGCCCGACAGCAGCAGCAGCAGCCTCAGAAATCAAGCCCACCGGCCAGGCTCGGGTGAGGATATATTTCAAAGACGTGTCCCGGGCACCGGTTTGTGGTTCATAAATGGTTAAAAATGGCATCGCCGGGAGAATGTTCCAGACCTCAAAGGGTTGGGGTTCTTTTTTCTTTTTTTTTTGTTTGGTTTCCCTCCAAGCCCAATCCTGGAGCGCCCTTAGCCAGGACGTTCTTTGCTCACGGTGTCCTACGAGCCCTCGGAATCACAGCATCCCGGGATCGAGCCACACGAACGGGCATATATTATCGTATATATTTTGTCACGGACATGATCGATGACTGGGTTGAGGGAGAGAAGGGGGGGGAGGGAGGGGAAGTGTGGAAAGTGTTGGTGGCCTCGCGAAAGGACACGATCCCGGGAAAAAGGGCCTACCTCGGCACAAAAAGGGCAATCAAGTCGGGTTTCCGTGCGACCCTCAATAGCGAGCCGAACGGAGCAAAGCTCACACACGTGCACGAGTGCGTGTGTGTGTGTGTGATTGTGCAATAAATCATCAGCCACTCCGTGTGTTGCCCGCGCGTAGGTGTACCTTTGGCGGATCAAAGTTAAAACGATACGGTAAGGGCACTCGCCCAGCGAAACCCACACTCGCGAGATTCGATGCCCCGTTTTCGAAGCGAAACGTGGGTGAGCCATGTTTTTCACCGTGGCTCAATTTTCCAGCTTGGCAGCTTTTCCCCCAACATCGCCCTTTTTGTGGGGTCTTTAAGTCTTTAACGGCTCCCACGGGATCCGGGTCGCTCGGTGACGGAGCTTGCTTTTAATTGCCACCAGCGGACGGCGACGACCGAATCGACACCATATTGTTTCGCCTTCGATTCCCGGTTTGGTTGTGCTAAATAAATAATTTTCCTCCAATGTCTGTTGCAGGCGGGCCCGAACGAGACGCAAACCAAACCCGAATGCCGGTAAGTATAATTACCATCAGCTTTTTCCTCGCGAGTCACCGACCGACGCCGGGCGCTGCGAAGATTCGTTTTTCTCCTGCTATGTCTTCTTTTTCCATCCGCCATCTTGTCCGCGTATATCCCTTTAGCACCGTTTGCCGGGTTTCTTTCTCCCGTTTTTTTTTTCCACCGAGCCATGGCTCATTAGAGAACGACCGGGCGCCATTATTATCTCAGAATCAGCCTCCTTTCAGCCACCCCACCGGTGCGGGAAATTGTACCGATCGGTTTCGCCCTTTTCTCTGCCGGACAGGGGGAGGTTTTGGGCGGAAGCGCAAGGATAACACGATGCGAGAAAGCGGGCGAAATAAAAGAAATCGTAATGGCATCGTGTGGATGAAACAACGCCACTGAAAGAGAGTGACAGAGAGAGAGCGAAAAGCACGCGCTTCGACGAATATTAGCAACAATCCACTGTCCATCGTCGTTATTGCCTGGGTCAAAGCTGGAAAGGGGTGGCACATTGGGGTGGGATGGAAGAAGTGGGTTTTCCTCGGGATATTTCATCCGATCATTAAACGGTTCTGTCCACCCGCTGCAACCCCCCTCCCCCTCCCTCCTCTTCTGACCCCAGCTCACCGATGGAACCCAAGATGATGGAATGAAAAATCTTTTCCGCTGGCTTTTCTTTCACCCGGACGTTGCCGGGTTTTTGCGCAAATAAGACCAACTAGTCGCTGCCCCTCTCCTCCCGACGGACCGCAGGAACGCGTGAATGTGAAGGTTTCAAATTAATCGCCAGCATTAAATCATCGTCCATCGTTTCGCAGCGTAGCGCGGCTAAATGAATCCTCATTAGATACATCGAAATATCTTATTTACGTGCGCCATTTTCTTTCCGGTTTCCTTCCGACCACCCGTAGCCCTCTCTCTCTCTCGCTCTCTCTCTCTCTCGCGCACATGCTTGCCTTTGCTAACGGGGTGTATTTATAATATTCCAACCCGTGGCCTAGCGAATACTAGGCACTCTTATTTGCTTTTCCCGAGCAGATGGAAGCCTAGGCGGGAGTCCTCGCCAGCCATTTCCCTTAGGCGGGCTGTTTTTTTTTCCGCTTTTCGCAATTCGCAATGGAGTTTCATTCTTCGATTCCCCAAGCCCGTCCCCGGCTGCCTCGGTTCAGCTTTCTCTCCGGGCTGTGTTTGTACTATTTGTCAAAACTCTGCCTGGCTTGCCAGCCCCCTTCTTCACGGTAGCCTTTCTCCGCTCGGGTGGGTGGGTTGTCTCAGTGTCTCATTTTTCCTTCCTTTTTTTCCCCCTCGTTGTTTGGCTCCCTTCACGCCGTACCGGAGGACTAATTCTTAGTTGAACTGGCGCCATCTCCGGTGAGGTGAGGCAGGCGGCGACGCAGGGGAGACAAAACTTTTTCGTCACAATCATAATAATTATTTCTTCCTTTTCGCCTCGCTTTCCTTTTCGCCGCTCCGCAGGGACTGTCAGCTGCTGCAGCGCGACCGGCAGGACGATCGGGACCGGCACGCCCAGGAAAGCGCCCAGTTAACGGAGCAGATTAATTATCTGCAGGTAATTAGTTTCTTTTAAGGCTCATCGTTTCGGTTCGCGTATTTCGGTGCTTCTTCTGGGTTTTTTTTGACTGGTCCTAACTTCTTTTCCCGTCGGTTTTTGTGTGCTTTTGTGAATGGCGTTTTCCACCGCCAAGGAGCGGTTTGGGCTCACCGATCGTTTGCCTTCGATTCACTAAATCTGGCTGGCGCCTGGCGAGAAGAAATGTATCATTTCGCTTAGCCTCGTACACCGGACCGAGGATGGCTTGTCGAGACCGTGTGTTAAGCCCTGCAGCCGGATGAAACTGCACAATCGCATAAAACGACGCGCACCGTAGTCTTGTAGCTCGAAATCCTTTCCCGTCGTACGGCGAGCCAAAGTTTACCCTCAAGGAAACGGCACGGTGTTACGCTTCACGAGATTATGGTGCGGATTTTAACACGATTCCATAAAATGCCCTCCTTTGGTGGTGGTTTAAATGGAAGGTCGAGAGAAGAAAATCCTTCGCACCTTCCGGCTGCAAGGAAGGGATGGCTACAGGAATCGCTCCGGCCCTGAAGGCGCGCCGGGAGAAGTTGGCACAATTTATTCATTGTCCGATTATCTGCATCGCGATGGCTTATCTGAAGCCGGTGAAGGCGGGGCGAGCAACGGCTCGATGCTCGAATGCTCGATGCTCGAAATGCACCCCCGGGTGAGTGGGTGGGTGAAAAATCGGTCGGGAAGGGTGAGCCTTCTGGGCAACTTTCGAGCTCATTTGTGCAAGGTTGCATTAAAATGGGCACGGAGCGATAAATTAAACTGCAGCCATTAATGAAGTTTTTGCACCGCTTACCTTTTACACCTTTTTTTTTGTGTTAGTTTTTTGTTCACGCTCGCAGGGGGAGGGAGTTCGTTTTCCTTCCCACCCCGGATGGGTTTCCCACCTCAGTACTCCACCGTTCCACGGAAGCATCCGTCCACGTTCTACCGTCAGCTTACCTAGAGGGCGATATAAAATTGAGCAAAAATTTTCACATTAAAAAAAATCATCTCACACAAAGTGTCGAATATTGGCGGGAAAAGGGTAAGAAAATGGTCCGCCGCTCGGTTCACTCATCAACGCTTTGCCCGTGGAAAACCCCCTCGAAGCGGAAATTAATTAATCAATGTTGCAGTGTTGTTTTCGCCCATGGCTGTTCCCCGGTGTTCGTGGCCAAACCCGACCTTACTCAATCCTTACGCCACCTTCAACAGGATCGCCATCCTTGAGATCGTGATGTATACGTGTGCGTTTTTCGTTTTGTGTGTGTGTGTGTGTGTGTACGATGCTCCACGCTTTTTTGCACAATTCAACGCCAGCGCCATTCGCGTGAGGAAATTGGAAAAGTTTTACCGAACATCGAAGCGCGCGCTGGCTAATAATTTGATGCCCAAGCCAAGCGAATCCGCCAGCACTCAACATGTGGCCTCGAGAAGGTTCGAATGATTTCCCGTTGCCGTTGGGTTATTGGTTTTTTTTTTGCGAGCAACTTTCCACGACGAAAACATGCCCACTTCCAGAGCATCGTGAAGCAATCGAGCTCCCTTCAGCTCGAGAGAGCGAAAAGGTGATTAAATGCACCACGTACACCCGATGGAAAATGCAACGATTTGCTGCGTTTTATCGCCACCATGCATCGTCATCATCTCAAAATGACTCCTTCGACAAGGGACACGTTGCGTAATGGCCCCATCGAGGAGTTGCGCGCGTTTGCAACGGCACCATTGCCTATTTCCAGCCCACACACCAATTGTCTTGCGGTGCTGGGGCCGCTTCCGGGCCATTTCATCGCTCAAAAGGTCCATTTTGCTGGGCTAAGAAAACACCACCGCACCACACCGACTCGTTAGGTCAGTTGTCAGTTGACATCGACCGCACATATGTGATGCGTAATGCGCACCAGCAACCGCAGGACACGTTCAACTGATAAAACACACATTGATTGATTGTAGTAATTACTCAGCCGCAGCTCCCATCCCTCGACTGTTCGCAGGACAAACAGGATCCGAGCAGACACACACAAACGCGGACGCAAACGCGCAACCAACACGTGCGAGGCCAACGGTCACGCAATTACGTTGTCAAATAAGAAAGATCAGTGCTCGAGAGCTTGGCTTCGATTGGGAAAACCGCCCGTATGCCGTTGTTGTTTGTGGATACATTTCGCACGCATTTCGTGTCACGCCGGATGCTAAGTCCGTCAGTAACCGAGCCGTGGCCCGTGGGCCTCGGGTGGCATAAGACGATACATTTCTTGCACGCCAGGCACACCACCAAACCCGGCACACACACACTCGCTCCTGAACCCGAGCGCGTGATAGTAAATGCGTACGTGCGGAATGAGTTTTCCCGGAACTGTTTCATTTCCACGCGTTAATCACCCATCGGGTGCGCGTTTTGCTGGCGCTTTTGCCAGCTCACGGTGGGTGTGTTTGCCCCTTTCGTCCTGTGAAACAGCGATGCTGGCGTCGTTTCGAGCTCGGGTTCTCGCTTCGGCACCGAGCGGTGCGGCGAAAAGCGGAGACGCCGAATAATTATCACTTCCTTTTAATTACTCAGCCATCGCTCTCGGTTGTCAAAGCGCGATAGCTGTGTGTATATTTTTATTTCCTTCCACCCTTGCTGCGGGTTGTGAGGCTTCTGACGGAAAATGCCACCACCCTCGACTGACCGTTGTTCGTCCTTTCGCAGAGTCAACTGGCCGTGGCCACCGATCTGGAGCGTGGTGTGGGTCGTACGGTGAAGGAGCAGTACCGGCGCATGGAGGAGGAAATCGCGAAGCTAAAGCTTGTGGTTGGTGAGAAGAAAACCGTCGAGCTGGTGCTGATTAACGATCTGAAGCGTAGTCTCAAGGAGTCGCGGGCGAAGACGCAACGGCTCGAGCGGGAACGGACTGAGCTGGAACAGCGTCTGAAGGAGGCGCAGATGCAGAACGACCGGCAGGAGGTAAGTGACTAACTCCGCGATGGCAACGGCCGGATGGAAACTGGATATATTTATCCCCACCAACGGGCTTGATAATGGTGCTTCTGTTTTTTTCTTCTTTTGGCCCGCCGAGAATGGGCGGGTGAATTAAGAATTCGAACTTTGGTCCAATGGAAGCAAACCCTCGAGGGTCGAGAATCGAGAGCATAATGGCAAGCCTTTCAAGAGGATTTTTGAGGTCCTTCGTGGGCTGTTCAAAATGTGGTTCAAATTTCAACGAAACTTTGCCACCATATTTCTAGCCCACTTGAGTTTCATCTGATTCGGAATCGCGCCGTTGCTCTTTGATTAATGCGACAAAGCGTGTGCTATTATTTCGCCTTCATCTCATCATCTTCCGTGTGCTTTTTTTGTGTGTGTCTTTAACCCTTCCAGCTTTTCTTGAACGCACAAGCGATGAACTTCAAACAGGTGAAACACGAGCTAAACCACATTCACAAACTCTCGACCAAGCAGATCGAATATCTCGACGAACCGATCAAATCGCTGTCCCCGAGCAAACAGCGTCACCGCTTGCCATCGATGCATAATTACACACCAGCCCTACAATCGTCCGAATGTGACACAACCATCACCCTATCCGTGGCCACTCGACCACCCCAGCCACCATCGACGACAGCCTCTCATCCATCTGGCGAACTCAAGCCGCGAGTCGCTCGAACGGAAAGACGTAACCCCTCGGAGGCTTCGCGCGGAATCACGTCCGAGACAAGCGCGAAACGAATTTCATCCCACACCGGCAGCAGTTTGATCCTGCAAGAATCAATGCCTTCGTTAGCGTCCCAATCGGATCGTGATAACTCGTCCCGCGGCTGGCGATCCAGTTCGTCCTTGGACATCGGATCTGCGGGTTTGGGCCGCGAAACACCGCGCGATGACAATGGCCAAGATAACGAACGGTGCGGTCTGGGAATCAATCGTCCCGATCACGAACCAAACCGCATCCGTCACCGGTCGGATGCGAGCGCCTCGGATTACGGTACCGGGCGTTTCCATCGGAAGTTAACCGCGACCGATGGACACGCTTCCGGCGCTGACCGGCGGTGGAATCGCGATGACAAAATGCAACGTCCCGTTGGGTCATCATCCAGCGTGCCGAGTTCGTCAGGAGGCTCCGGTGAGGACGATAAAAATGGCCGCCACCGAAGCGATCGGCCAGTGACACCCGACGGTCATCGACAGTTCGTCACGGAGCTTGCTGGTGAGTAGCGTCCTTGCGTAAATCATCACTCCTCCTTTGCAGGCGGCAACTGTAAGCCTCACTTCCGTCCCAATGCACTCCCGGATCGCACTTCCGGGTTTTTTCCAGACCGAGAGTTGTCAATCAAAAATGCGCACTGTCGCGGAAAGCTTTCGCGCTGATTTCACGACTCGTTTGCCGCTTTTCCGGACGGTGAAATGAAACACTCGAAAATGATGCCCTTGGGGGTGGGAGAGAGAGAATGCAATTTGTGTTTTATTTTCGAAATACCTATTCACAGTGATGTTTGCTTCATTACAAGACGCACGGTGCAATAAACACGATAATTGAGGGAAACTTTTACGCTTTTACGGCGAGATAACGAGCACGGATTTTAATCAACTCGCAATGCAGCTTCCATTTCTGCATGGAGTATGAAATCACATTCATCAGGCTCACTATTTATGTCACCATGGGTTGTGCCATGTGCAACTGGTCGTGAATTTATCCCGCTTCCAGCTCGATCTCATTAAAGCCAACCCAAACGCTCGCAACCCAACGCCGACAGCTGCAAGCAATCGTTGCAGGCGTGTTTAATCGAAAGCACTACACGTTGGTCGGTTCTCGCTGAGCGCATTCGTCACATGGCTTCGTTGGTGAGGCTTCAACAGCGCAAACAACCTCCCGTGCAGGCCGTTGAGCCGCCACTCGTTTGGCAAAAACTCATCAAACAATTTACTTTATTTATGAAATTAGCTCCAAACTCGTCGGCGTCCGTTGGCGCGGCTGCAACAAATTCAGACAGGCTTCGGTCGAGCCTGGAACGAGCAGCTGTTGGTTGGCCACAGTCACTACTACGCCTCTCCCGGTGTCGTAAATAATTCGACTCCCGTTTCAACGGGGCTGGCACCCGATCGATTGCAGCGAGCTCGGGTGCAACAGAACACGATAACGGTCGACACTGGCAGCAGTAGCAGCAGCAGCAGCAGCCATGCAACTTTGTAGTTGCCGGGCGCTTTTAATGGCATCAATAAATAATAGCGCAAACGCACCCATGACATCCGGGCGAGTTTTGTTTGCCTTTTAGTCGGCTGGTGCCCGGCGCTGGCCCTCATCGAGCCCATGGCATGATCGGCCCCGTCCCCGCAATTTCCCGCCAGTCAATACGAGCGCCAATCGAACGCGATGGCGGTGACCGCTTGGTGGGAGTCCTGCCGACTTGGGCGATGGGTTTTGCGCTGACACGCGCTTGCGACGTGGGCCTGGAATCACGCCGCTATCGAGGGTCGGGTTTACGCCAACCGACCGAGCGAGGTATAAATCATTTAGGACGCAAATTTATCGTTTTTGTGCACTAATGTGTCATTAATTATGCTACTTCTGAAAGCTTTTTTGGGGTGCGAGCTTTCGGGCGCTACGTCACACCTTACCTTTGGGTTATCCGGCGCGATATGGCGAGCGGTTTTGGGTGGGATATCTTTCGAATGGATTGCTCTAATGCACATGCAGAGGAGCTTATTTATGAATATTGCATTGGCAAAATGTTTATTAAGACAAATTCTAACTAACTGGCTGCTTTGGGGAGCTGTTCGAAAACCCATCAATTACGTTTTGTCAGGTATAATCGCAACTTTTTTGCGTAAGTAAAAATCGCTCTTTTAAATTAAATTTTCTCAACGCCACCTTCATCTTGATCAGCAGTCAAGACATGCGCGAGCTTAAAACATGCCCGCCGGTGCACGTTACATGACAAAGATGGATTATTTTACGCACAGGATCCAAACCGAACGTTCGCGACACAAGGCTCGTCTCGCTCGCTGATCTCGAATTTAAATTGAAATTCTCGCCCGAGGACGAACGCCCCCAAGGCCCGGTGGCAACACGACTACGCCACCTACCTGCCAACCTACCCCACCTCTAGAAGCTCCCACGCTCGTCCTTATGCCGCCACGGAGGAGCTCGTGTTTGCGTGCTTAATCGAAACGCTTCGGTAACCTTTCGGCGAACCTGCCACGCGGGGCATAGTTTCTTATTTATCAGGTTTCTCTCTCGCCTTTGCGTTGCGGGGTTCGCGAATAAAACAAAGTGTACGTGTGCGAACACCCGGGCACACCCATACGCACACACGTGCGTGTCTATCGACAGGGTTTGGAACAAGGATCTCGGAAAAAACAACCACCCTGGTCGAATGGCTCAAGGAGCGCGTTTTAAGCAAAAAGTCATGTGTGTCGGTGAGTGTCGGTAAGCACCACTTACACACACAAACACACACACGACACACGTGAAGCGCAGCCACCGATAGAGGGGGTTGTTCGCTGCAGGTTTCCCAACCCGATGGAAACGCGGGAAAACGCTACAACGAAACAATGATCGATCAAATAATCTCCGTTCCGAATCGCTCATGAATATTCAGTGCCGTCGCTTCCGATATGATTTCCCATCACGCCGTTTTCCCGGGGCCCGGCCAACCTGGCACAAGGCCGCGGTGACCACGCGCTGCTGCAAGCCAACCCCTATTTGCAGCGAAACACGCATCCTCCCACGGCATCGACGGAATCGGCATCGATCGGAATACCTGCAGGGCGCCAACATTGTAGGTGAACCATTTCCCGAAGCCCGTTGCCGCGATGAAGGTGAATGAAAATCAGATCTTCCTGCTGGTTCTCGGCTGGTAATCGGAAATGACCGTGTCCACCAGCACTGGGGTGGATTGCGCCCCACCCTTGGCGCTAATTACCCCTGTTTTTGGATCGATTGGCCGAAGCAAACGTTTCCAGTTGAATTGTAATTTTTCGACCTTTTGTCTTCTCCCGACCGAAGAAAGCGCTCTAAACATGAAAGGAAACTGCGGAAAAGCGCTTAAAGCACGCCTCTCCAGTTGTGCTGAAATGCATTGCTTTCTTTTTCTTTTTTGGGGGGGGGGGGGTGGAAGCACTACAAAAAGCTCCTTTGTTGCGAATCGATTGTGCGATTCGGACGCGTTCTTTGTACCGGTAGAGCTACGACTGCGAACAATGGTGCAACCGATGAACATGCACAAGGATGTGTGGCCCGTGCCCTGGGTTGGGTGAATTTTCGATAAATAGCCGGTGGAAAAGCGCACAGCCAACTGGCAACGTACGAAACACCTCTCGCGCGCTGTCAAAACTAGCCGAGTCCCGCATGTGCAGTTCCACTCGAGCACGGAAACCAGCCATGAGCACGAGCGAATTCGAACCGATAATAATGGTAATGTGCAGGAGCGGGAGAATGCCACCAGCGAGGCAACAGTGCTAGCTACCGCACTGTTGGGCAGCAAATTTTCCACCCGAATGATGGATCTTTTTCTCGGAATATTTAACTTGAACGACCGACCGAACAAAGGCCCTCCACGCAACGCGCGGATACAAAAGGCCGAAAACGTTTCGACTTTCTGCCTCGGCTCGCGTACGGATAGGCATGCAAACCCCGAAAGCGAAGTGCATTCTCCGTGTGCGATCGGCGTGCAATTGGCATTGCGACTGTATTTATGCATGCATTGTTGTTTTTCCTTTTGGTTTTGGTTTTGTTTTGTAAAACGAGCGCCCACTCGCGCTTCCCATGCACGGTTGTGTCGGCATTGGCGTTTGGCTCGGCAAAAGGAAGAAGGCCGTTTCACGTGCCACTCGACATGATGGTCATTTTGCGTGATTCGTTGCTTTATGGCTTTGTTTTCCGGTCCGTTTTGTGATTAGCCCGTCCGTTCGAAAGCACACCTTGGTGGGCTGTGTGCATCCTTTATCGATCCATCTCGAATCCCGAGGCCAGCCGGGTGCACAATTCACCCGGTCGTGTAATGCCGTGGGCTGCTTCAATCTCCGATTCACCCGCTTTCCATTCGCAAGCCAACATTCGCGTGCGACCGCCCCTAAACCACCATTCGGAGCTTTGCTTTCAGCCACGTAATTATTGACATTCCTATCGACCGGTCGGTGCAGGCGAGCCAAAACGAGCCAATCCTTCAAAATGCCTCAATCCTCACCGTGTCGGGGCTGGCCGGCCATCCGATGGCTATCATTTCTCTAATCACCTGTGCCCCACCCGGTGGAAAAGGCGCATTTTCCGCCAAACAGCCAATGATGATGATGACGACGACGACGACGACGAGGACGACGAGGACGACGAGATCGTATCGTGGCTACGGAATCAAATTCCAATCCCGGGCTTCATGTCCCGGCAATTTCGTTTGGTGGCCACAAACACACACACCTTTGTCGTCTTGTACGCCTGGAAAAGCCCACTTCTGGCTGCAGCAATGGCACCACAATGACCTCGGCACGGCCCATCGCCACTTCATCGGCATCGGCATGCGACAATCGGCAGACAACCAACCGGGAAGAAAGAGAGAGAGAAAAAGTCTTGGCAAGGCTTCAAACCGATAATAAAGCAATCTTACCAGCGGCCACCATTTCCGGGGGAACCGGGGTTCGTTTGCGTTGCCCCGTTTTTCCGGTGCCGGAAAAGAAAAAAACCCAAACGCCGACACTTCACTGCCGATCGGAATCGGAACCCGGCCAGGGCGAGCGTTTAATGTGGAACGATGCGGTGGCCGCTTGACGCTTTTCGACGACACTTTCCCATGGCCGTGTTTGGGTGCACGCTTTTCCGACCCCGGGCTGAAACCCCCCGGTTATATGAGAGCCGCGTCATGATTTGCATACGAAACCCATTTGCCGCCGGGTTGGTCGTTTTCGATGGCCGATAATCAGCCACCAGGACGCCCCCAGGAAGGACGCGACTGGGTGGGAAAAATGATAATGATAAAGATAAAGCGCACAAGGGGTGGTGGGCGACAAATGGCGAGCCCGAGCCGTGGCGTTTTCCCGGGATTCGGGTGATTTGATGGCGCGGAAGTACCTTCCATGCCACGCCTGGCGCCGCTTTGCGAGGTTTTTATCGATATTCAATTTAAGCACTGCTTTGACACTCGCTCAACCCCTTTTTTCCCCCCCCATGGGGTCGTTTTTGGCGAAAGTGACACAGATTGGGTGGAGGAGGAAAACTTTATCAACCGCTTTTTCTTGCTGCTCTCCCCATGCGGTTCTGGTGGGTGGGCGGTTTCGCTAACTACTTAAGAATTTTCTTTGCTTTCGGGTCGGAAAAGTGGTAAAACTCGTCGAGTAATCGACGCGGTCGAGCCCTCCCGAAGTTCTGTGGGACGTTGTTCGGTTGTCTTCAACTCGGTGGTCTGGTGCTATCGCAATGGAGTGACGTTTTCATTTGTCGTTTGCTAATCTGTTTTGTGTGTTTTTTTTTGTGCATCCCCTTTTACAAAGGCGCAGCCTTGGTGTACTTCCATCAAGCGTTGGCCATTTTCTTCCCTGTTTTCGGCTTCCATGTGGGTGCCATGATTTTCCTCGCAAATTATCCACAAAGAGTGGGCCTTTTTCTCTGGGATAGGGTCGTAAAGGTTTTACATCTTTCCGCTGTTAGCGAATTCTATGCCCTACCGGAATGCCCGGAATGCTCAAACACAAAAATTGAGCTTTCACCCAACGAGAGCAGGATTGACCGTTGCGGTAAATTTATGCATCGATTTATGCATCCGATCGAACCACCGCCGGTTTACGGCTCGATGCTACATTTCAATTACAAAAGTAAATTAGAATCGGCCGGGCCAACCTCCGGGGGGAATGCTTTATTCAACCGCTGATCCTTTTCCGTTTTATTACTGCTGACCTTTCATAAATCTTAAACTTTTCTTGCCAGGTCAAAATTTCCTCCCGAAAGCGCATCAACGGCGCGCGTAGAAGGAGCAACCAACAACAGCACAAAAAAAAAGCAAGACTAACAAAAAGCGAGTTTACGATAGCGAAATAGAAGCGCCGTGTTTTCGAAACCCGAAAAAGGGAGAAACAATTTGCACATTTTTACTACGAAACAACTTCCGGTGGGCTTTCGGTGGGCTGGCTGGGCGCCAGGCAAACCAAAGCTCCTCCACATCCCGCGCAAAAGGGTCCAAACAAACGCGCCCTTTGGCGTGTAGGCGAGCTATAAAACCGTCCTTCCGCTCGGTGGGTTTTTTTTCACCTTCTTTTTTTTATTCCCGCTCCCGTCCCAAGGAAGATCGGCTACAAATCCGAGCACACCAATTCGTCTTGAGGCCCGTTTCCGGCCCGGGGAAAAAACACCGGCAGAAAGCTCCCAAAGGAAAAGCCAATCCTTCGTTGCCGCGCGCGTCGAACAGATCCGAGCACGCATCTCAGTGAGGCAACCGATGGCGAAAGGTAATTTCGTCGATTGAAGTCGAACGCTCGAAATCTTTTGCCCTTCCAAAGCGACTCGCAGGCGTCATTATCATTATCATCAGGATACGCCTGGCAGCTGAAAAGGGGCCAAATATCATCTGCATAAAATATGCTCAGTAATCAGTGGGACGCGCGACGGCAACCGAGTCGTGAAGTAATGCTGAAAAATCCTACTTGTGGATGCTAAGCCTCGCGGGTTTTGGGAAACGCAGGTGGGACGAGAGGAGCTATTTTTCTCCGTAAGAAAAAGCGAACGTTTTTGGCGGAAATGACGAACCGTTTCCGGGTGGCGCCCGGAGAAGGCAAGCAAGCGATAGAAAAAAAAACAAAAAAAGGGGTAGACAAGATATTCGTTACTCTAATTTATTCATCCGAACGTGTAGTACACAGACAGTTTACAACGAGCTACTTTTTGCGGCAATTTACCACCCACCAACCCCACTCACGGGGCGTTCGTTTCGTCGTAAAGTGACTCGTCCCAGCCGTAGCTTCGGAAAACGTTCATTTGCAAAATGAAAGCAAAACGTGCACCCAAACGGGCTTCCGATCGGGCGGCGGGATCGGGGGTTGTTCGACGGGGGGGTGGGAGGGGGAAGGAAAGGAGCTCTTCTTCATCCTTATCATGCTTGTCGTGAAGGCACACACGTACACACACACGCGCACACACGTACACGTCGCGAATGAGTTTGGTTGTGGTTGGTTGAACGAGTAGGCGGCTTCCGGAATTGGGGAAGAATTTTAGGGTGTTTTTAAAGGAAGATCGCAACGAAAAAAAAAAACGCAAACGTTCTCCGCTTTCACCCACACGAAAGGTCCACAAGGTCCTTTGCCCGATGACAGGCGCTCAAGCTGGCAGGATACGCCGCGTGGTGAATGACTGGGGTTCGTGAAAAAGCAAAAAGAAGTAACAATCGAAGTGATACAGCATTTTGCCTCTCGATTTCGCTCCGATTGAGGAACGCCCGAGGCCCTGCAGGAAGCCAATTCGGGCGTTTAAAAGTGAGGCGCAAGGAACGAGCGACGTTCGATTTTGGCGTCGATTCTGCTCATTTGCTTTCGTAGCGTCGCGTTTCGGGGGCTCGGTTTTTCGCTCACTCGCTACGCCTCCAGTTCGCGTCACTTTACTTTACGCAAGTGCCGGGAAGCTGAACGAAGTTTCACACATTTTATTGTCCTCCCCCTGGTTCCCCATTACTGGCGGCAAATTGGCGAATGAGTTTAATTTCACTCCACTAAAAGGTAATTGAGATAAATGGAGCCACCCATGCGCGTGGAAGGAGATTAAATCTGTCGACGCGGAGGGGAATGTGAATCATACCGCAGAAAGAAAAAAAAACGACTGATTTTCCACGCAAGAGGAGATAATTGTGAGCCATAGGCAAGCGGTTGAAAATATGGGAAAAAAAATATGGCCAGTAAAAACATTACCGCCGCTGCATTTACTCACTATCGGAGAGGTGATATGTCCGTAATATTCACGTTGTGGGAAGGTTGTTTTTTTTTGTGCACCTCCACACGAGGCCCGAGGCCATTTTGCCTCAAGGTCGTGAAAATTTAATTTAAACCATAAAGTTATGCAAACCAATACCAGTCCCTTCGCCTTATCGGGGCCACGCCGTTTGGGCTCACTGCAGCGTGCAAGGCAGCAACAAAGAGGCCGCACCAGAAAAGAAAAAGCAAACGAAACGAAGGGCTAGAAGCGTTAACTAATCTCCACGTCGGCATGGCACGGCACGGAAGCGGAAACCAAGATAACCGGATCAGGCCTGCCCGGGGGATAACGGCCCTAGCGGCCGTCCGACCGGCGTTGGTGTTGGAGGAAAGTAATTGTGGTTTAATTTCGCTGCAACGATCAATTTTGGTGCTGGCCGCCGTTCGTTGAATAATATTCAAAAACCTTCCACCGCGCGCCAGACGATTGGAAATATTTAGCCCACAGCCCGGGCTGGTCCTTTGAGCCCCCTTTGGGCTGGGCGTAAGCGTTGGTGGTTTTGGTGACGATGAGCAGGGGTAAGCTTGGGAGGTTGGTAGAGTGCGAAGGAAAAATTCATTTCGAATAATTCGTCCGCTCGCTTGAACGGTAGAAGCTTGGGTAGGCCCGCTTTTGCACCCGAGTACCAGGCCCGAAAAGGTTCTTTGTGAAAATATCGCTGACTGTGCGCGCGTCCATGGAAATTTATTCTAACCCCCCCAACGCACACACAGACACCGAGAACATTGAGGGACGAGTTAACGATTGGGAGTCACAAAAATGAACGTGAGGCGTATCGTCGTGGGCAAGAAAATGAGGATTTGAGGCTTGCAGAGGAGAAGGCGCTTCATTGATGCGAACGAACCCCGGTTCCTGTGCTCGAAGCCACCGAAAAAGCCCCCCCCAAAAAAAACCGACCAAACCCTGGCGGGCAACAGATGAAAATAAAACGCAGCAACGTAAAATACACCAACCCCGGAAAAGCCTCCGGAAAGGAAGGTGGTGCGCGTTTGAACATGGGGGGGGTGGAAACAAGACATTGTCGAACGACGATCGTCGTCCTTGGCGTCGTCGGGAGCGTCGACATTTTCATAGCCATCGTCATGGTCATGAGTAGCGCAAGCACAAATTGAATTTTAAATATTCAATTGAAGTAACATTAATCGTAGCATACGCAGCAGCCATGCGAAGCTCGGCTTAGAAAAGCACCGGTGGCACACCGGTCGTGGTGGGGTGGGGTGTGGTGGGGTGGGTGGTGGTGGGGTTGATGATGATGATGGTACAACAATGGGATGGCAACAACCGGGCCGGAAGTGAGGGTTTTTGACTTTGGTGTGGTGCCGAGGCCAAAAATGTACCTGTGTGGAAAAACAGCAACCAACCGACTGACGGCGGCCCATCGTTTGGTGGGAAAATTCGTTTTCCGTACGGTACGGCCGGCCACTCTGAAAAGAAGTCAAAGGACGCCACGAGCCGGGTGGGAGGGTGAATGGACGAACGGAGTTACATTTAAATACACACACCAGCGCCCACACCGGGATATAGGGAACAGGATTTTACTTTTTCATGTAAAATGTCAGCCATCGTTGCGAGAGAATGGGAAGGGGGGGGGGGGGGCGGCCCTGGATGCAATGGGCATGAGAGAGGGAAAAAAATGGAAATGGGAACGCAAAGAAAAAAGCACCACCCCCCCCCCTCCCGTCAGAATAGTGGGATCAAGAGGAATCCAAAGCGAGCCGGAGAAGGATGTAGCCACAAATTCTCGTTCAC
The DNA here is from genome assembly GCF_943737925.1 of Anopheles nili. Lineage (NCBI taxonomy): Eukaryota > Metazoa > Arthropoda > Insecta > Diptera > Culicidae > Anopheles > Anopheles nili. The sequence goes on from NC_071292.1 coordinate 51,734,674, forward strand.
GGTGTGTGGAGCGCACAAAAGAAATCAGCAATGAATAGCATAACTCTCAGTCGAATAATATAAATTTCAATAAATGAAGCAGCAGCGCTGACGCTGAGCGGTGGGAAAATCCGGCAAAGCGCGGCAACAATCGCCTCAGCGAAAGGAGGCCATCATTCAGCGCCACGGCGCACACAAACAGGCGAATCGGATGGGGTTTTTTGTGGCTCGCGCCAGAAAGCACGAGCTTTGGGGCGGAATGGAAAATGGGTACGCCATTTTCGCCATTGGCGAATATTGAATTTCCCGGCAAACCGGTTCGTGGTAGCACAATCGGAACACAGATCATTTGGATCAGTGGTGGCAGTTTTTCGTTTGGCTTGTGACAGCAAACACAAACAAAAAAAAACAAAATAGAAAACCACGTTGAACCTCTAATGTTTCGCGAACAACAGTAAGCAAAAAAACAGAATCCCCCGGCACGCGTTGTGTTCCGAACTCGCCGAACGCGAAATGAAATAATGCTCCGATTACTCGTTGCACGCCGGGTCCCGTGAGAAAACTGCAACAAGAAAATCATTCAGCTTAGGAAAATAAGCTCGCGATAATGCCGGCCGGGAAGGCGCTTTATTCCACATTCCTACCTTTTGTGTTTAAACCCGTAAATTGAAAGCAACGGGAAGGAAAATTCCCCCCCGCGGGGGATTAACTGGTGCTTCTTTTTTTTCTTCTTTTTTTAATGCTCCCCCGATTCCATTCTTTAAATTTTATCGCTCAACATAAAACCGGGGGCCTCCGGGTCGCAGCAAAAGCGGCCCACACGCAAGCTCAGTAGCAGTATTCGTTTGGTTATAAATTAAAAAATAAATCCTTTCGTTTCATTCGTGTAATCCTCTCCGGCGAGGATTCAATGCTTCAGAGGACCCACAGAGACGAGAGGATGCAACGCTAACCCGTTTTCTTTTTGTTCGTTGCTTTGTTGCTGTTTCGCTCACTCACACGGGAACCACGAAACAACGCGCTGGAACCTGAAGAAAGTGCTAGGCTTTACTTCTTTCTTTTTTTTGTGTGTGTGTGTGGTTCCCTTGCACTCTCCCGTTTATTATTCGGAAGCGGTGCAAAGGTGAAACGCAAAGTGTTCAAAAAAACCCACGCCACGGAACAAATACACACAACGGGAGAGCCGCAGCAAAATTGGGTACCTTTCGCGAGAAAACCGCACATAAATACGAGTGCCCGGCTTGCGACGAATGGACAAAAACGCGATTTCGCTGGCATTAAAGGATAAAGGGTGGAGCGAAATGGTGAAAAAAAATGGCGACCCACCCACACACACACAGAGATACACATCCCGGCCAACAATGGGAAAAAAAGGACAGGAATCCGCTCATCTGATGCTGAGAAGGATGAAGAATATTGAAAAAGGTGCATTGTTGATTAATTTCAATTTTTTGTTGCTTCTTCTACCCAACGCCCGTTCGGCAGCTCGATCAACCTGAGCGATGGTAGAGCAGCAGCTGCGGCCACGCAAAAGCAGGACGCACAGTAAGCGAACGAATGGATGGCTGAATTTTATTCGCACCGCTCAATCCATCAAAAAGCAGCTTTGCTTTGCTTTTCGGTTCTTTTGTGGTGCGAGTAAATGTTGCTTTTGCTTTTTGTGCGCTTTCCGAGCGGGTTCCATGGACGAGAATGAGTTAAGCGCCGATAAAAATGAGCCATTGTAATTACCTTATTTTCCTTGCATCATTTTCACCTTCCACTGTTGCTGCTGCCGCCGATGGTTGTATCAGTGAGTGCGTATGGGAGAAGCGCAGAGACGGTCGATCGTATCGTGAGTAGATGATTCGTAGTCCTTCAGCTTCCGAAGCGTCCAGCAGCCTGTAAATGAAATGAATGGTTGAAAAGGTTAATATTTATAGAATCGCTCCGGCACGCTGGTAAATATTCACATTTCCGAACGGAATGTTTGCGAAACATCAAAACGATACAATTAAAACAAAACGTTTGTGAAACGCGTTCCACCAGTTCTCGTGATTGCTCAATTGACTAGAAGGCCCCAAGCACACCTTCAAACGGAAGCCCTAAGAAAGGGTGGTTTCCGGCAGCCGTTTCTCCAAATCAGCCAGTTCAAAGAGCGTCCGTGTAATCAACAACAACGGCAACAATAATAACAAAAAAACACGCTCGATCGGCAGGGAAACATTAAATCGAGCCTTTTGCTCAAAAATGCTCGCGAAATTAATCTTACGCTACACAAACACGCTCCAAAAAGTTGGGATCATTATTTCTCTGCAAACGACACGATTCCGCGATAGGTCTTGCGGCAAGCACCCCCAACCACGTGGGCACACCCCGTGGAAATCCCTAATCATGTTACATACTCTCCCCCCCCCGGTGCGGTTGTTCCGGTGCGGCCAAAAGAAACTCGGCCGATTTTTCCCCGAAACCGGGCCCCGAAAGCTCGACCCAAGCGCAGCGAAGGACGCGAAAGTGTGTGCGAAGGACGCAGCAAAAGAGCGGGCGGAGGTTTTTCCAAGTCAATCATGGGTGCGCGCCGGTTGGAACACTTTTCCAACACCCACCCACATACCCTCGGTGGGTTCCGGAGGAAAATTTTAATTAAATTTACAACCATTATCACGATACACGCCGCCGCCGTGTACGAGGCCTCGAGATCGTGTGTGGGTGTTTTTCGGAGGTCGTCGGCCCAACCTACGTCCTGCATGCATGTGTATCGGTTACACCGACCAAGAGGGGGGTCGTCCTTGATTGCGCAAGGAATATGGCGCCGTGTTGGGTGCTCATTACACGATGGGTGTGCAAAATTATGACGGAATTTATAACGTCCTCCCGTGCCGGGCTTGTGATGCGATGTTCAGGTGACGTATCTTCATTACACATATCTGCCCCGCCCGGTGGAATATATATTCAATATGCACGTTCCTCCCACGTGCGTGTGTGTGTTCATGCACGCGTGTGTGTGTGTGTGTGTTTGCTTCAGCGTGAAAGATAAATTCGATAGAAAAATATTTTTCCATCGAAGAATTTTAATTAAGTTTAAATTTTCACGTCATGCGTGCGAGCGGCACGATATCCTTGAAAAGCACACACACGCATACACGCGTAACGGGATTGGAAGACATCTCTTCATTTTTCACCGTCCCGTCCCCCGCCATGTCGGCGTTTTGTCCCCTTGTCGGCGTCGGGATTGTGGAAAGTCCTTTCATCTCACGATCCACCGAAAAAGCGACCGTTAACGGGGATTTTGAAAGCCTCGAAGGGATTGAAAGAACCCCCCTTTCTGTTGCTCGCTCGAAAGATCGTCGAATAAACATCCTTGCGTGTGCGCGCGCGCTTGCGGATACCAATTTTTGCCACCCCATGTAACGTGCCATATCCCGCCCCACAAAAGGGCCCGGAAAAGTTGTGTTGCTCTCGCCCGTTCCGTTCCGTTCCGTTCGGTTCCGGTTGCTCGTGCATTCCCTGTCAAACTTATCAAGGATTTTGCGCGAGCTTTCCGTCCCCCGGCGACACACCCACAGCTTCTCGCGGCTCGAGGCAATCGTTCTAATTACCTTCTTTCGAGCGAGTAAGCCACCCAAAATCCCAACCCGTTCCATTCTGCTCCTGCTGCTGCAGCACAAAAACCCCCCAACGCGCACGAAAGGTGTTCGCATTCACGGTGCGGAAACTATGTTTCGCTGGCTTCCGACGATGGTGCCCGATTTTCCTTCGATTCGCGAGCAAAACTATTTGTCTGCTTCCAGCGTCTTCGTCTTCATCACTCGCGCGCGCGCATCGCTTCAAGCGAAACCGCGTGGGTGGTTGCTACCGTGCCAAAATAAATACATTTGCGTTGATTTGCGCTTCGAGTGCATTCTCTTGTGCCGCTTGCGCGCGACACATCCCTCCCAACGCGACCGATTTTCGTCGTTTTGTCACCAAACGTGCCGCTGGTGGTCGGGCTGCTTTCCACACATTCTTCGGGTTCCACACCGAGGACGAAACTTTGAGTGATTGCAGCGGGATAAACTTTCACCGCCTGTGCCGCAACAACGGGGAAGCCGGAGTTCGTGGTTCACCTTTTGTGCACGCGAACCCGGCCCACATCATGATAGTTGATTGTTGATGGAACACACACACACACAAACACACGCGCGCGGATTGGGAACGTGCTACCGTGATCGTGCCGCGTTCAGGCACCAACCGAAACCAACAAGAACCGTCGGGGGGTTGACGACGTGTCCTGATCGGTTTGATTATTCGAATCGAGTGCGAAAATATGTTTGCCCAGCGTCTCGTGGAAAGGCGCGTGCTTTAAGGGTTAAAATAGGTCACCCCCTCACGCCGTTTGATGGGCGTTTTTTTTTTCCCCCCCACAAGGACCTGAGTTTTGTCTCTAGGGCGTGGGATTGCAATACGCTCCATTTTCCACTGTCCCTGGCAGCTTATTTGCTCACCATGCATCGGATTCAATTGGAAAATGGACAGAGTCCTTCCAAAAAAAAAAAAGAAAACCAATTGTATGCCAATCAAATTCACACCCATCGCGCTTTACAATGTGTGCGGGAGGAGTTGGTGTAATTTAAAAACGTGTGCCTCTAGAGATGGCGAAAAAAAGGATGAACAAAAAAAAAACGCACACGAATGGAATTGGAATCTTTTTTAAATTAAAAAATGCTACCACCCAAATCCCGATGCACCACGCGCCTCCCATATGGGGGGGGTTAACCCCGGAAAGCCTTAATGGTCACACCTGATCCACCCGTCCATCAGCTGCGTTCGAGTGGATAATGACCAATCAGTGTTTAATTATTCCACTTAATACACTGCACGTGCGAGCACTGCCTGGCTGCCTCATGCTTCATTTGCTGAGGATGAGCGCTGGATGAACGATGGAGGCCAGACTCGAATCCGTAATGGAATTATTTTGCAAACCCCCATTCATTGTTTGGAGCACGACTTTTTTTCGTTCCTGCCCTTTTTTTTTTTTTTTTGGCACATCCAGCCGATCCGCTCAAACCATACACGCTTATTTTTGTTGCAGTAAATGAAAGAAATTCAAATTACCACTCCGGTTGGGTTGGGGCAGCTTCGATTGCATTTTTGCAACCATTAACTGGGTGGGATTAAATGTTCACACCCCCCGCGGGGATCCGCTTTTCACCAACACCAATGACGTTTCCACTGTGTGCACGAAATTGGCAGCGGAGCACAGTGTTGGCGGTTTTTTTTTGCTTGATTTTCCCCCATGCGTTTTAATGCATTTGTAAAGCGAATCATTTTTCCCCCGAAATACGGGTCGAAGCGGTAATTATTTTGAGCACATTCCCGGCAAACAGAGGGTTAAATGATTCGCTTGAAATGTAACGCTACACTAAGGAGTGTGCTTCAGGCAGTTGGCCCTTGCTGCCGGGAGCTTCCGAAAAAACGCTTGTCCACTTTTGTGAGCGCAATTGCAATCTCCACCCGCGCAGAGCGAACCATTTAAATGCATGCCGAGCCAAAACGCACAAAACCTGTTCAACCCACAGCTAAGGCGCGCACGGGCGGGCGGCTAACTAAATTTATCTCGCAACATCCAATCTATGGTAAGCAGGTCGTAAAACTGCACCGCGCAACAGTGAGATCTCTCATCGGCCGTGTGCCTCTCGACGCGCCCGGAGACTCGCATACGTCACCGCTCCAAAATCCCATTCAGGTAATGGAAAACTCACCCAACTCCGGCCCCCCCTCAGCGTTTGATAGTGAAAAGGAACAAACCCCTACAGGACCTCGCCTTGTGCCTGGAGTCGACCCAAACACGGCCAGGAGACGAGTAACGGACACCGTTGTTCGCAACGTTGCGTTGCTTAATCTCCCTCACTCACAAGGACACCTTCACGCAAACCGGACGGACGGACGATGCAAATGGCATTAGCTCGTGCGCGCGCCTGGCGGTGAAAAGCGACGCAAAACGCGCGCACGAAAAGGTCCCTTGCCTGTGGGTGTCGGTTGAGTAGGGGGGTTGTGGTTGTGGGAGTTGGTGGAGTTGGGAAAATCATCATAATTTTCCATATCCATCTTGCGCTCTCTGCACCACCACCACCACCGACAGCCCCACAAACCCCCACCGCCTTAACCTAATCCGACTAAGAAAGCACACGCAAATTTCATGCTGCCGTTTCTCCGTTCGCACCGGTCGTCCTGTGGCTCGTTCTACTCCGTCCATTCGGTGGTGGCCACTTGCCTCTCCTTCTGTCAGCTCTTCCCTTTCATACGTTTTCCCCAGTTCGCGGTGATGGAAAACCCGAAGCATAAAGCGCTTCACCCGCGTTCTCGGAATGGCGATGTGTATTCAAAGCTCTTTCTCTCTCTCTCTCGGTGTGTGCACTCTGGAAAAGCAAAAACCCCCACAAAACAGTGAGAGAGAGAGAGATAGAGAAAGAAAAGCGGAAAAAATGGAAGAAGCAAACTATTACCCAGGCGCGAAGGGTGACAATCGCAACGAGGACGGGGCCGTCTGCTGATCCTTTTCTGCACTTCTTTATGTTGATTTGCTCATCCCCCCGCCCTCCCTCGCGGCTGTTGTGGGTGGCGGCTTTCCCAGGCGCGCGCACTCGGGGGGGGGGGGGGGGGGGTGAATTGAATCTTTTCTCATTTTTATACCCCGGTATGTCCCGGTACGTGCGTTCCCGCATGTTCACGCTCGTCGTCTCCTTTCAGCTTGCTTGGCTTCGTCCTCACGTACGTCCTCTTTCTCTCGCTCTCTCTCTCTCTCTCTCTCTCTCTCTCCCAAATGGGGGTGCACCCTCAAACGCCCCCAACGATGGCATGGAGGAGTGAGAAAAATCAGCGCCACGAGATGGCACATCCCCGAGCGAAAGCGGCGCGCGGAATCTTCATCGCACTAAAATAAAGTCATCAGAATTTTTATCTTCTTTGCAGCGCGCGCCCCCCCCGGAGTGGGAAGGACCTGGTGGTGAAGGATTTCCCTTCCCCCCCAGCCCGTTTCAGGACCTTCCGACAGCTTGTGCAACGGTCGTGGATTGTGTGTGCGTGTGTGTGTGCGGGAGGTCGCGAGAAAAAGGTCGCGAAAAAATGATCCCCTGATATCGTTACGTTTTCGTTTTTCATTCCCGTCCCACTATTTGCAGGACGACTTCGGCTTACTGGCGGTCTGCGCCAAAGGAGAGTCACATCCAAACCGAGCGTGTGCCCCCCTTTTTTCATGCAGCTAGTGTTGCCGCATGTGTGGGTGTGTGATGCGGTGTGTGTGGTGCGGTGTCGCCTCTTTCGCAGCTGTTTGTCAATTTTAAATTGAATTTTCTTTAATTTAAAATATTTTTCGTTCACTTTTGCAATCCGGTCGCCGTACGGTACGTCGCCAAGCGTACGAGCGGGTGGAGAAAAAAAAAAGGGAAAGGAACACGAATCCTCCTCCTCCTCCTCCTCCTCACGGGCTCACGGGATTTGGCACGAATGGAAACCCACCGCAAGGACCACCAGCGGCGAGAGACTTGAACTCCAGTCCTTTGCGCTCGGTTGCTTATGTCAAGTAATGTCGAGGAGCTTACACAACGTCATCTGTTGGCCCAGTCGCTAGGGGGGGGGGGTGCTTTTCGTTTCCTTTCACTCCAGAGAAAGGAAGCAGCCACCGGCAGGACACGCTTGCGAGTCATGCAGGTCACGGTTTTGCAGGACCAGGCCGTGTCGTGTGGTGTTGTCTTTTGAGAGTTACCCAGCCACTAGCTGGAAGAGTGGAATTATTGCACACACAAACATCCCGGCCTGTCCGCTTGGCCTGAGCGGAATATTTAGCGCTTTAATTGGCCCCGGAGATCGGAGTCGAGTGCCACCACCAGTCGCTGTACAGGCGCCAGTGATTGGGTGCAAAACAGCTCTCCAAAAACCCCTCCCGAGCGCGTGTGTTTGTGTGGCTTTTGGCGCTCGAGTGTGTCAGCTTCTTTTTAAGGGAATTAAACCCAACCAAATGCCGCATGTCAACTGCGCGTCATGCAGCAGTTTTTTTTGTTGTTGTTGTTGTTGCTCCGTACGTGCCCCCCACAGCAATGTGCGCCCACGGAGCTTTCTTGTGCAGCCGGGAGATTCGGATTCGTGAGTAGCGTCCCCAAACGCAACGCCGGTTTCATAAAAATAGCTACCAACCCACCAGCTCCACGGAATGTGTGCAGCTCGAAAGGACCTCGGCTCATCTTGGAGGACGACCTCGGACTGTCGCGTACGCCCCAGCGGAGCTTGGGTGGGAGCCTAAATGAACAAGTGAAATGTAAATTACCCCCAGCGGCATGAATATGCTTTCTTTTTTTTTTCTCCCGAGCAGCCTCGGTCGGCTTTTCGCTCCCATTGAGCGATGGTGGCACGTCTAAGCGACGAGTTGAAACCACTCACATATCCGATCGTTCGGGCGGTCGTGCGTTTCTTTTTCATTTTTTTTTTTTTTTGCTGCATTCCGTGTGTTTTATTTTTATAACGTACATTCCTTGCGACTCTGTTTGTGTTTGTGTGCATTTTCGTACTCATTACCGATTCCTTTCATGGCATTGCAGAAAACATAACACTACCAGCGTCACCGCGCCCATTCCGGCACGAGCTCTCGCTGGTGCAGCTTTCCGAGGACGAACCGGTCGCCAGCGATGACGAACTGGCGGGCGGAATGTTGGACCCCGCACGGGAGGGTTACAGAAAATTTACCAAGCAATTACAACCCCACGTGCCGTGGGTGGAGACGAGCGCGAGCGGAGAAAATTCCCAACCCAGCCACGAGGACGCTGCTCTCGAGTAAGCTGCTGCTTGATGCTGCCCGTGTCGGTGAGTACGGAGACGACGGTGGCGTACGGCACAAATTAAATTGTTCTCCTTCGTTTGACCGATTTACCTCCCCTAGACCACAAGCTGGGGCTTCTTGGGCCTTCGGTGTGCAGCGGATGCATCTCGCCGGGCATCGAACCGTGCTGATGCTAATTAATTTCAGATTTCCCACAAGCGGCTGCATGTCTTCGGAAGTTGGCGCACTGGGCGAGTCTAACTGTTGCAGAGAAGGCCTTAGATGAACGAGAAACCAGCGAGTCTTGGCTGGTGTGCGCTCTTAGCTGAAGCTTGTAACCCACCGTTGCACATGCACGTTTGAGTGATCCTTGTAAATCCGTAGTAGTGTGATGACATGACATTGTTGAGGTGGAGTTTTGTGAGTAGAAAATTGGAGTGTTTGTGGTTTCGATTCATAGATTGCGACTGTGGAAAAGGAACTATCATCAACCGGCATGAAACTTCCATTAAACGCACACCCCAAAGCCACCGAAAAAAAGGCTCCCCAGGGGGTTGAGAATCCCACCGTTCCATCACGGTACACCGCCCATTCAAAACGATCAAGAACCAATTTTTTTCTTGGTGGCTTTTTTCGGGCCCCTTTTCAAAAGACTACTACAAATCGATGGCCATTATCCAGCGGGCGCCGATGGCGGCTCGATAAGCGACCCGGAAAACCCGGTTCGACAAAACTAATCGCCCGAATAGTGGCCGCCACGCTTCAGCCAACCGGCAAACCGATTTTAGTGCATTTTCCGAAATTACCCTCACCCTCGCCGAAGCGGGACGCGATTTCTTTTCACTTTTCCGCAAGAGTAAAAAGATTGTGTCAAAGAGAATAGGCAAAAAAAAGGACACGTTGCGTAAGAAACTGCCCTGGTCTGTCCTGGTGGTCTGGTGGTTTCGAGCGCTCGTAAAATCCCGGCACTTTTTTTACGATCGAAAACTTTTCGGTCCCGCTTCCAAAATCTACTTATCTTTACCCGTCCACCGAACGGGTCCGGGGTGTTTTTGTCTCACCCCCGGTGCATTTTATTCCGTACCAGTTCGTATGGCCAATTTTTTTTTTTTTTTGATTTTGTTGAGCTGCTACCGGTGGCTTGTCCGAAAATTGTGATCTAGGACCATTGGGTCCATCTCCCGGGCGGCCGTGACAAGGAAAAGCAATTAAAGTAAATTTTATCACTCACCAATTTGTATCAGCACACCAACACCAGGCGGCGGAGTCTCCAAGGACACACACGCACACACATTAGAGTGGCTGGAAAATGCTTCTCGTGTGAATTTTCTTCCTGTTTTTATCCTTCTTCCTTTGTGCGCCACAAATGTGTCGTTAAATTTTTAATCATCAAAGGGCACAAATAGATGCGGCTTGTCCGACCCCATTTATTGGCAAAATTTTCTTTCCCAATTTATCAACGACACAACAATGCACCCCCTCCCCTCCTCCCAAAGGACGACGCCTCATGCTTGGTCATGAAATTGAATCCTCCACCCCCAGAGGCACGAGGACAATGTTCACCACGCGGCTCACAATGAAGATGTGATATTATTTTGCTCCATGCCCATTTCCCATTAAAAAGTAATAACGCAAGGACAAATGGCGCCCCCTGCCTCCATTCTCTCCTCCGCATCGGCCCTGATAACGATAATCGCTCGCGGGAAGTAAAATCGAAGTTAAATTTAAAACTTTTCCGTCACGACAGCGGCTCCGGCGAGACGGGTCCGGGATATATTGTTGATTTGTTTCGCGGATATGGCACCACTTGGGTTGCACTTGGCGTTTGCCCACATCCCAATGCCACACACAATGCCATTCGGTCGATTGTCATCGCTCGCTTCGATCCCACGAGGGTCTCGGTGTCGGTGGAGAAAAGTTTACCTGTCCTTTTTCTCTTTTTTTTTTGAGTCAAAAACGAAGACGACAAACGAAAAGGTGCGTCCTCGTGACGATGAGAACTTCAAAGTTAATTTGGCTTGATTTTTATTAAAACTTCGATCATCTCCCAATCCACCCGATCGATCCCTGTTCGAGGACTTTTAAATTTACTGCAGCTCCCATGCAGCACCCGTGGGAGTGTATTATCCCGAGCAACGGACTTTTCGCTCAACGACACGACATCGACCATTCGGTGTCGGTGTTTCGAGAGTTCGACACCACCGCTCACAGGGTGGTGGGTAAATATTGAAAAATGAACACTTTTCGCGCGAATTTACACCCGCACAGATGCAGAGAAAATCTATCTCCCTTCGAGACTCACACACACATACACGGTGCTTTCAACTTTACCGCTACGGAACCAACTTTCCTTCTTCCTCTAGACTGTCAGCTTCAACCGTCCGACCAGAATGGCACGTCTAAACTATCGCCCGGAACAGCAAATTGACTGCCATCGCCTAGCCGTGGGTTCCGTGTTGTGGGAAAAATTGCCCTTGGCACACATTTATCTGTCGCTCGGACTGGCGCAAGAGAAGCCACCCGCAAAACCCGACGGGTTTTTTGGACCGATTTCAAGTTTGTTTATCATCTCGATCTTTCTTCGCACGTCCTCCGAGGACGATGAGCTTTTTCCCACGTCCCTCGCCGGACGAGTTGGCGAAACAACGCTTTTGAAACATTGCAGTCCCGGGAGCGCAAACAAGCCTGACGACGCAGCCTGGCTGGCAGCGAACGACGATAGCCGCTCGGTGCCTCGGTGATTTTGGGAGGCAAAACCTGGGAAAAAAAGCTGAAGAAAAAGTAAAAACCCCAACGCTAGGAAGATGGCAAAACCAACCACCAACGATGCGCCGAAAGATAGTCGCTTCATATTGCGGCGTCTCTTCGCTTTTGCTCAGAACCACGGCAAAAGAAACCGAGCGGCTGTAATTTTTGGGGCGCGCCGGTATCGCGGAAAACTCGGCACCGGGAACGTTCCGAGAGGGGGGGCCGAAAAGATCCCGGGACCGGGGATGAAAACTTGCATTCGAAGAACTAGCAATAACTGTCATCCCTTTGGTGCGCTGGCAGAACGTTACGAGCGCTGCGAACGTTGCGAACCACGCGAAGGCGAACCCTCTAAACGGCTCTATTTACCAATTTTGGGCCAGGTCGCCCGAGCACCGAGGAAATCAACGAACGGTGAAATTAGGATAACGATATGTAACCTTTCCCTTCGACGCCATTTGTTCGTTTTTCCTTTTTTGTCCGTTTTCTTTTCCGCTCGCGCTACCACGGGTGAAGGAAATTAAGTTTTCCTTGCGCTTGATCGTGAACCCCCTTAAGTGGCTCTGGAAAATAAAATCCTTACCCAGGGAGAGCAAGTTTTAGGTAATTTTCTTACGTTTTTCTCATTTTACCCTCCAACGTTTCTCTTGCTTGCGGCTTTTGACAATGAACAAATTATCCTAATTTCCACTCCCATTAATCAAGTGGCTCGCCGAAGTGGCGAAACCAATCTGGATCGAATTCGTCATTAATTAACCTCACAAATCGCACAAATCTCGCCACGCTGTCCACAACACAAATGGTTCGAATTTCAATCCGCGTGCTCGACTCATCCACCGATCCACCGATTGGTTCGCCTTTTCCCTCTCCACCCGGCCATTTGCCATTTATTCAAATTTCCTGCCTTAATGCAATCGAGCTAAACAACGGAACGGAACAATTTTGACCGAAAGCACCACCAAGCGTCTCCATCGTGGCAGGGCGCATAGACAGAGAGGCGCGCAAACAGAAAAAAAAAACAGCAACACACTCAAGCATTGCGAAGATATTTTCGAACGATTTCCCATCCACGGCTTTCCATCAACGGTTGGGAGGCGGGTGGGATGGGAAACTTTTCATTCACAGGTTTTGGCTACAGCGAGAGGAGGCTTTAAGGTTTTTTTTTTTCAGAAATGCCAGTTTGCTTCCTTTGTGTCTTGTTTTGTGTAGCTCTCTCTCTCTCTCTCTTTCTGACTTTCCCGCCTACTTCGTTCAGCTCTGCCGCAAAATTGCATCACCATCACGGTGGAGAAAGCCTGCGCATCTTCTTTTCACGTTTTTCCATCATTCTGCGAGCATTCCCGCGGTACGGCAAAAAAAGGACCCTTTTAGGGGAAAACGAAATATAAACGAATCTTCATCGCAGCGCCACCGACGAAAATTACTCCCACCCCTTCGCCGATCGCGGGGCGTTGATAAGCCGCCCTTTGTGCTGTCCATCGGTGTTTGTCCACAAAACGAAGAGCGAGAGAGAGAGAGAGAGAGAATCAACTGCAACTGTGCCCCTTTCCAAAACGAGCGCTTAACGTAGTGCTGCAAGTTCCTTTTCTTTTTTTTTTGTTCAACCCTCCTCGTCGTTGTTGTTGTTGCCATTGCCCATCATCGTCGTCCTTTTTCGCCTTTTATGGATTCGTGGGGGCGGAATTTCCGTACAGGCTTAAGTGGGGTTTTTATCCGCAAAAGTTGACCGTAAGCTTGAACCACTCCACGAGCCCGTTTTGCGGGCGGAAAAACCCAACTATCTTCATCCGTCTCGAGAGCTAGCCGCTTTTCCACGAGCCTGCTCTCACCGTTCGTGAAATGCTTATGCTGTTTATGTTTCATTTTTATTTATTCCAAGTCCACGCCGTGCCTCCACACGACACTGCAACCGTGTGGATGTGTGCGTATCTGATTGGCCTACCGAATGATGGCTGCAGTTCTCGCAACCCTAAAACCCGATTGTCGTTTTGGGTCGATGAATTTAAGCGAAAAGTTTTTCGCCCCCCCCCCCCCCACCAGGTCGTTTTTCACCACCCGCGTCGCCCTCGCCGTCGTCCGTTTGCGTATTTTGTTTGACTTCTTCAAGCGCGCCCGCTTTGTTGCGCTTGTTTGTGTTACCACCCATCGGCAACAGGGGCGCGGCGGTGAAAGCTGCTCATGTCCGCGCGCGTACAAACGAAGTAATTTCCCTCCGATCGAAACTTTTCCCTTTCGCGGCGCATCACTTTGCCGAAATCGAACCGGCTTGGGTGGGGTGGCGTGGGATGGCAAGCGATCGGGAAACATTTATCGCACAATGGATTGAAACGGGTGGTGAGGGTGGTGAGCGATAGAAGAAGGGTAATCGGGGGTGTTTTCGGTGTTCTACCGTGCCTTAACTTTTCTTCGCCTTCCAGCCGGTGGGGAGTGCGACCCCAAAACAAGAAAAGTCGCATTCGGATAGATTTGTTTCAATTTATCTATTTTATCTCGGATCGATCCGGTGCGCGGCGGGTTTGTTTTGCGAGATCGAATAAGTTTTGCGTTTATTTTGTTTATCATGTATTCCTCCCAGCTGCAGTTGTGCTGGCGTGGTTTTGCCCTTTTACTCTTTTCCTTTTTTGCGCGGGAGCTGTGGAATTCTTTTCCACTCCCTTCAAAAACGAGAACCCACTCCATGGCGCCAGCGACGCCGGCTGGCTGGCAAAGCGAACCAAATGGAACGATTAATTGATTTGATTACAAAATTGTCCGTATTTCCGACGGTGGCCTCGTTTAACCAACGCAAAGACGAAGACGAAGGAAGAACAACAACAAAAAAAAGGCACCAACAAACAAACACCCAACGACGGTCGATGGACCCGAACGCGTCCTGGACGCTTTTCCAGAGCTCGCTCGCTCGCTCACTACTTCCAACCAATTAAATCAGCGCGCCATTCGCCATCGTCCTTTCGCTTCTGTCTCGCTTCGAGCTCAACCAACGGCCCCGAGATTGATCGCTGGCTGCGTGCCTGCATCCTTTGGCGGTGTAATGAGCAGGAAAATTCACTCCATTCCGGCGCAGCGTTCCAACGCGGCTCGTGGCAACATTGTTAGGCGAATTCGATATGCATCACAGGGCGCGTCGTCTTCGAGTGATGCGTCCTTGATTTGTGTACGCGTGCGTGTGTGTGTGTGTGTGTGTGTATAGTATTTTTGTGCTCCTTTCTGTCGCGCTTTTCCAATCACGCGCGCTCTTTCTTCGCGAAACACGACCGCTTTTACTCATGCAAAGTGGGCTCCTTTGACGGCCACTCGAGTGCCCTCAACCGGTGCCGCACTTGCGGGCGAATGTCCTTTTACCGAGTTTTGGCAGGTGGCGACTGACTGACGGACGGTAGGGATCCTTTCTTCCCGAAACCCGAGAAGACGCCGTTCCTTGCCGCTTCTCATTATCACTTTTAATTTCCTTACCAGTCGGCATCGCGCGCGGAGGTCCTTGCGTTGGTCCTGCGACGGGAGAAGCGAAATGGAAATGCAAAGCAGCTCGATTTGTCTTGTAACTTTCGCAATTCGCTGGCTCGAATGGTAAACGAGCGAAGCGAAAGACACCCGCTCGAGGTGGTTGCGTACTTTTTTTTACTTTCCTGAAACACTTCCGCAACCTGCTGCGCGCACGGCATGACGGAAGGTTTTTGCCTGCGGTTTTGCCAAGGACATTTTCTTCCATTATTTTCACTTTTGTTGCTTCCGGTTATTCTCCTTCCCCCCTTCCCACCTTAACCCGCCCATTCGTGGTGCGTCTGCCAGATTAGCTAATGGGTGCGAAAGGAAAACAAGAAGCGAGAAAGTGAGCACAACAGTGAGAGAGTGAGAGAGCGCAAGAGATTGCTGTGAAAGCGCGCGGGGCAGTGTAATTATTATTAAATACATCCCGTCGTTTTCATTTGCGCAGAAAGCAATCAGTCATTCCGTCGCCTGTCGCTCCACCACCCCACCCGCCCACCACCTTGACACTCACACCGGACCCCCCCCCCCTCTGGCGGATCCTGGAATGGCGACCAAACATGGCAGCTTTTGATTTGCTGCCCATTCCCACCCCTACCCGTTTTAGTACACAAAAGTTGAGTGGAAAGCGGCGTGGGTTGAGAATTCGCAAGGATGTCTTCGGGGCCGCGAGCGGGTCGCAGGATATCCTGTCACCGGGAGGATGCGTCTCGATGGAGGATGGTGAAGTAAATTTAAATCCCTCGCACAACCGACCACCAGGTAAACCAGTGCGGCTGCGAGCAACACGCGGAAAACTTTTGCTCTCTCTCGTCACTTCGCCTAATGGAAATGTCCTTTCGGTGGCGCGAAACGCATACACGTGCGCTTTACACGAAAAAAAAACGCACACACACACACAGCAATTCTTCTGTCCATTTCATTCCGCAGCCGCGCCTTTTGTCGCCTGCTACGCCCCCACGGTGGCGCCACTGAAATTCTACTCCCACCCCAAGGCAAGGACACATTCGAGCAGATTTCGCTGCTTTCGGTCGCTGTTTTGTTGTCGTGGGCTACTTCCGGTGCCAGAATCGACAATCCATGCGGGACTGTTTGTCGCCAGCGTTCCCATTTCGCCGTGCCTTTACGTCATTCGTTTGATGAGATTTCCGTCCACCCACGGTCGGGTGAGAAGAAACGAAGCAAATGCAGAGAAAAAAAACATAGCCCCTAAACGAGGAGAACAGCAAACAAATAAACGCGGCTCGCGTCAATGGACCGAATGCCTGCCATCATTTGTGGCGGCTTGTTGTTGATGGATTTTCATCAGAGCGAGAGTTGCCCTCATAATTATTTGCTTCGAATACTCGCCGATATTAAAAAAAAATTATCACGCACCCAAGCGTCTATATCACAAGCGTCTATAAAATATCTCGTGGCTTTAAAACAAGTGCAAAATATTTACCCGTGGCTATTTTGCCAGCCGGTTCAGAATGAGGCATTTAGTATAATGTATTAAATTAACATCCTTCGCAAAACATTCTCGCAGCCATGCAAACGCGACATGCAGATGCGTTCATGCGCCACGCTCGGCCCCAGAGATCGATAGCTTCTCGATGCCACGCTCCAAGTGGAGTGCTTAAATAGCCAAAACTTCATAGCTCATCCGGCCCCCGGGGGTTGAGCGTTCGTGCCAGCTGTTACTGCATTAACTATGGCTATATTACCCAAATATTGCCCGGGCAAACGTACTTCACCGAGGATGGCAACTCGCGTACGACTCTTCGCTCGCTCGCTCGCTCGTTCACCATTACCGACCCGGGCCACACAGGGTCGCAGTTATTCGACCACAACTCACCCGACGGTAGATATTTCCACCGGTAAATCGCACACACAACCTTCACCAACGCGTGTGCGTCTGAATTATGATCCCACCCACCAACGCGCCTTAGAAACACGCTGCACGAAAGGCACCCAGAGGCAAAGCGACTCAGAAGTAGTTCCTTGACACAAAACGTTGCTCGATTTCTCGCAGCTGTTGCCGGAGAAACTTCATCCGGATGTCTCACACAACCATGCACGGTAAAGCTCAAGCCAAGACTCCCGGCGACGAGGAGTGCTGTGGCCATTTTTTTCAGCTACTGCTGGTTTCGTGCACCGTCGAAGGACCTCCTAGTCGTTCCCGCTAACACGAGGGTTCATGCTTTTATGGTTCCAGCCCGTAACGGCCAACCACGACGCGGCCATATGTCCCACACCACGGGCGGTTGATGAGCTGGCGAACCTCGACGCCATCGCATAAAAACGGACGCACGCATTTTCGCGAATCATAACATCATAACGCGCTGCGTCCGTGTGTCACACAACCGTTGTGGTTTTTCGGCCCGTCCGGGTCTCTCGTTGCATATGTGAGGTGGAGGTTTCGATCTGTTTTTCGCACCCAATACTACCCCCGTTGGTTGTTTGTTCTTTTTTGTTTTGCTTCACTCTTTTTGCCCTTCCAAGGACCTTACTGCTGCTCGACAACTTCCTGACGATGAGATATATAGTTCCCGCATATTTCTTCATTCCAGTCGGGTGCTTTGACGTGCGCTTTTGGGTTTCCCTTCTCACGCTTCAACCGCTGACGGTGTGTTTTCTATATTTGTTTCTATCGCAAATGGCGGCTATAGGGGCGGGGGGGGGGTGTATTTGGCCCCCCGAAAACAACCCTCTCCACCGGTGGGCAAAGTTGGCCACAGCTAGTTGTTTTTTTTTTTTTGTGATTCATTTCGTCAAGCCAAAAAGAAACCAGTTATGTAACAACCAGCGAGCGAAGGAAGCGCCCAGCTCGCCCGTCTCAGTGCCATTTCGTTCTGGCACGTTTCCCCACCCCCCACTCCCCCCACCCCGTGTGCCGGCTTGCGAAAAATCGTCCTGCCGAAATCGATCGTCCGGCCATCATTTCGATCACAACCGCTGACGGGCGGGAAGAAACTTGCGAAAGAAAAACATCATCCTTCGTGGTCCGCTCGCTCCCCGGTTCAAGGTTCAGGGGTTTTTTTTCCGGCTTCAAGGCTTCAGTTTTTGTCATCAGTGTGTTTATGTTTAATATTTGGACAGGCCTGCGCGTCGTGATTTGGAGCTTTTGCGAGTTTCATTCTTCCTGTCGCTGCTGTGTGACCTTTGCGCTCTCCCCTTTGTGCCATTGTCGGTGTGCAGTGACCGATGATCACGGTACCGATTTGTTCGTCCACCGAATGACGGAGGGTTGGTTTTTTGGTTTCCCTTTTTTTCCAAACTTCCAAAGGGTCCAAACTTTTCGCCCAAAAACAAAGCGAACGTCGCTCGCGATTACACTAACGGTTTCGATGATCGTAGTATCGTAGCTCTCACGCCTGGATCATCAATTATGCGGCAGGAAAAGTCACCGTGAAATATTGTGGCATTGTTGCTCGACCATCTGCCGCATGGCAGGGGTCTGTCTCGATAGACAGTCATGCGGTTGTTTCGAAACGAATGTGCAAAGAAGCCAGGTAACAATGTAGCAAATGTCACAATATCCTCGGCGATAGAATGTTGCGGGATTTCTTTGCAGTTTTATTATCACCCAACCGGCACCAGCAGGTTATGGCTTCTGTTTGATTTCTCACGCGACCCCGATTTTCATGCTTCCCTCCGATGTCGCCTTTGTCCCCGTGCATGACCCACTCGCTATGCTAAACACCCAACGCCCCCATCCGCTCAAAACCCCAGTTCAACCGTGGTTTTATTTGACATGGGTAAATATCGCAAATAAACTCCAGCGCGAACGGCGAAACTGCACTCCGGACAGCGTCCGTTGCCAGCGGCCCTAACGGTAACGGTACGGAATCGTTCGAGAACGTCGTTACTGACCGAACACACCCCAGTGATGCCTCCGTCTTCGCCGTGTAATCATCGTCCTGGCACCCGGGAATTGTACCCAGGCTTCAATGTAACCGTCGCCGTCTCGTATGCGCTCTGTCTCCTGACTTCTCCTTCTCCTCCAAGCACCCGATCCGAACGTCGGATATAAATGTCGATATTGCAAACACCGGAAACGGAACGCTTCGGAACGGCATGATCCTCCAAGGACGCCTCCCACCGCTGACGGAGAGCGCACAAGGAACCGCGCGTCGCTAGGTTTTGTCGCTGGCTGCGACGTATCGATATCGATGCCCGGAGATTGGATATTGAGCCCCGGTAAGACAGTGGTAATAAACTGTGAAAAGAGCATCTAAAACAGCGCATCTCGCCGCCCTCCCGAGAAGACGCCCGGACGGGATGATAAATAAAAATTTATCTGCAAAAATGGGAATAAACACGTTCTCCGCACGGACGCCGGGCTCGGCGTCTGGCTCGGTGTACGGCTGGAGCGCACCGTTGCACACACAAAAAAGCAAAAAAAAAAGCCCGACTCAAGCCCCGTTTGTAGCCGGCGGGTTTTCTTTGGAATCTGCCACGGCGGCTCCTTCTTCTGGGGGTTGTTTTTCTCCCCGCTGCTCTTATTGCTTCCGGCAATAGCGAGTTTTCGCTGTAAAATGTAGAACACTCCCTCCACTCCACTTCCTGCCATCTCACTCCCTCCCCCCCCCCCCACCAACCGCGAATGCTTCCTCGTTTCATGCGTGCACTGTCGAGCGACGATGGAGGCGCCTGGTCACCCATGATACGGTACTGGCTGCGTACGGCACCGCAACCGTACGAATGCAGCCAGACGTTGACCAACGACCGTACGTTGGCCCATTAAGTTTCGAGGGGCGCGAATTTAGCTACACGCTTAGGATGCGCCTGTCCTACATTCCGAGCTCTCCCCGCCCCTTCCAGGGCACTGAGGACGAAACGGTGCGCATAAACAATTCGCCGTCCCGCGGAGCGTGTGATTTATTAGGCTCAACCCCAGAGAGTCCCGATATGGAGTCCGCGTGATGGTAACGGGCAACGATACAAGGCACATTGTAAACTGTATACACCCCGTGACCGAGCCGTACCGTTGCGGACGATGCTTTGGCAGCGAAACTCGTGTCCTAGCGGTCCTTGCACTGCGGTCCCGCTGCTGCTGCTGCTGCTGCTGTTGGAACTAGCCGTGTTTGGGCGCTTGGGCATGCGGGACTGTGGGCCCATATTAAACTATATATTTTTATTACACATCCAGCTGTGACGTTTTGCGAACGTCGGTGCATACCGACCGAGCAAAAGGGATGGCACCCAAAAACAGACCCTCCCATCGGGGGTTGACGCACACCAAAATGACGAGTCTGTGTCGTTTCGGGCACGCTCGAAACTGTCCCCCCGTCACTGCTTTTGGCGAACACGAGCCAAGCGACCAAGCGACACCACATCGACATGTGCCATGTTGCCGATGCACTCCGTTACGGGTAACGGGCACTGTGTGTCCTTGCGCTTGCTATTTGTGACAATCTGTCACTTTTGTTTTTGCGAGATCCATCAAATGGAAATTTAATGTACATTCGATTCGACCAAAAGCGGGGTCCCGTTCGGAACGCACTACGCTGCGTCGCGACTCCGGCGCACAAGATGGATGATAGACGCGTGTTAGTAGCGGCATTCGGCTGCCAAATCACGCCGGAGCGGGATTTTTCATTTCATGCAATGGACGTGTGTGTGTGTTTGTGTGCAATTATCGAACCATCCCAAAATCCCGCCCTGCATCGGACGGATTCGAAACGAATGCCGTAGAGAAAGGCGTTATTTTCTTTCATTCAACCATCAGTGCGTTTGGGTTTAATTCGCAATCAGCATTTGGAAAGCTCGGGAGTTTTCCGCAACTTCCGTTCAATGGGCGAGAGGGCTTCGTGTTCGGGAACCTAAAAGTTTACCAAACATGTTACAAACACATCTATTCACAGGACGAAGCGTAAGCGCACCCTGCAACGTCACGCTGCAGAACATGAATCAGGTCAGATCATTAAACGAAAGAAAGCGCAACCCGAAACACCCAAAAGCGCACCATTTAGCTTCGCCAATCGCCGAGCAAGCACCAAGCCGAGATTTAGTTGTGCCAAAAGAGTTCCAGCTAATTGAACCCGTACTCAACTGCAAAACTGTTCACCCCCCCACGGGCCCAAAGCAACCCAGCCGGGGGAATCCCCATTTTGAAACGTCCTCTCTTACGAAGTTCGAAAGGGACGACGCAAAGGGTCGTAAATAAATCGATGCCTCACCGCCGGCTCGGTAGAATAAAACGGATGAATGGACGGTTTTGGATGGTCGGTTAGTTGGATGGATTGATGATGTCGATTCCGGCTAAATCGCACCCGAACGTAGTCCCCAAAAGGGAACCGAGACCCCAAAACGGGACCGAGCGTTCCGATACGTACGGATTCGGAAAAATGCCGGTGACGTCTCCGAAATTGGCCCCAGCTTCGACCCCGGGGCTTCATTCAGGCGGCTACGTTGCGGGTGTAATTAATTGAAGAAATCCAAAAGGATCAACGATGGCCATCGTATCGAAGCTCGATTTTTCACTCTCAACGAATGTGTGCGTGTGTGTGTGAGGGAGAACGAGCCAGCGACGTAGGGTCAGTTTAATTTAAAACAACCACCACCCGAAAAGTGATGCCCCCGTGGGTTTCTCGTGGATGCGCTTTAATTAAAGTGTTCCTGTTCCGTATCGATGGGCAGGACGGCCAGCAGCACAATAAAAACCCAAAATGGCATCCCAAATGCCCGCAAATGGCGGCTGCGTTTGATGAGCAATATTTATGCTCCCCCACCACGAAAACCACCCAACATTTTCGCTGACAGAAGAAAGCGGATGGAAAAAAGGATACCGGACACGTTGCATCATAAACGGAAATGGGCGAGGGAGTGATTTTTCGATCGCTTGGCGTTCCTTTTTAATTTGTCCACACCTCGGCGCGAAGAACATTGTCACACAATTGCACCAGCGAACGGGTTTGTTCCCTCTAGCGTGTGTGGGTGTTTGTCCGTTTGTCCGTTTGCACCCTCTGGCACGCTGCCAGACGGTCGATAACAACCGATAACTAATTGCTTCGCCCGGATGCGATGGCAAATGCAAATGCACAAATTTCCCCCCGGCGACCTCTGGCAGAGCCCTGCGTGGGAGGCAAGCGGAATGGAGGAAAAAAAAGGACACCAAAAAAACAGCTCCCGGCCCACATTGGCCCTTTTGCTGCCAAATTCATAACGCCAACGCGCGATCGCGAGATACATGAGGCTGGTGTCCTTTCCGCGGCGACGTTATCCTGCCACCGGGTGATCCCTCCCGATGAGAAGTGGGTTGGGTTCGGTTTCTTTTGTACCGAAGCAGCGAAACATAAACCTCTTTATCTCTTGTGTTCCATTCGAAATAAAATAAAAAAAAGGTACGCCCAAACAATCCCGAGCATAGCAGGCCGTGGGAAAGGCGACGAGAATCTGCCGTCTCCACACTCTGCCTGGGAAAACTGAAGCCTGAAGGATGCACTCGCGACGCGGGCAAAAAGCGAGCCATTCGGTTTTGGGAGGGGGAATAAAAAAAAAGCGGGAGATTCCAAATAAACTCCAGATTCAATCACCGATCGTGTCCACGGGGAACCAAGGGGTCACGATAACTCGGTGCGCTGATAAAAGGCTGCATTTTGCTGCGCTCGCTCCGTGCTCCGTGCTCCGTGTTCTCGATCCTTCCCCTAGAAAACCGCGCCCTTCTACGGCCGTGTCGAGGACCGACCGACGACAACTAAAGCCAATCCGTAACGAGATTCCATTCTATTTGGTTTCCTTCGACACGCGCCACCGTTGGCTGCTGCTGCTGCTGCTGCTGCTGGTGCCGTTGCGGACTGAATACTGAATTCGCTTCGTTCTAGTTTTTTTTTGTTCGCTTTCTATTCACAATTTACCGAACGTTTTCCAAAGGCGAGAGAAGACCTCCCCCCCATCCAGTCCACCCCACGGGTTTCACGCGTTCCCTGCCTACGAAAGGTTGCGACTTTCCCTTCGCTCGGGATATTCCCCGTTTTCTTAAGCGCCGTATCTTTTTCCTCAGATCAGCCGACCTACGAGAACAGGGATCGCCCCCATTTTTTTTTATTTGATTTCCTTTGCTCCAGCTCCCTCCTGGAACTCCAGGCACAGGAACGGGGGCACGTGCGAAAAGAAAAGTCAGCCCAAAATATAACCCACCTTCCTCGACGGGCTCCATTCCTCTTCAGTTCGGTGCCGTTTTTCGTTTGCTCGTTTGCATTTTGGTTTTATCTTATTTTATTTCAGCCCACATAGACCCACCCCACCCCCCTAGGTGGGGGAGAGTTTTCTTTTCATCCCCCAACCCATTGTCTTTTGGAACCCTGCATTCGACTGTGTGCGCTTGCTGGCTCGACGTGTGCTCGAGAGCGTTTTTTTTTTCGTTGCTTCCCCCGGGCGATCGGTGAAATCGGCCAAAAACCACAAAAGACGACACCCAGTGCCGGTTGGCCGTGTGGCCACGAAAGCCACCGGGTAACCTCGTTTTCACTCTACTAGCGTTCCCGAGGACGTGCCCAAGACGGGAGCAACCGTGGTTAAACATATGCACATCGCCACCTTCTTGATCGATTACTGCTGACTGCTGAACGCGAGTAACGAGACGAGCTGCGACAGACCGATCGGTCGTCGTCGATTTGTGCATAACCCGGTGGTGCTGCGCATCGTGGGAATTTAAATGTTCCTTTTTTTTGCAAACACGCTGCAATGACATGCTCGGATCGATGTATACGCCCCTGTTATTTTTGTGCCGTTTTAAATCGGAACACATTTTCCTCGGAACGCAGGAAAAAGGAACGACGCCACCAACTGCACCGAATGGTTGAAAAACGAAATTAAAGAACCGCACCGCGTGTGGTGAAGCATCCTTTTTGCGTGACCTTTCGCGTGGAGATGACGTGTGACAAAATTCCAACAAAACACACGACCTTTTCCACGCAAGCTTGATGGCAAAACCGGCGATGAATGAAATGCAGAACGTGATGTGATTCTTGCTAAGAAGAGAGAGTGAAAAACAAACTATCAACGATATGCATCTCATGCCTTGGCAAAGTGCAGCTAAGGGGTGGTACATTTTCGCGGAACATTTTGCACAATCTACCGCCTTGCCGTTGGCGCCAAGGATACGATGCGCTCTCAGTGACTCAGTGGCTGCGAGACGACACATGATTAGAAGCGTGCGTGATGCCTTCCTTCCGGGCAGCTTTTGAGCTCGCTCGGGAACGAGTTTTAATCTAATTAATTGAAACACCAGCACACCACAACGACGCACGGTTGCAGCTATCTGCAAAGTGCCACGGCAACGGAACCGAAAGCTTTCGTCAACTTTTGCCCCCGTTTCGCACGTGTCCACACGTTTCGGGGTTTGAAATAGTTGTCTGTACAATTTGTTTTCGTTTAGTTGCATCGTGTTTTTAAGGAAAAACTTGTGTACATCTTCAAAGATTTGGCTTTTAGGGCGTAGATTTGGCTTTTAGACTCCCTAAGCCATCTTTAGATGGACAGCCTTGTGGCGATGTAAAATTGAAAAATGCACCCCTTTCATGCAATCCATAAACGCAATCGGAGCATCCAATTCGCCCGGATTAATCACTCCTCTTTTTATCACAACACCAACCTGAACGCGAGAGCAGGACAAATATATCGTAACACAGGCTGGGAAATGGGAAATAATTTTCACCCACAACCAGCTGAAGTACAGCTTAGAAACCGAGTGTTCCACGGCGGAATCGATTCCACCTTAGCTACCGATCATACACGGCTCTTTCTCAGGTACAGCGATTCCCTGCCAAGTGCTCTTCGCAAATCTTCACCACTCGACAATCAGACCTGGCACCGGAGCGCTGCTGACCGATTACCAGTAAAACCCATCCCGTGCCCATTCACAGCAGCAACAGCTGCAGCATTTTCCTTCGTTCTTCTCGCGCTTAAAAACGCCAAGTGAAGTGCCCTACGAACTCTCTCCGAGGTGATCTCGGATGGTGAAAAAAAAGAAAACCAGGATGCGCTGTTGCGTTCTCGGCAATCCTTACAGCTCGGGATGGGGAATGCCCCAAGGACGAGTGGCATCGAAGTGCCTCCTGATACGGCGAGCAACAGCAGATTATGTAGCTTCGGAACTACGAGATGCAATGGTCGGAAAGTCCGGAAAAGTACTTCCTAGTTCACCATCGAGTCCACCCGTTGGTCCCGTGACCCGTTTGGTTTCAATGGGATCTGATGAAACGAAATTAATAATAGTTCAAAATGGATTTATAGCATGATGGTGCACAACTCACACACACACACACACACACACACACTCAGTCGAGCTTTTGTTGTGACCAACGCCCGACAAGCCAATGGCAGCCAGTTGTTCAAATATTGGTCAAACGAATAAACTCCGAAGTAAACTTACTCGCCAGGCGGATATTGCAGTTTCGTTTACTGCCCAATTAATGTGTCAGAAAACGGTTCCAATCTTGGCCGGTCGGGAACTCGAGAGACACCACCGGTGCCCCCCCCCAGGAAAAAAGACCCCAGCGAGCCAACCGAAAAATGGGCAAACATATTTTATATCGGCCACCCCGAACGCTCGAGAACCATCATCAGGGGGCAGTGATTTTCTGCTTCCCAAAAACAGCACATAAATCCCTTCACCGTTGGGTGTTACTTCTGCTGCTGCTTCTGCCTGAAACGACGAGGTTGCTGCCCGCATCCGCACGAAAACCACACGCTGTAGCAATTAAGGATTTTCGTCCTTCCAACCCGCGCGCACACCACCACCAAGCAAAGTGCCTGCCCCGAGCCTTGGGGGTGACAGTGGCACGTAGAAGAAGCACACCAATACCAAAAAAAAAACAAAATACGAACCCCAACCATCTCCAAATCCCACACACATTCACGGAGGTTTGGTTTCGTCCGCGCAAAAGATGGCCCGTAATAAAATTTACACTTTTACGACTGACCTAAGGGATGAGAGGTGGGGGGGGGGGGGCAAGGATTCCTGTCACTTGTCGGACCAAGCCCGCTTTTTAATGCCCATCGAGCCTTTAGCAGCAGTGAGTAGCTCTGCCTCAAACTGTCAGCACACAGGAACCCCCCCCCCCAGTGGTGGTGTCGATAAGTGGCTCCGGACGCCCCAAAAAAAGGGCTCACTCTCGATGGGGTTGTGTGCGGGCAGAGAGAAGGGAGGTACCCGCAGAGTGGAGTCCCGAAAACCCGGGTCCCATCAAAGGACACCAGCCAGTGCCGGCTAAACCGCTGTCCGAACCGATGAGAGCGCACGGATGGATGAATAACGAGCGGGCAGATTTATACCCGCTGGTTGGGGTGCTTGAGAAAAATACTAAGCCGGCACAATAAAAGGCAGGCTCCGAAAGCTCGTCGAATCGTTAGCAAAACGGGGCCACCAGTCGGCCAGCCAGTGCCGGTGACACCCGCCCTTCAGGTACCCGGGAAGCTGGAAGTCAACCCGGCGGAATCCGAATCTTTCATCGTTACCGTCATCAGTGGCACCGGTCAAACCGGCGGAATAAACTACCCTAAACCAACAGGCCCCGGTGGTCCCGCACACACGCCAACCCGATTTTCCTCCCGAGGGAAGGCTAACAACTATTGTAACCCACCCAGAGGGCGCTCGAGCGCTGGGAATGATGCCGGGATAACATGGGTTTTATATTATTTCTCCCTTCTTTTGCTTTTTTTTCTCTTTGTTACTCACCCACACTCACTTCCCGAGCAGCCAGTGAAACCACACGCGTACGCCCCGGAGGTGGGGGAAGGGAAGATCGTGTGGAAGGATCGAGGATGATCCAGTTGGTCGGTTCAGCCCACTAACGGACAAGGATTAAGGGTGGGATGGTAAAATGTACAATTATTTCACAGCTCCAACAGTCGCACCAGAGAAACGAACCCCCGGTGGTAGATGTCCTCCGCAGAAAGTTTAATAATTCAAAATACTCTCCTGCGAGCCCACGTGCCACCTCTCTCTCTCGCTCTCGCATCCCACCCAGTCGCCTTTTGGCCGATTGCATGCCTGAAAGTGGGATATACTGGCTGCGGAAAATGGCGTGTTTCCTTTTTCAGCGCGTACCATTCCGTGCTGCTTGCGAGCCCGAGCTGGCGCGTGTGTGCGGTCAAGTAGGCTCAATCATTCGCAATAGCTAAGCGTCGCGTCCTGGAGCGAGATGACATGCGCACATGTACATGGGACATCGTTGACACCAACAGGCGCAATCGTACCGTGCCGGGAAGATGTAACTCGACCGTTCGCTATCCTGGGTGACTGGTGTGCCTTGCTCGTCCTTTTTGTCTGGTTCGTCTTTTTTCTTCTTCTTCTTCTTCTCTCTCTCTCTCTCTCTCTCGCTTTAGTTCTTGTTGTTCTAGGGCGTTCTGGGACCCCCAGCTAGTTTCGAACCGGGTCCGGGTTCTGGATCGAAGCCAACAATTCTCACTATCTCTCTCGGTCCACTGCAGTGGCTCCTTTGGGAGGTGTTCTCACGTGTGTGTGGCCGAGTTTCATTTCGCACGATTTCGTCTAACTAACTAGCGTAAAGTCTATGCGTAAAAGGACCTCAACGTGATACATCTTCCTTCACGAACGGCTCTCATACATTTTTGTGCTTTTTTTGCGAGCTCGTTTCAGTTCTACTCCTTCAGCGTAGTTCCCTTTTTTGGACAAAATCCCGGAAAAAAACGACTGCAATGTGCACCTGAGCACATGTGGGCCGGCATTAATGGCCGGCCAGGGAAAGCGGTGGCGTTTTATTGCCGTTCACCGAAATAAAAGTAGATGGCAGCAAAATAACGCCCCTAGACCCTGTGGCGAACCTAATCCGGTAGCAGGTGCCGGAGGTTGGTCTCTAACTAGCACCGGGAATCTCACCGTTACTGGGGAACGAGACGTACTTCTGTCCGAGACATCTGGAGAAATTTCAATTGCACCAACGGAGAAACAACTCACAGTATGCACGGTGTGGTGATATGTGCGCCGTGCGAGAATTTTTGTGGGGAAAATCTCTCACTGCGGTTCAGAATAAATGCAGGAAAAAAACCCCAGGGTGGAAAGTAAGCTGGTTTTTTTTTGCCACTCGCATCATAAAAATATCATCCGGTGGCTGAGGCAAAATCCACCAAGAAAGCCCCATGAAGAATAATTTTTTAGCCCACCCGTGGACCTTTTCATCCGTCCAGCCGGGGTTTTTCTTTCATCTTTAGTGACGAATTTTTTTTTGCGAACGGACGAGTGCGAAATCTCGTCAGTTTCTCGTTTCGCCCGCCATAACTGGTTAGAATTTTCCTGGAATGTCACAGGGTTTGGGCGGCCTGGGTGGGTGCGCGAGCAGTTTCCACGAGAAATGGAATTATTTCTTCGGTCAAATAAGCCAACGGGATTTTGATAGGATCATGTTACTGTACGAGCCATTGTGTGGAAAAATGTGCTTCTAAACCGACATACCGTTGCACGTTTACGCTTACAGTTGATACAACGAATTGAATGATGACGATTAGTTTGGTCATTTTTGAAATGCACTTGACATTTTCAAAGTAATAGTAATCAAAACGACGGTTGTAATTAAAAGCACTAATTCATTAAACAATTAGCTGACAATGCAGAAAAGCCAGTTGCCTTAGCCAGTCAGCTAAAAAGAGCATTGTTCCAGAACCAACGAACTGGAACCGAAAATTGTAACCATAATCGCGGGCAGTTGGCAACGCTTTCCCGATGTTCCCGTTTTCCGCGGAATCGTAAGCGGCCATTCTAGCCCACCCACCCACTTCCCTTCAAACCTCCATACCTTCCACCCAATCACCACCTCGGCTCTGTGGTCACTCGATAATGGCGTAAAATTGTCATGCCTTTCAGGATTATCGCGCTCAGATAAACGCTCTAATCGAGCGTCTAAACTCTCGAACCCAAAACCGCCACACATTGGCCGCCGGGGGTTCAATTCCCTTGTACAATAGTGTCCCGTGTGTGAGTGCAGCTAGCGAGCGAAAATATGATTGTCCATCGAAAACGGCCACAGCTCGAATGGGAAAAGGGGGCCAAGCCGGATGGAATGTTCGCTTTATCCGCTCAATTTGTGGCCGTCGGTAATTTCGGATTTGGTCAATTTGGTGGAAAATCTTCACCCCACCAAATGGCAGTACGGAGGGCGTCATTTGGCTGGCACCACAAAACCCGGCGCACCTCGGCCACACTCCTGACCTCAGCTAAGTAGCCCCCGTCGCCGAGACACCCGAGCTGTGTGGCGAAACAACAAGTTACAACGAGTTCCGCACGGTTGCAGTGAGCACATCGCCAACACGCCGCCCCGGCGAGGCTCACCGTTCAGGTCAACCTATCAATCAGGATTAGGGTGACCCGAAATGGGCTTCCCTGTTCCCCTTGCGATCGGACCACTTTTACGCTTTCAACAGCAAAGGTCTAATTGTGAAGGTGTGAAGTGTACGTACGGGTGCGAAAACGCGAGAGTAAGCGAGAGGTGCTCGTGTGGGTGAGTGAAAGTGAGCGAGTGATCGTCTTAAGAAAAAGGAGCTTCGGTTGGAGCTCTACGGCTTGTGGACGAAGAATAAAAAAAGCCCTCCCGCTCCATTAGCCCGATCAGAACGGATTGGAGAGAGAGAGAGAGGGTTTTGAAGTTATTTATCGTCCTCAAGCCATCTTAAGCCCTCGAACCCGTCTCGGACACGACCGTAAGAGAGACAGAGCCGACCAGGTCAGGATTAGTGAAGGTGTCCCAATGCCCGAACAAATGTGCTCCATTAGCCGGGAAGGTGTTCGGGAAAAGCCGCAGCCAACAGCAAGCAAGCGAGCAAGCAAAAAAAAATGGGCCACTCATAAATGTACCGCAGGACAGGTGACTAATTTGGGCCCATTTGGCGATCCCTAATCCTTTATGGATTAATTGAAAGCATTCACAACCACCGACCGGGCTGCGTCGGCTGGTCGAGGGTTGCGTTCGAGCAATCGCAAGCGGACAAGCGAAACAGGCACGCTCTGCTAATAAGTGGCGATGGAGCTTTCAGGCCGAGTGCCGGAAAAAGGGTAAATTACGGGGCAGAGCAGCGTTCCGTTAACGGATACCGTCCCCGGGCCTTCACCATGGGACGCGCGTCTCATTAGCGTCTCTGTCCGTGTCGTTTCTTGTGGTGTGAAATTGTGAAACGACAGGAGGCGAAACCAAAAAAAAAAAAAAAAGGACATCACATCGCACCAGCGTAACAGCTTGCGGTGCCGCATTCCCGCAGCCACGACATTATTTATTGCGACCTGTAATTATTCCATCCTCCATTCCGAACCGGATGTGCGCCATCATTGCCCACTTCCTGTGTGAACTATCGTCGTGTGTCGTTTGCGTTTCTGGACGTTTTTTGGCTGCTCACGAGCGTCAAAACAGGACATCTAAATTCTGGCTAATGTCCCACGCCATTTTGAAAACCCGTGTCTCACGGTTCGCTGGAGATCAGTACTTTTCCACAAGGAGAACAGGAGAAACGCGGGCACTTTAACTCCCCCAAAATCTGCGGGCTTTTCCCCCGAACGAACGAACGAACGAACGTATGCAGGTTCACTTTGTTCTCATTTTTTGTTTTCTTTTTTAATTACAAACTCTCGACACCGAAAGAGAGAGAGAGAGAGGGCTTCACTTTTGGTCAAAAACACCACAAAAAAAAAAAGGTTGAAAGACCGAATGGTGGGTGTTATCAAACGAACCACCACCGTGCTGTAACTAGGACACGCTAATTCGTGCACCGCAGCGTGAGGGTTGTTAATTTTCCAGTCCGGTCGCGATGGCGATTTTCGCATCCCCCCGTTGCGGACCCCGTTTGGCCATCCGTTTGACTCAAAAAAAAAAAAAAGGACGACGAACCAGAGGCGACGAACCAGGCGCGCATAATCGTGCCCCAAAATTTGCTCAACCGTCCACGCCCCCGGGTGGGTTTGTCTGGCCGCGGTGGGACCATCGAGCATAAAAATAAACTCACCTTTTGCACCCACCCCCGAAACGGTGTGACACTCCCGCGGGAAGGAGTCACACTGTGAAAACGTGACCGACGGTGCAAATAAAAACAGCAACAACAGGAAAAAAAATATACACACCAAGCACAGTTCTGAACCAAACGGAGAACAACGTCGCAACGAAACACAAAAAAAAGCTGAGTGAAAAGTGACGGAAAAAAACACACACACACACACTGCTCAAGGGGGAGCCTTCCGAAACCATCCGAAGCTTGATTTCCGGAGTTTCATTCACTCACTGAGCCTCCCAATCCCCCACCCTCCACAAACACACACACACGTCACACGTCAGCAAGTTGTCATCGGACATCTTTCGCTCGAAAATGGTCACTCTCTCTCTCGGAGTGGGCGCGCGTTCGCATTATTAAACACACGCGCCCTCCCCGCGCCGCCCAGGTAGCACAGAACAATGCGCGTCGGTGCTGTTAACTCGCGAATTCAGCAGAAAAGCCCAACCACCCACCCGGGGGGGGGGGAGGGTCCTCACGCGCAAAAGGAGTGTGCGGGAGGACGGATTGCGTAAATTGTCACATTATCGTCAGCGGACCGTGTGAACATTGCCATCACCATCGTCATCGTTGGCCACGGTCGTCGGCGTCGTCATCGCCGTTATTATCATCGTCAACATGCCATCATTCTTCCGTACGCGTCCGCACCATCCGTCAGCACATCCAGGCCCGATCCGAGGACGATGGAGGCGCCTGGTGGCTGGTAAAAGGCGTGGTGACGCACGTCGTCCCGTCATCCCGTGTTACCGCGATGCGGGTCAGCCGAACGTAGAACCGGGTTATTCCGGTGTTTCATTTCAGTCCTTTTTTTCTTCCTCTTCTTCTTCTTCTTCTTCTTCCCGTCCTTCTTTCTGCTCCAGCCGGCTCCCCTTTTGCAACTCCATCCTATTTGCATTTTACACTCCACGTGCAGCAGGTCTAGGGGATTCTAGTTTTATATAAATATTATTTTCCATTCCGGGAAGCGGACGACGGACCCGTCTGTTTCACCCACGCCGAGGGGGAAGCGAGGAACCATCACCACCCAACACCCTGTTAGCAAAGAGAGGATGATAAAAATAAAACCAACAATAATAGCAGCAGCAGCAGCAACAGCAAAAAAGTGCCACCCCGAAACCGGACACTCGCGCACGTGTGCCTCTTTCCGAACGGGTGTGTGTGTGTGTCCTGCTGCGAACCCGCGTATGAATGACGATAACGTGGGGCAAACGGGTCCCGTGGCCCTGGAAAAGGTTAGCGAACGGATTCATCATCACCCGCCGGTCATGGCAACTGGCCCGCTCGTTGTTGTGCAGGCGCGGTCATACGTTGGTGTAGATTTGGTGTGCTTTTTTTTTTTGCTCCTTCCTGCACCCAGCATCAAAAAATATAAATACATTCCAAGCCAACACCGTTCACGGCCGGAATGGAATGTTAAATTAAACTCTTCTGCTTGGACTGACGATGTCGCGCGCTTGTGCCCATGGATGTGCTTTTTTTTTCCGTGTCCTGCGATCGAGTGGCCCAGTTTTTCCTTTTGCACCATTTTTCGACCACTTGCTCTGAAATACGTAACACATGGTACACCACGTTAGGAGTTAGGTTGACGTTGTGCGGGTGGTTATACGACCAACGAGAGGGTGGCATTTCGTACAACTCACCCCGATCGTTAGCGGGCACACAGCCGCCACATTAGCACCCCGTCCAAGCGGGAACCGCGTGAATAAAAGGGCTCGCAAAATCCCATCAACCCGCGCTCTCTCTCTCTCTCTCTCACCGCCTCGGTCTCGCATTCCGTTGCATTCTAATTATTATAATTAGCGCAAGTGAAAAAGACCTTCAATGACCGCGCGCGCGGATGACGAGAAGATTGTTAATACCGCCACCGAGAGCGCTGCCCCGGGACGCGAATTGCCCTCGTTTCGGTGGTTCAGCGGGTTGGAACAGCTAATAAATCCTAACGAGCTACGATCTCCCCCTCCAAAACGAGCTGCTGCACTGCATACTAAGCCAATTTTGTCGAAAATCCCCAAAAACCCACCCACCCAGCAGAGCCTGCGTGCCGTTCGTGCTTAGTGTATTCGATTAAAATCAGAACGGATAGCCCGAGCTACGGTACGGGCTGCCACGCTCGAGTTAATCTGCCACCCACCGTGTCGGCCCCTTTTGGCGTTTTTTTTTTTTGTTGTGTCCTCCCGATGACTTTCCCGCGTGATCAGATGCACCGAATGGTTGTTGCGTTGGGCGAATTGGCCCTTTGTGTGCTTCAGTTCGTGAATAATCCGTAACCGGACGGGACCCAGCCAGAGTGCGGCGGATTGGACGGTTGAGCGGTAATTAGTCTCTATTGGAAGCTGAAACAGTTGTGCGATCAAAGGATCGTGAAGTTAATCCCGTCGGGCACGATGTGCAACGCTTGCAATCAAAATTCGTTACAAAAAGGAAAGCATTGTGTTGCGTGTGTCCGTGCGCTTAGGTGAAAGGTGAACGATTTTAATCGATTTATCACAAAAATAAAGAGCAATTTGATTTACGGTGGCCTGGGTGTGTATTTTGATGTGGCATTAGAATAAGAACGAACGCTGGCAAAACTTTTCTTTTTTTTGCGAAAAGCTTTCACCACGTGATCATTTTACAATTGCAACTCCATTTATCATGGCACACAAATAGCGTTCTACCAGCATCGTGGAAAAGTCTTTTTTTTTGGCATGAATCGATTCTAGAGGTGGTACGAAAAAATGCTACTGTGAAGAAAACATGTTTCCTAAGCAAAATAACAAAAAAAAATGCATTCCCACCAAAGCCCTGCCGCGGAAGCGCGCGTGAAAGGAAACAACTTTTGCACCAAAAATCTAAAACCTCACCAGAAAACGCACACCCCAAAAGAAAACCTGCCCGCTGTAAGGCAATCACGAGCGGTCCCAAACGATAGCGACCAAACGATGGCCACCGGTCGGGGAAGAAGGAAAAGAAGAAAAAAAAAGACTTAAACCTAGCCCAAAGACCCAGAGTAAAACACCTGAAAACTTACCTTTGCGTTTGCCAGTGGCAGCGATTTTTCCTGCTTCCTTGTCGCTTGCTTTTCTTTTCAACGTCTCTCGTTCTCTCTCTCTCTCTCACACACACACACACACACTTTTCCACTGGCTTCGGGCACCAGTTCCCGCTTCTGCTCACGTTCCCGCAGGGCCAGCGTCAAGCCCCGACCGATCAGGAGTCTGCAGATGGCAAGTTCTTCACGTCTTTCCATGCGTTACACTCGCAGGCACACGTTTAGCCAGCCGTTTTTGAAGTGTTTGCAGCCATTTTTCACCGACGGGCCGACTTTTTGCAGAGAGGTTTCGTTCCTGCTGCTTTGGTGAATTTGCAGCTTTGTTTTTTTTTTGTTTTCGTTGTACAGCGCGAACTCAACCGAAAGACGTTTTTCTTTATGTTCTACCTTTCGCTCTAAAACTACCTCGATTAGCGTCCCTGGTGTAACGGAGGAATGTAACTCTACAGTCCATTACATAAGCTTCGGGCTCGGTAAACGTGCCACAGGATCCGGCAGATGAGCGCATCGAAAACCATCGCGACACACCTCGCGGATGCAGCAACAAATTACAAACCCACCAACCCCTTCGACTGATGACGCACATGGTTCACTCGCTTGCACTGCCTTCACAACGCACGCACAATTTATCACACACACGCATTGTCCGCTTGCGTCCCAACGGTGGCACAGAAAAGTCACGGCAGGCTCCAAGCCTCCCGAAGCCTACACACTCGCCACTCGTCCTGATTAGAACGGTTTAAAACCTCAACCAAATACACACACACACATACGCGCACACACGATAAAATAGTCAAAGTCCAACCCAGTCACCACTCGCACTCGGCACCAGCGAATCAATAGTATACCTCTTTTTCACGCTAAACTGCAAGGAAGAAGAAGAGAAGAAAAAGAAGAAAAAATGGAGAAACATAAAATGGAAAATAAATACACCAAGCACACCATTACCATCGCAGCGCACCGTTAAGCATTGTTTCAGCTCAAATTAAATCGATTCGACCCGGTTCAGTAATGTTTAAATATTCAGGGTCTCCTCCGTTTTTACTTCGTGTGCCGCCGTTTTGTCTTTCCCCCTCTAGCTTCAGGTGCAAGATGTATGTATGTGCGAGGTGTGTGTGTGTGTGTACGTGTGGCCACATATATCCGCATAGTCCGCAGAATTGTGGCGGGGCCTCGGCAATCGAAAAACCCAGTGGCCTTCTAACCGACCAACCAACTAACCCGACCAAAAACCAAACCAAGCCAAAGTCAGACCCGTGTCCCGGCCCGTGTTACGCCCCGTGTGGAGTGAGTGTGTTGTTGGTCCTGGCAGCGAAAGCACTGGCGCCTGCTGATCCTGCCGATGGAGCCCTTTCCTGGTGCGTCGTCGTCGGCGTCGTCGTCGTGTGGGGTCGTGCGTCGTAAACGCGAATCCAGCGACTCTCGCAGGGGTAAAATTCGTTCGGGGTGGCACGAGCACCGAGATTTTCCTGCGGCACAAAAACACCACCTTCGTCCTTTTGTCGGTGGTACTCAGCGCACCCGGGCTGCTCGGGTCCAGGATGTATCGTGGCATACAGACGCGCGCCTAAAGGTAGGCAAAAAAAACCCCGAACAGTCACGCTCGGCTCCGTTGGGCTCCAGCCAGGGGAGGCTCGGAGTGTCCTTTCGTGGGGTGTTTCGGCTCACCACCGGGAGCCAGGATCCATCAGGAGCGCGTTGCTCACTGCTCTCCGGTGTACTCGCGGTGTTCCGAGATGGCGATTCTCTCGGTTGCGTTCGCCCCGCGGTATCCTTTCCAAAGCGCGCGCCAGTAAGTCTCTCATGGTCAGTGTGTGTGTGTGTGTGTGTGTGTGTGTGTGCGTGCCACTCAAAAGGACACCCTCGCCACGCCAAGGCAAAAACACAGAAGCCCTGTGGGAGCTTTTCCTGCCCTAGGACTCGGGGAGGGTTCTAAAGCCGCCACCGTATGCACCCGTCTTCCGATGCCTTTTTTGGGGAGAGTTCCACTCGCCCAGAACGTCACTCTCACCGGGGATACCGCTTCTTTCGCAGGACCACTAACAACAACAACAGCAGCAACAGCAGTACCAACAGCAGCCGATTATCGATATTTTTGGGGCTGCGGCACGGAATCAAGCGGAATCACACGTCCAACAGCACCCTAAAAGGACGCACCTATTGTGCTTTTCATTGTCCCCCTTTGCAGAGCCGATTGTGAGGATGCTCTGTTCCCACGCATGGTTCCCGCATCCTATCCCCGCCCGGAGCACTGTATTGCGGTGTACTGCGGCAGCTAGGAACCACACACACACACATGTCCCGGCAATACACACCCCTTCTTCAGACGCGAGCGCACATGTCCCAGCTGTCAGCACACGCGTCCTTCGAGCTGGTAGATCGAGAACATACAACCCTTCACAACGGTAGCGCGGCAGGACTCGCAAGCAACTGAAACCCTCCAAATTCCGTGTTTGTGGCTGCGGGGGAAACAAAACAGCAACCTCACTCCCAGCAACACGCTTGTCCTGTTTGCCGCAACAAAAAAGCACCCCCACAGGACTACGGTTTCTAGGATACCTTCGCGTCGGACATGCGAGGATGCGTTTTGGGCGGATAAACTCACTTGCGGCAAAAAAAAAGGGAAACGGCAATCGCCGACCCAAACCGGAGGACAAATCACACGCACGTACACAAACACACGCACACGTACGCACACGAACCGCACGCCAACAACAGTGACTGTGCCACGGTGTGTGGTGCTTTTTGGTTTAGTTGCGGAACCGCCCTAAAACATCACTGGGCGCCTCCATCGGGGCGAAA
The DNA here is from genome assembly GCF_943737925.1 of Anopheles nili. Classification (NCBI taxonomy): domain Eukaryota; kingdom Metazoa; phylum Arthropoda; class Insecta; order Diptera; family Culicidae; genus Anopheles; species Anopheles nili. The sequence goes on from NC_071292.1 coordinate 51,771,468, forward strand.
ATGGTCACTCACGGGGCACTCAGCCGTTGAGAGTCTACGAGTGGGCAAAGGGCAAACCATGCAGCAGGCCCACCACCGTATATCCTTCACCGTGTGTTCGGGCGGAAAGAGAATGTGTGTGTGTGTTTGTGGGAGTGTGTACACAAAACCCACACATATACACGGACGGGAGCGCGCGCGCGTATAGAAGAGAGTCTCTTCCGGCCAGCAGGTGGCATAAAAAAAGGACCCACTCGGTGGGGTGGCGGCGTAAGCGCGCAGAATACTTTCGCCAACGGAATGAATGAGCGCATGAGAAGCCACTCAGCCGGGAAGCCACCCCGTGCGTATTTGCAAGTGGCCCTTACGGACGGACGGACGGACGGACGGGTGGGTGGGTGGGTGCTTACAACCCCCACCCACCCACCCACACACACACACACACACCATACGAGCCAAAAAGGAGAAGCAAACGATCTGCGAAGATGGTTTGGTTATCCTCGCTTGTGATAACGCAAAAAAAGGATAACAGGACCTTCTCCGGGTCGGCACCGCGGGTTGAAGGGTGCCTTCCGTTCACCGCCCGTCACCGAATGCCGGTGTTGACAACAGCAGGTTGGGCTCGAACAGCAGGATGAGCTTTCCACGCTTGCAGCTGGAAAAAAAAAACCCTAAACACTGGCTGCCAGCGCGCACGTACAAAAACACGCCCGTTGGGCAGCCAATCGATACGTTCTCGCCCGCGGATCGCCAAGGCCCAGATTTCGGCACACCAAACTGGCAACCGCTCCCGTTTGCCGTTGTCCCGCTCTCGGCCCTTCGCGTGAGCTTTTTGTTTCCCCCCTCCCCCCCTTCCGTACGCTCCCCCTTCGCTTTAGATGGCCATTAGGCCGTATCGCATATTTTTATCAGGCCCTTCCGCGGTTCGCAGAATAATTTGCCACATCAGATGCGAGAGCACACGAGTGGCTCCGGCCCACCAACACAACGGTGCGATGCTGCGATGTGGAGCAGCCCCACACCGCAATACACTCACACTGCGATACACGCAAGCTCACGCACACCAACGGCAACACCACGAGCAGCAGCAGCAGCAGGAGCACCAGCAGGAGCACCAGCAGGAGCACCAGCAGAGATCAATATCGTCCTGCAGAGCTCTCGGTTGTGGAGCCGCAGCAGCAGCACCAGCAGCAGGACCACACACAGGTGATGGGAAAAGCTATGGAATGCTGCCTGAAGCGAAGTTCGTTGGTCACTTTTCACGAGTCCTTGCGAAAGCCTAACGGTGCACAGCCTAATGGTGCGATTTTTCAAAGGAACAATTTCTTACGTTAGTAAAACCACTTGCTCTCGCTGCTCACATCATCAAACATGCGAACGCACACACACACACACGCACTCCAACAACCCCAGCTAGTGGGAGTGCGGGGGGGGGGGGGACTCCGAACCGGGCAGCACTACAGTCCTGTCGAACAACGGCACCACCAGCAGCAGCAGCAGCAGCAGCCTTGGCCAGCGGACACGTTCGACAGTCACCAGGAGTGCGGAAGAAACCGCTCCTTGTGGCCACGGCGGTATCCTTACGCCTCGCTGTGGGATGAAATGACCCAAACACAGCGACAAGCGGGATGGTGGAGGTGCACACTTGCTCTCTCTCTCTCTCTCGCTCTCTCACTCGCTCTCCTTCACAAGTTAGAGGGGGCCTCGTCGTCCTTGCGGTACGACGCGTCCTTCACGTGCAGGATAACGGAACACAACTGAACGCACCCGAACGGACTCCCGCAGGCAACGGTCGACGTCGGTCGGATTCGAGTGTCCGCGAGATTCGAGTGACTTTGGATCTTAGAAGGGGGGGGGGGGGGAGGGGTGTCTATTTGTCTTTTTTTACATTTGTTTAGTTCTTTGCTTCTGTTTGAGTTCACTGAGATCCCTTCCAGCGCGTGAGCGCGTTGAGAACTGGAACGGCACAACTCGTTCAGTTCGTTGAAACGAGCGAACAGTTCGTACTCGTTATTGGGACGTTTTTGCCACGCGGTTGATTTAAAACCTCATTCATCATCTGCATAATCGAGCTTACTTGCAATAGCGCAAGAAAACGCAACGTCAAGGCATTAAGAGAAAGCTCATAGGAGACGGCTTTTCAAAATAATGAACCACGAGCAGCTCGAATAGCTCGCTGACGTATGGAACGAACTGATTCGTTTACGTTCCTTGAAATTCCAAAATTTGACCAGGATTTGAATCGTCTTTCCCACCGTTCCACGGCTCTCTGCACATCCTCGCAAGCACTGAGATTTACTCACACGCCATACGGTCTCTCTAGTAGAGAATCCTTGGATCCTTGGTGTTAGTGCAGCAGGTGTGCTTGTGTTGAACGTCAACCGTTCGGTTGGGGCGAAAAGGTGGAATCTAGCCAGGAGTTGGATACTTTTTTTTCGCTCGTCAGGAGGTGCGCTTCGCCGGGGAACGCATTTGGAACCGTATTATTTATTAATCCATGATGAATGTTTCGCAACAGCCCTCGAACCTATCGCTATTTACCAAGATTTAGGATATAGGCTCTATCGCTGATGATACGGTCTAGTACAAACGATAGTAGATTATGATACGCGGGCAAATTTTCAGCATCCAAAAGTACCGATGGACTCAAATTTCATTCTTGTCAAACATTCAACATTCCAGTAGCGTTCCAGGAATTATAAGAATTATATGTATCACTATTCGTTAATAGCGTTTGTGATTTTTTTTCTCTAACCATGTTTTAAAAACAAAACCCAATCGATTTTACTTAGTTAAAAAAGTTATTCCGAGGCAAAAGAGAGTAATTCTAATGAAGCCTAATCTATTCGGTAATCGGATCTCCGCTGCTAGTTAGAATTTCCCAATGCTTTTCTTCAACTTGCTCGAATCCCAAAGCTTGTACAAAGCACACCGATTCCACAGAAACCACCGTACTCCAACGAACGGCGGTATCCCAACAATGTACCATCTAATCGCACCATATCAACCGCCGATAATTAGATTGGATCACAATATGCACCCTCCCTTCACCGCAACCGAATCCGGACACCCTCCCCCACCCCCTTCCCCATGACCTCGGCACCCAATTGAAGAAACAACACTTTCTAGCACCCCCTTTCAAAACATTCCAATCCTAACAATTCAAATAATCAACCCACGTCAAGCTTCACATCCACTGCCCCAACCGAATGAGGTTGGGAAAATGGTCCCCAAAATGGTTCCCTCCCCACCAATCCTCCCGGCCGGCCCATTCGTTTCGGTTTCTTCTCCCTCGTCGTCACCCTTTGGGCAAACAAAACGTGTTGACCCACGGCGGGACGCTCGAACCAGCAACGAGGTTGCCTGGGATGCGGGACTACCGACGGGCGTCGTCGGGCAGCGTTAGGAAAAGTTAAAGTTCACATAACATAATCCTATTAATAGCCCGACTACTACAGCAACTAGCAACGCCTCTAGTGCCGTTGCCATTCCGAGCATGCACGGCCGGCGTACATCTCGATCGGTGGCGAGCCCCAAGCCTCGGAAACTTACTTGCCGAAAATCCGAAACGAGCGGACGTGGGGTAGGCCACCGGTGACAGACCGAACCGAAGTATTAAGCGAAAAGTTTGGCATGGAAAAGCACAAAACCGTTTGAGAATTGGTCGTGCGATTTCCGGCAGCGTATGCTCGCCTCGTTTCGTCCCAGTCGGACCCAAAAACCGTTGCTCGATAGCAAAGAAAACCGCTGAAAATGGAAACAAAACCCAGCGCCCGGAAGTATGGTGTCTCGGCTACTTCGTCTGCTTGCCGGACGTACAGGAACCTAAATGTTTTCTCTCGCTTCGAACGTTGCGTAAACGCGCTCAAGTACTTTGTCGAAAAACTTAATAATACCGCACGAAGCTTACCTGCTGCAGGGACTACGACCCAAGAATCATACTGCTGATACACTGGACAAGCCTCCCAACGATTGGATGCTGCTCATGCACTTGCAAGTCACAGATTGGCAGCCCAACGGTGCCTGGCTCGGAACTGTGGACATGGGTCCTGCGGGCAGATTGAACTCTGCTGCTCCCGACTGTCAATCATTCGCTTCAAACGCAAGGCATCGGTCCCTGAAAGCAGAAGACTGGAAATAATTTAATCAGCCAGCAAAGCGCGCCATGCATTGCATTCAGTTGACACCTACTCGTGAATGCAGCCCTACGTACTACAACATCCCGAGAGTGTGCACATTGAAATGCGGAGCCGTGTGTGCCGTCTGTCCATCAAACGTGTCCCTAAACCGGTTCGAAAGCGCTTACGGGCTATTGACGTTATCGTAAAGTTTTTAAAAGCCTCTCCCACTAAGCTATTGCGACTGCTCTTCCTATTACTTGTTGCTGATATAACGTTTCGAATGAGTTTAAACAATTGACTATAGTTACACTTAGGAAGAGTCATTAGTCCCGAGTGCCGTTGATAATTCTCGCATCCTGGCGCAGTGATTGATACACCTGGTCAGCAGAATGGCGTTTGCAAACGTAAACGTGGTTCGATAAATTACCCAAACACCGGCACGCCGGTGTGCGGCCAGCTGGAACGATCTATTCGTTGCCAGAATAGTACCATCCAACGAAAGCGCGCAAGCTACCACCCACAGTCGGATGATTTTAGCCGCATTCACTGGCGCAAAAACACGCATCCATTTGGATTAAATTTTATAGCCCTACGATTATTAGCCGACGCCGGGCTGCGGTCAGGGTTAAGGCTTCTGACAGGCTCGGATCGGAGCGTACCGGTGGCGGGTGGTCGTAAATATTGCTTCAGTAATGCTGCCATTGGGTGAAAATCTTGCTTTCAGTCTCGCATTTTGGCGCACAAGTTATGGGCGCATACGGTCGAACTTGCTCGAGGCGCAGGAGAGGAAGTATCAACTTATCGGCCGGCCATCTCGGGCTATCGGGCTCTCACCATTCTCCCGGTGCTGCTATTCAGATCCCATAAAACCGCTAGATACGTTCGGAGTAGTTTTTTTTTCGAGCCTACTTCCCCCTCTACGAAGGCAAGACAGGAATGAGACTGAGTGCTTTCTTGTTTAGCGAAGAAAATACTATTTTATGACGCAGCTATCTGCGCTGAATCATACCGAACATTCTTGGAACCAGCCTCAGCACATTATAGCTCTCCATTTGCTATACCTGAAACAAAACAAAAAGTAGTGTTGAGAAAACAGAAAAGAAACAGAGAAACGGTGAGGAAAACACTCGTTTCTTTCACAAAAACAAAGCAGATACAAACGTGTATGTTTACAACGTTTTAAGCACGTTAGCATGCCTTGAAATTTCGCTATTTTCTAAATTCGCACTTGAACATTCAGTATGTACGCATATCCAAAAATACTAAGTTGTTATTTCGAATCGTTCTTTGATTGCGCGTTTTCGAACGTCAAAATGGAGCCATGTACTGGTAGCCGTTTACACTGCATGGTGCAACCTTTCTGCTCACTGTCAATCCTATCTTGAAACTAATCTGGAGCTTCTAAGGTACACCATCACTTTGTGGACGAATTGGCCGACATATCTTGCGGAAATCGTTTAGAAATTTTGTGAAAATGGATGACCTCCTCTCAAGGTAAACAAAATCAAAGCAATATTCAATTGAAATATAGTGAATAAAGTAAATACTTTACAATCTCGCAGCTTTTTGTTGAGTGAATTAGAATCCCTACCGGACATCAGTTTAATCGAAACGTACGTTTTCTCTGGTGATTCGAGCAAACGTGAATCAGAAAACAACAATTCGAACCATTGCAAAGATCGTAACGAAAAATCAGCTCACCACGATATTGTTGATGACACAAAGGAAGAAACAAAAGAGGAGGTTCGGAACGACTGCGAAGACACTTCCCGTCAAAATAGCGGGCTGTGTGAACGTCCGTGTGGTCTCACAAATGAAGGGTACTTGTGTTATGCCAATGCTATCTTGCAAGCACTGAACGCCACTAAGTTGTTCCAGAAATTCATTCTGGATACAAAATTGCATGTCGTTGATGATAATCCAAACGTTTATCAACGTGCTCCACTGCTGAAGCGAATGCAAGTATTCTCGATAAACATAGGTTCAGATCAGGTAAATAACCGTGTTTGACAATTTCCCATTCTACGGTTTTGTTTCCAGGAGTATCATATTCTTCGCCTTGCATGTCAGCAATCCTATGATACGTACGAATGGCATAAGTCACATCAATGCAACAGAATTGCTGCGCGAAGTACTCGACCTTGATCCCTTGGAGCAACGAGATGCGGAGGAATTTATGTGCTGCATTCTCAATCGGATGATATACGAATGCCAAGATATGGTTCGTTCATCGTGACCTGAAGAATCAAGGATACAAATAAAATAACTTCATAACGTGGCTATTTTTAGATCATGCGCGATGCAGACGCAAACAACAACGCTCCGCCTCTAGATGTTGCATCTGTTTCATTACCCACGCCAATGGTGCAGGTTTTCCAGGGAAAACTGGTTAATTCCATTACTAAGATGTTCGAAAAGGAAGAAAGTACAACTACAACCTCAACGGAAAACTTTCTTACACTAAAGCTAAATGTTCAGGTAACGTAGATGTTTTGAGCACAGCGTTTCCAATTCACTTTGTCTACTACATCATTTCCCACGGGTTCACATTTTTCAGGATTGCACAACGATTTATGAGTCTTTGACTAAATATTTTACTCCCACAAATGTGGAGATGACACGTGATGGTGATGTTCGCATGAGCCACTCAACACGCATCCTCCATCTGCCTCGTATTCTAGTGCTACATTTAAAAATCTTCCAATACAAGGAGCAGTCTCACAAAATCATGAGTAACTATCAGATCTCGGAGAAGATCACAATCCCTGCTGGTAAGTATCCGTGATGGAGTATATATCTGCTTCCTTCATACTCACATACATACTTGGTTCCTCAGAGTTTCTTAGCGAATCGTGCAAGAACGCTTATCATGAGCGCTTACCTTCATATAAGTTGTTTGCTGTGGTATCCCACATCGGGAATAATGCAGACACAGGCCACTATATCTGCGAGGCATTCGACCCGTTGATGAAGGCATGGTACTGTTACGACGACATAAATGTAACACCCATCACGGTGAGCGATGTCATCCGTCGTACCCATCCGTACACCTGCTTATCTTCTATAATTTGGAAAGTAAACTTAGATCATATGCCTTACTTACTTTTCTTCGAAGAGTCATCATAAATTTTACTTCACTGTTTCACTTTTAGTTCACTTGTTTTGTAAACGCATTCCATGGCGCAATTATTGTTACATTTTACAGTTCTTGACGTACTACGCTACCATAAAACATAGGCGTATGTCATCATTTGATTGAAAACTGAAATAAAATACGACTACTTTTTATAACATACTATTTTTGTATTAATAGTTTTTTGTTTTTTTTTTTGTTTTGAGTCTGCCCATCAGTACGCGACCTCTGTATAGAATTTTCTCTACCTCCATACGTCTGGTGTGCTATGCGCTTTCACACTATATTCTTTTGCTTCTACTATTTTACCACACGCTCAGTTTAACCACACTCCCTTGCCCCGATATCCTGTTCCGCACACAGCTTATCCTCTCCATACCACCAGTAAGTTATAATTTTCGGGAACAATCATTTTCGGGAATATTATCGAACAAATAGCAACGATCAGTGGTTCACCTAGACTGGCATACTCAGATAGACGGCTTAGATAACTCCTGCAGAATTTTGCTAGAATGCTTGAATGAAAACTCAAAATAATGGTTTCGATTTACGGATTGCCTCGTAATAATGGACCATTTTATCTGGAGGACTTCGCACGTGCCTTCCGGAAAGAAAATGCTACTATTATTACCGCAGCTATCAGTAATGTGTGGAGTACTGTGCGAGGGTTTTCTAACGCTCAGTATTGATTTTGCTAGCTTCGCAGGCTACCATATCATGTCGTACTGAATGTTCCTGTTCTTTCTCTATCAGTTCCAGTCAACCGGCCACTTGCTAACACGATCCTCTGGGGTCTTAGGTTTCGTGATTCATCATGCGGTTTGCCATAACTAAGTTGCCTGTTTCATATATATTTGTTCCTTCTTTTGTATAATGTTGTATGTGTGTTTGTATATATATAACATACTGGTTTATTCCTTCATTCCATCACTCGCCTCTTGTTTTACTTCAATTTATTACTATCATTACTACTTAAACCAGGTATATGTACTGCACTGCAATTATGATTTTCTTGTTTAGCTTTGCCTAGCGGGATGATTAGTGCGCAGATTCTGAGCTGCATACTTTATTTTTTGTTTTGTTTTTATACGAATTTTGCAAAACGAATTTGTTTCGTCAAATTTTTGCTTTCGTAACATTTTATTTGTAAGTGTCTAGGCTTTGTTTTGTTTTCAATCAGCGATATTTTTGTAACACTGTGTTTCGGTCGGATTTACAGTTGTTACTCCCCTCCTTATTAGATGCTGGTTATTCTGATGCAGAGATTCACCACATATACCTCCCGAAAATATTATTACACTTATTTTCAGTCAGTTCGGTTTGATCCAGTATAGAATTCGCATTTGTTGCTGGCATTCTTTTTCATCTGTATCTGAAGCTTAAAACAAATGTTTCCTTTCTAATGTTAATAATCCTTTCATACCTCTGCCACCTCTGTGTTATTACACAGTATCCATAACGTTACTAGCGGATGAGCCTGGCGCTAAGCTAATCATTAAGCCTTCCCTCCTGTTCGCATACATCGTTTGTGATCTGACTGCGAATGATGAAAGGTTGGACAGGAGTTTGACTCTCTCTCTCTCTCTCTCTTTCTTTTATTTGTTTAAACTACATTTATCAGTCACCGGACAGATCTACGACCGTTCGCTTTATTATCCGAATTCTTGGTATGGTAATCTCCTTCCGATGCCGAAAGGCCCAGAACGATCTATCAGCTGTGCTGAAGCTCTACAACACACCACCCGCCGTTACACGATTATTTGATGCGCAGGTAAACAATATGTGGCAAAAGCACAATAATAATATGCATAAATAGTTTTTAAAGAAAAATAATAGTTAAAATAGCTCTGATTATTATGTAACTCTCTAGAGAACCTTTGATATTACGATTATTCTGAACGAATGTGGGGTTGATCCGCGTTCTCTCTAACTGATGACCTGTAAGGACAGACTAATAATATCTGTACCCACAAGCGGCCCATGAACTGTGCTTTATTTAACGAAAACATTCAAAACCATCTCGAAAGTCACCAACGTAGTTAGAAACAAAAGGATATATTGATTTCCATGGTGCCTTAGTTAATATGAGAAAGGGGGAAACATGATACACAAACGGACAAATTTCGATCAACAATCAGGCGCAAATTGTTCATCGCGATTGCAGGAGTCTCCCAAAACGTTCCAACAATATTAAAACAATTTGAAATCGAAATTACCGATCGTTTTTACGCATAAACAACAGTTGAAACTTAGCATATATAAGAGAGTAAACCTTACAAAACGATAGCTCAAAGCTAACAGGAAACGTTAGTTAGGATGCAACTTAAAATGAAAATAAATGATATCCTTACATCAAATCAAAATTGAGCGATTAACGAATACGTAGTTAATAGAAAGCGGAAAGTGCAGTAAAGCGAATAGATTGATATTATACTTTTATATTAAAGCACTATTCTGTGAGCTTGTTATAATGGGATGCCATCCGAAAAACATCAAATTAATCACGTTTTTTGCTCATGTTGTTCACTAAAAAATTAGCTTTCGTTTTACATGGTTTAAGCACACTAAACCGATACTCATTTATGTCGCGAAACATCCAAATCTTCATTCATATTTTGTCCCAAACATACGTTAATTCTCGATCACTCAACGGCTGCCACTGTTATCTGTTCAATGCTACAAATGTATAGCGACGATGTAATGCGATTAATGAGTGTTTCGCTTTAGTTTCATTTTTCGGACAACAGCGGTCTACCTCGGTTATACATTATCCTTTTTTTATATAATTTGTGTTTCCCCACTTCTAAAACGACGCAGTCCGCAGTCGTTGGATAACGGTTAGACGGTACCTTTTTATGATTAATAAGTGCACTTATCTAAAAAAATATATATATAATAATTGTTAATGTTATCGCACAAGGACTGCTCTTTGTTTGGTTCTTGTTATCGTCACACATAAACGCACATACACACATACACATAATCTGGTAGGTATGCATTCAATAGGTAGCAAGAAACGGAACATGCGTCCACGGCGATGTTGCAATGACGATTCCCTGTTTTTTTGTTTGCTGGACGTGCTACTTCGCTATACTTAGATGCTTGCAGCTCGCATATTCTCGTTATGCATATCCCGTGAATACCTACTATGACCACCGCCTTGATCTGTGCTATTGAATGCATATCAATGACTAAGCTTTATCTAGCCAAGGACCGGATCGGTTGACATGTGACACGAATGATGATAATCTCTGTTATCGAAAGCGTTTGCCAATTATTTGAAACTAGTTGGATGATATCTGCTTCTTCAACCATCAATCTCCAACAGCATGGCGAGGTAGCAGCAGCCTGGCACTCTTCGTTCTTCCCGGTCGATTATATCCTTTTACATTTGGCTAGTATACTGGATTTAGTTATACCCTGCATCACATTCTATTCATCTTCGGTGTACCAACAATTTAACGTTGTTCTATTGTACCGTTCTCTTTTTACTTATCGCTTTATCCCTATCTCTCTCTCTCTTTCTTTCTTTCTAGATTATAACTTATTCCTGGATATTAATTCAACGCAACACGTTTAACATGCACTTCTAGGTGTACCATTTTTTAGTTCAGAATTTGGGCTTTCCTAAATGAGGTTAACAAATTGTTTTCAAACCTCACTATTTACGAGCTGGTTTTCTTAGGTGTTGGGTTTTGTTTTAATTTATCCGCATCAAGTCATTCTTGATTTGAAGCAATTTGCTGGTTGCAGTTCCAGTCATGTATTTCAACAAGTCATTCTAGAATTATTTTGGAAAACTATACTGCTTTCCTACCGTTGGATGATCGATTAGGGAGATGCTTCAACTAACATGCCCTGTATCAAAAGGAACAATAAAACCTATTAACAAATAGGAAATTTCGCTTTTGCGCACAGAAATGTTGCTCTGTGGAAAAATTGCTTAACATTGTACATTACTACTAAACTAAAACAACGCAAACCATCTGTACTGTAAACAAAATAGCAGAAAAACAAAAAGCCCAAAAAAGAAGAAAAGGTGCACGCGAAGAGCAATAGGAGAACAGTGTGGCTTCCCAAAATATGATTCAAACCAGCGTAGCAGTATCTTTCCTCAACGATAAAACCAATATTGTGTACTTTTATGCATGCATGGGTGTGTATAAATTTCGGCTGATTAGGAATTTTTACAAGATACATTATGTTTGTTATGTAATGATTAACTTTATACACAGCCCATTCTATTTATAAGCGTTTGCTTACTTCTGCTATGCCTGGCCTTGTTATGCACCCGTAGCTGCATCGTTAGTATGTCAATGAATGAATGCATTTAATCGGTTTCTTTTTTGTTTTCAGCATCTGTTACAATGACTCCAGGTTATGTCAGTTGCTTTACATTACTCTAATCTAAATCCCTAATCTCTCGTAAATCCTCTAAACCATTTAACCATCTAATGGTTTCTAATATGTACATAACCTATTGTTGGACAATACTAACGTCACTGCGATTGGCACACTCAATCGTCGGCAGAGGATGGTTAAACTATTATATCTGTAGAGCGGAAAATCCGCTACTCCTTGCACTGGATAAAAACAAAATCAAAAACATCTTACAGCATAAAAAACAAATCCTGCACTGCTAACCTAGGAGAACTAAGAACCCTCAACGCACACATACGTAGACACAAGATACGACAACGCATCTGAAACGTTTCATGCTTGATTACACCGGGGATCTGTATGACTATCGTAGGTTATAGGATAGATTCTAGCCCTGACAATTTTATCAACTGTCTACTTAGGAATACTGGACTACGAGCAGTACTGCGTTATCATTAAATAATTTCATACAGCATTATCAACTTGTATCCTCTAAAATCGCATCGTGGGTATTATGCACTTTATCATTCCATTTTGTTGCGGTACCTAGTTTTCCAAGTGAATGCACCAAACATGCACCATTTTATGCAAAACTTATTATACTATTCTAAACCGGACGTAAATCTATCTACACTTAGCTGTTTTTTTAAGGATTGAGGAAAATACTATACAACGCATCTCCATCCATGACGCATTTCATATTTACCTATTTACATTATGAAGCTTTATACAATATCAAACTGATTTGATTCAATCTTTGCATATGTCGTCACGCTTGATCGATATTCGACCGAAACAACAAAAGCGTGAACACATACATCATGTACCCAAGAATGTCGCACGCAGAGCTAAAAAAATATGGAAAATAATATGTACTTAGATGTACTTCGCTCGACATACACGTCGTATTTAAAGACAGAAACTAAATCTCAGTAATATTTGCCCCTTTTGTTGTTATTTTTATTTTCATCCTAGGCATGGTAGAATAGAACACTACTTCCAGCATTCTCATACATTGCTATCAACAAAGCAAGCTTCCATGCTAAACTTTTCGTGTTTTTTTTTTTCATTATTTCTCGTTCCAGTGATTCCGGGAGGAAGCAGCATCAGTTGTATCTATTTTCCAATAGTGCACTAAAGTACTAACAAATTACAATCCATGCCACTTCCTCCCGAACGAGCATGTATAATGCAAGTATGTGCTACCTAAACGACCAGGCCTGTGTAACGGTTTTACATTATTCTTCAGATTTTTCATTGGTTTATCTCCCTCGTGACAACCGATGCCAGGCGCTAGGGAACTATGAGCGTTTGTAACGTGTAACAGCTTACCAATGTCCATTTTCCACACACTCAAATATCTTTTCCTTTCAGTAATTGCTGGTACGTGGTTATGTCGTATCTACATTACATGACAGCCTTCGAGCAGATTTATTTTGCTATGCCTACGACCCTTCCACTCCGTAGTATGAATTCTCTTCTGAAACGATGTAACGATAATTGGTTTGCAAAAAAAAAACAAATATGCATAAAAACAAAAACAAATTCTTCCTTTACGGACCGAAATCGCTTCGTAGTGATTAACACGTTATTTGCCTTTGGATTCGGTGTCGCGCGTCGTTGGTGATTTATTTATTTCGCCAGCTCTCGCTCCTCGCGCAGTTACTTACTCGTACCGCGTAAATAGAGAGATAAAGATGAGGCGGAGGGAGTGGCGTGGCAGTTTCGTTCGATCGTAAAAACAATTTTACATACGATCGTATCAGACACCATCATTCGGGATAATAGCTTTGAAGTAGAGCTTGACGATAGCAGACTCAATCAAAAACTTCCACCGAAACGCATGATGCCGAACGAAAAATACTTAAAAGAACGTTTTGTGTCGTTCGTCCTCGGCACTACCACCACATCGGCACTACGACACTACACACAGTTGCCTTTAACTGATAACAGTTCCTTCTTTGCACACGGTTTTACGGTGAGAATCAGAAGAACTTCTTGTGCACATGGATACGAAGCTTAGTAAGATCGATACAATTCACCTCACCTTTCGATTTAAGTGTCTTTTTCGTTTTGTTCTTTTACACAGCACAGTCACAAGTTTCATGTGTTCTTATTATCAAATTCCGACAAACGCATTGCTGCCGCCAACCTTTGGTTCCGGATATTCTTCTTCTTTTGTGTTTTATACGCTTACTACTTAGTGTTGCCACCGTGATGACCACTATTGCCATGTTGGCCCGCACTACCACCACCACCATAGTAGTTACCCCCACCGCTTCCATGACTGTTTCCATAACCCCCGGTACCACCTGCTCCATATCCTCCTGCAGATCCGCGACCGTGATCATTGCCGTGATGATTGCTGTGATGGTGTCGATCATTGCCGCTAGCTCCACTCATGCCCGAGTGGTACGAGCCCCCGCGGCCATTTCCTCCTCCCGGACCAGCGACTCCACCGGCGTCGCCGCCGCCTCGGTGAGTACTATCGTTGCCGGAACCATGGGTTTGGGTGTCCATTCGGCGGTAATAGAGTAAGTACGGCACGCGAGGGGCACGCGGACGCAATACGTTGTACTCCGGTACCGCTTTCACGATACTATCATCGTAACGAATCCAGCTCCCATACCCAGAATGATACACATCGGTGATGTAGTGGCCCTTGGAAGCTTCCTTACCATCATGATACACCACTGCAAACAGCTTGTACTGCTTTTGCTTCGCCGAGTAGCTCTTTCCTTTAGAAGACATTAATTCTGGAAAACAAAAATCATCGATGTGTTAAAAATATAATGCATCTTTTTCCCTCGACTAGCAGTATGACTCACTCGAATCTATCTTCAGTTCGATCGGAAAGTCCACTGATTTGAGGATTTTGGTGCAGCCATCCATCTTGTAATCGAAACATTTCAAGTGCAGAATAAGCACTACCGGAAGCTCTTCGAGTGTAACCTGCTGCCAAGCAGCTACTTCCTGCTTTGTCTTCGAACAGGTCACACCCTCGAGTTCATCTCGTCCGACCAATTGTTCTAACGCTTCCTTTACTGATGCCGCTTTCTGCATAGTTAATTCAAAATAGGAAGCAAAATTTAATTTCTAATTTTATCGGTTTCTTTATAATTCCTGCCAATGGTACGTACCTCTATGTCTAGGGGAAGAGTGAAGAATGGCTGAATGTTATAGGTCGGTGGCACTCCGTCACGTTGCACGCGGGACCGCAGTTTGCCTCGAAAGATGTCGCAGATCGGTGAGTGGCCAAAGTCGGCCGTTCGCGTGACTGTGCCCTTGTTACGATTACCGCAGATAAGCTGCAATCGAAAAGGATTGTGAGAAAGGCATGTGTATCAGAACAATAAAAAAATAAAGCAACACAAAAGCTGAAAAAAGGTTAAAAAAACTGTCCAACGCAACAATCCTTGAAACGAAAGCATGGAAAAATCCTTCGTTTCTACACAGGCGTAAGTGAAAATTTTATTTCCCCACCATATGCAACAGATTCTGGTATTGATAAACACTGTTTCTGCCGGCTTAAGGATGGTGGAGTGTTGTATAAGTAAAGAAGAAAATTAAAGAGTAGGGAAACGCGCGCTACGGGATTCGAACCCATGCCACGTCCAAAAGGAACAACACGTGTGCACACGCTTAGCCGTACGGCCATCAACAAACACTGCCATGAGGGCGTTACAGACTAATATAAACTTACCATCCAATCGTCGTCCTCTTCTCCGTGAACTTCACCGTTCGTTGGTTCCTCTCCGTTCATGCCAGCTGGATCGGGTTTGTTCAACTTCATGAACTGTTGAAACAATTTTCCACATTTAATCTTTGCAAATTTCAAATGTAAAAGTATAAACAAATTGTTCTCCTATTACCTCAATCATTTCATCGTTCAGACGATTCAATACACAACCGAGAAACTCCTCCGCGTCTTCTTGTCGGCCTTCTATTTGGAACATATCTGAACGGATGCCGTTTAGCATCCTATAGATGATTGCAGGTTCGAACGGCGAATCCTGCTGGATACTGTCCAGGGTATCGTCCTTCTTTCCCTTATCTCGAGACGGCGGCTTCGAGCGAATAGGAAGCTGAGAAAATTCGCCAACCAAGGAGCACCTGACGAGTGAGAAAAGTAACAGAACAGGACAACATAAATGCTTGAGACATTATCGTCAATCACCCCAACAAGTCATGGACAATTGTGCCTTTTGGACATTCTTACATTGCATCTATGAATGGTTTTGGGCATTTTGCATTCTTGGCCGCTGGTAGGGTACGAATCGTACGCATCAAATGATAAAACGGAGGGCACGCGATTAGTGCCTGCAGGATCGTATTAATGTAGCAATAGTTAGATCGATTGATCAATCCACGAGGCATGATGCTGATGCTGCTATTGTCAATATTATATCCGCTCAGAAAATCTGAAATATAAGACAAACAATTAGTGACATATTTCTTTTCAAATTATTATTTCTCAATTTCATAATAATTAAAAACTGGTCAACTGTTTGTTCTCTATCATCTAAACGAAATGTTCAATAGCAATAGTAAAATTAATAATAAATTGAATTCGCTGTATGTTTCAACACTAATGCCATTCCCATTGATATTGAGTGGAAGAGGCAAACTCTCTGTGAAACGGGGTAGATCAACGCTAGCAAGCAAACCACAGATCTATCAGAACGATGGACCAAGCGCGGTGTGCTCAGCAAACGCGACCGAATTAAGGATTCTCTTCCATCTGTTTAACGCATATTACTCTACGGAATATAACCAGAGTAGTTTGCTGACTTCAAATGGATTTACATTCGTTTTACAAAGATAGAACAATGAGAGAGAACAAGCACGGGAGTCTAAAGAGAAGAAAAATAATTTTCCACACGTAAACAAGATTCGAACTAACAATCTCGCCAACCATGAAAAACCGATAGTAAACATATGCCAGTTGCGCTATCAAGCAACTATCTCTACTCACCTCCAAATTTTAGAGAAAATTCATCTTTCTGATCCGCTGCGCCAGAACTTGTGCCTACCATCGCCGTTGTATTTGATGCAGCTTTTACAACATTGTTGTTACCACCGCTTCCTCCTTGCGCTCCCTTTCCTTTGCCCGTGATCGAAGAACTAGTTCCCGCAGAAGAGCCACCGACACCTCCGGATGTCGGATTGGAGGCGGCAGCAGAAGAATACGACATTGGACCACCGGTAGCAGTCGATGAGGAACCTGTAGTTGTAGGGTGGTGTCTTTCGTACGGTTGCACTTTGGCAACTGGTTTCTTCGGTCCAGCAGCATCGGACATGGTAGTGGGGGTATTATTCGAATTATTTCCGGTGTTCATTGTGACTGTAGACGAGGATCCGCTAGTAGCCGATGCAGGACGATTGACAGATGGAGGGGCAAAGTTGAATCCACTAGATGCTGATCCCGTTGCTGTTTGCGCGTGATGTTGTGTGGTGGCAATGTTCGATGAAACTGCAGCTCCAGTCACGTGACCGCTTCCCATCTGATTGACGGCGGCCGGTGGCACGGATGACACGGCTACGGCAGCCGTAGCTGTTGATGCTGCCGACAGAGATGGCGCGGTAGACGATGACACGGAAGAAGACGACGACGAGGACGAATTGAACAAACTCGCCCAGGTTTTGTTCGGCTGGGGAGGAGCTCCAGCGGTAGGAATCATCTGTGGCGGGGGCACAATGATGGGTGGTGGAATGTTTAATGGAAAATCAGGAGGTGGTATGTTTAGAGGGTGGTTAATGACAACCGGTGCTTTGTTCGCAGATTTTACCGTATTGGAGTTCGTATTGGTCTTGGGTACCATTACCACATCATGGTGGTGATGCTTCGTATCCGCAGCACCAGTGGTGCTAGTTCCGGCCGAGGCCATGGATGGTGCCCCGGTAACGGCTGAAGCAGCCGAAACCGTGCGCTGCGGTATAGCTTCCACCTTTTTCGATTCCATTTGCGGAGGAACCTGGTTCACGGAAGTGGCCTGTCCGCCACTGGCAACACCACCACCACTTAGGCAAACGGTGGCGCCCCCACCAGTAACAGTTCCACCGACCGAACGCTGCTGATGTGACTGTTCTGAGTACGATTTCGCACCGGTAGCGAGTGTCTGCTGTTGCTTGTTGGATGCCATCGACAACGAGGCCGAGGTAGATGGTGCCGAGGTTACAGTTCCTACCAGCGATGTGAACGGTACCGGAGACGTGCTTTTATGGTGGCCACTACCACCACCGGCCGAACCTGGAAATTCCTTGTTTGGTATGGCCGACACGGACACCGAAGCGGTTCCTTTCTTAGGCCCAACACCGCTGTTATTTACCCAACCACTTCCCACACCTGATGCTGCCGAATGGGGCACATTGCTGCGCTGCATGTTAGCACCTTGGCCTGGTGGTCTAACTCCATCGCTGCCAACTGCAACCCCTGATCGACGCTGATGATCTTGTTCCTTCATAGAAAGCTTTTCCATCCGTTCTTGCGCGATTTTTACAGGTTCCATATCACCGCGATTCCGAGGCGGTGGCTGTGCCGCAACAGCTGCTGCGTATCCCACAATATTCGGTTGATGTAACGCCTGCTTGTTGCCAGTTGAACTCTCCACTATGTCCTGCTTCGCTGTAGGAAAGCTGGTTGCCCCAACCGTCGTTGCTGGTGACACCGTTGGCATGGACTGCTGCTGTTGTTGCTGGTGCTGTTCCAGAATAGGTGTTGCGTTGCTAGCTGGTAATGGAGGTGGATTCGCCATAACTACCGCATCAACTAGCTTTGCCGATGAGACGACTTCGGCGCCTTTGTGATTACTGTTACTATTATTATTGCTATCGTTTTCATTCGAGTCCATCAGAACAGCACCATCTAGAGTTATAGACCCAGCGTTTGTCGATGGCGGCAGTACGGTTGGACCCGCATGCTGCGTCTGATGATGAAATGCTTGATTCCCCGAAGACGGCAAATCGGTTGCTGCAGATAAGAGAGAAAGCATAAATCAAGAAACCTACTTCTACTAGAGTTCCGGGATCTCATCAATGTTTACTTACAAGAGATAGCAGCTCCCTGAGAAGGCTGCTGATGAAGCAGTGGAAGTTGTTGTTGCTGCTGCTGCTGAGGAGGAGGTTGCTGATTTGGTGGCGCTCCCTGCATCGAGAGAAGCGGTGGAGGAGGATGTGCATGGATGTACCGCGGATCGACGATGAAGTTGTTGTTCATTGGTTGTTGTGCTGCAGTACTATCCATGACCGGTGAGGGTAAAAGCCCAGCCTGTCCGTGTTGCTGTTGTTGCTGTTGTCGCTGCTGTTGAGCATCCGGGGCCACTACCAGGACATCCGACGCGTCCATCGACATCGGTTGCGGCTGGGGAGCCCCAACTAGATACCCGCCTGCCATCATCAACTCCTCCGGTTGCGGAACTCCTCCCATGTTGTGCTGCGCCACGGAAGTCACCACCGGCGAATGCATTGCAGGGTTTGCGTTTGAGCTCACTGGGATGCCATTTCCGTTGTAATCATCAACCTGCGGCTGCTGTACGTTTTGCGGTGGTTGCGACGACTGCATGACGTACTCGTCGGGAGATTGCATCGGAGCGACCGGAACCGGAACCGGTGCCATTTGCATCGTAAATCCGGGTACGTTTGGATCCAGCACGTGATGGCCCATGGGGGATTGCATCGCTTGCGGAGGAGGCGGCTGTTGGGGTCCCCCCGCTCCTGGCTGCATTATTCCACCCGGAGCGCCCCCCATCGGTCCGCTACCGTCTTCCTCATGCACCGGCAGATAGTCTCCCGGTTCAGCGTGATAATCGAGTGCCATGTGCGGTGGCTGTGGCCACATGGCTGCCCCGGGGTGTACTACGCCACCTTCATCATGACCCTGTCCCTGTCCGCCATCGTCGCCTTTAGGATCGTCATACATTTGATACTCAGGCTGAATATAGGACGGAAATACCAGGTTCGGGTAACCGTGCAAGGGCGCATTATAGTACATCTGCATTTGGGGTGCTGTCATGAACAGGGGCGTACCAGCGGCATGCTGGGCAGCCATGTGATGCGGCAGGACGTAATATCCACCTCCAAACCCTCCATACTGTGCCCCAGCTCCACCCATGATCGGAGGCGCTTCCATGTGGATCAACTCCGGCGTGTGCTGTTGTGGAGGATGTTGCGGTTGCTGAGCCTGCTGCTGCTGCTGTTGTTGCGCACCTCCGCCGCCTGAAGTAGGTGGGTTTTGTTGCTGACCTCCTCCTCCACCACCTGCACCGCCCTGCGCTCCTTGTTGTGCTTGTTGTTGCTGCTGAACCTGATGCTGGGGCGGTAGTTGTCCTGCCTGGTGGAGCGTAATAGGCATCATCCCACCCTGCTGCTGCTGCTGCTGTTGAAGGCCCTGATGATAATGTTGATGCTGCTGGTGGTGATGATGCTGATGCTGCTGCTGCTGAATATAGTGCGGCACGTAACCGCCCCGGGAACGGGAATTATTCCCGCCCCGATTGTTTCGACCCCCTCGGCGCATTGTGCCCCGTCCCCCCGACATGGCAACCGGGGTGGGCGGCATTAGCATCTCTGGACCGGTGGCCACATCGGCTTGCATGTACGCACCAGGTGGCGTGGTCGTCGCCAGGTAGGGTGACAGCGCGTGATGATACCCGTGCACGCTGACGTTTGCCGTCAGATTACCGACGAACACGTTGTTCGGCACCGGTGCCGTAGATGGCATCATCTGCACCGGATACATCCCGTGAGGACCCGATGGGATATAGGCCGACGTTGGGAGTTGGGCGTAAACATGCGGCATCACCTGTTGCTGCTGATGGTTCGACACAGGTATGGCCTGCTGTTGCTGCTGCTGCTGTTGCAACTGCTGCTGGTTGCCGTTGTCACGATCAGCATTCCGACCACCCCCCGCGTCATTTCCACCGCCCACTCCTCCTCCTCCGCTTCGACCACCTACATTGTGCTGTTGGGGTTGTGGAAGTTGTTGTTGCTGGCCTCCCGCATGCTGCTGATTGTTAGCTACAGATGCTAGCTGTTGCTGTTGTTGCGGCTGCTGCTGTGATGGTTGCTGCTGCTGCTGCTGCTGAGGTGGCGGCTGCTGCTGCTGCTGCGGAGGGTGGTGTGGATTGTTGGTGTGCGGAGGCATAGTAACAGCCGTTACAACGGATACCCGCGTGGTGGCTTCTGCACCTCCACCTTCTCCACCTACGACGCTCGTGGCCGTTGACTGAGTCGAAGAATCGATCCACTGTTCTTCGCTAGTAAGCAACTGCTCCGTATCTACGACGATGGAACTACTGTTGCTTTCGTTCACTGGAATAGGAGAAAAACGGAAAATAATATTAACCAAATAGTAGATACTGTGGGCGCCAATCAAGAGAGCAAGAGAGACACCGAAAGGGAAGTAGTACGCAAAAAACTCGCGAAAAAAGCAATCGAAGGTAGTATATATGCGCGCGTACAGATAGTAAGTGCCATTACCGATAACAAGAGGGGAAGAAAACCACAAGTTGAACTAAAAATTAAAAATGGAAAAAAAGAAAAAACGAACCCTCCCTGCAATCCAAATGGATTTCTCCATCATGGCCAGTTTTATGTATCCTGCCGCGTTTGATTCATCTTTCAAATATGTAGATTTATGAAAGAAAAAAATAACGATCTTTATTGCAGCCTAATTATGGCAAATCTTTAAAAAAAACTCGCAACGGGAAGAATGCATGTGCCAGTTTGAATTGCCTTTCCGTCTGTCGACTTACAATTTGAACAAAACAAAAAGAAGAACAGTAGAAATGACATGTGAAAGACGATTTGTCTAGAGAAACAAAAGTATACTTTTATTCACTTTACTACTAGCAAAGATGGACGGTCGCGTTCTCTCTTACTTGTAAAAAGATTTTTTAAAAACAACTCAAGATTAGTATCGTATTAATTGCGCTACAACTACTGGGTGTAAGCGGAATGGGACAAATCGTGCATAAATTAGAAGCGGAATGTAATAAGCGAGCTATGCAAAAAAACGAAGCAAAACATAACCAATAAAGTGCGCTTGAATTTTACCCCGACTCGGAAGGTGAGCGCTTAATTTTGAATACGTGTGTGCGTGTGTGTGTATATTTGAAGGTTGGTGAGTCTCAAAGGAGCATTAACAAACAAATTTGCTGGCTGCTGGACCGTACTGTGAAGCAACAATTAGTTCCAGCAACAGTAAACTTCAATGTTGAAGCGAAACAAAAGTATGGAAAGAATACAACATACAGCAATTATCACAAACAGCAAAATCAGGCAGGCAGAGGGAGTTGGAATCAAACAAACGGAATGGTAATAAGTAGAAACAAGAAGGAAAAAAACGAAACCAAATATACGTTATTAAGTGATGCGATCGATATTTCTTTGGTTTAAGCAACAACGCTTACCGAATGTCGGCAGCGGTGCTGATGTTGTCGAGGTGACCAAAGCCGGTGGACGGAAGCCGAAGACCGGAGACCGTGCGGTGGGAAGACCGGAGAGCGGGTTTGCCGCCCCCGCCACGAAGCCGGTGGTGACGGCGGGAGACGTAGCGGACAACGATGGCGGCTGTTGATCCAGCAACACCAGCGAATGGTTTGGAATTGGCACGATCGAGTGCTTTCGCACCGGAACAATCATCATTCTGCCCGTTGGTGGGTGTCCTGCAGGGAAACTATCCACTTCCGGGTTGCTGCTGCCTGCGGAGGATGGCGGTTTAGACATGAGCAACACCGGCACCGGATCGAATACTTGAGCGTTTGGGTTCAGCCCATTCAAGAACGCCTCCTGGGGCGTCTGGAAGCAACCACCTACGCCCAGTACCTCATCCTGTCCGGGATCTTGACGCTGGGGCACGCTCCTCCGGACGTCTACGGTTTCGCTTCCGGTGCTCTCTGGACACGACAACCCTTCGGTGGCAGTAACAGTAGCAGCATCAGCGTCAACAACACCACCGCCACCAGAAGGAACAGGATAAAGGATGCCCATCAGAGCGGACGTTTCATTTTGGCCGGCATCGGTAAGGTCTAGAAACTGATAGCTGCTGCCGTGTCGGGTTTCGTCCTCGGAACGCTTCATCATCCGTCCCGTGGATGATGAGGCGGCTGCTTGGCTGCTTTCGCTTCGCGCCCTTCGCGCCCTTCCGGAGCACGGCGACGACGATCTCGAGAGTGGCGACTGATGGTGGCGGTGTGTTCCGGTGGACTCGAGCGAATGATCATTTTACCGATACCCTTCCGCAGATGTCACCGGTCTCTAGCCGGCACAATCTTGAGAAATTGTGTGCCTGCTCTACGGGGGGTCTAGCGAATCGTCATGGATCTTGTTGTCTAGGTGGGGGGGCCCCCTCTATTGATCGCGGTTTCCTATGTTCTGTTCATTCCAATACTCGCGCACCCTTTTCGTTGCTCCTTGCTCCACCCGGATACCCCACACACACACACACGTGCGCATTCAAACAAATCGTATCTAGTAGAAGTTTCCCACAACTCAAACAACCAGCCGCCAGCCGAAAGAGCAGATTGAGGTCCTTGGTTGGCTACTGAACACTATCGATATATCGCTACCACAATCGGACGCGGACATAGTAGTGGTGGTGCATGCAGAGGTAGTAGTGCTGCCTCGCTATTTACCAAACGAAGGGGGTACTGGAAAAGGGGGGAGCTAATTTGCTTGCATCAACTATTTGCAATCGAAATCATCACGCGTAGAGAGAGAGAGAGAGTGAAAGAGAAAGTAGTTGGAAGGAAAGAAAAGAAAAGAATACAAAATTACATTACACACACAGAATCACATGGAACAGTTAAGCATCTACAATGGAAAATTTCGCATCATCAACACTATCTGAAACAATGGCTCCATTCAACACTCATGAAAATAAGGACGTCATTTGTATGTCAAAGAGCTTTTGCTCTAATTTGTAAGCTCCTAAACTTTTTAATCTCGCTATGGCATAATACAATGCCGTGTTCAGTAATTCACGAATGTTCGAAACGTCGTTTATGAATTATTTTCTCTTTTATTCCATAAAAACTCTAAAAAACGATTCTTATTGTTCATATGTATACTGTAAGTGAACAATAAAGTCATGAATTTCCGATATGGTAGCTGCATCTGAGTGTAACATACATAAAATGGGAGGAAAAAACATGACACATAAAAAAACTCGCTCGTTCAGTATCGTCAAATTTCGACCAATATTTGAATTATAATACTGCAGATAAAACAGGAAAACGAAATCAAATGTGTATTTTTGCAATTTCATAATTATTTTGCCAATGCAGAAAATAATACTAGCCCATTCGGCCCACTACTTGAACATTTACAGACAAGAACCATCGAGAAGAGCATTCAAATTTAACATCAAGAAAAATGCATAAATGCAAAACGCATGCCTACTAATCATGGACCCTAATTCCCTACCATCAATCAATTGCCAAATTTTTTTAAGTTGACAGTTGAGCTTTAAAATCAGCTCGAGGGTAGAATGTTTGAACGTGATCGTGTAACGAACATTCGAAATAGTTTTCATACCATCCTGACACATCAAACACTATAAAAATGTTTATTCTCTAGCGAAACCGAACATCCTTCCCGAGTGACAACCTTCTTCACTCTAAACACAGTAGACACACACACGTAAACGCACACTTCGAATCCAGACGGAAGCGAGACATCACACCAAGTCAGTCACCGGGGAAATTGCTGCGGTTTCGCAGGGGCATCTGTTTTCGCCATCATCCGTTGGGTTAAAAACAAAAAGAAAACAATCTCCGGACCAACGCCGGCATCCCTGGCGGAGGCAATTTCATCACCGTCAGCGATCGGTCAAACGGGCAAAAGAAAACGAACTGTCGCTTAGATCCGCAAAAGGAGAACGCTCCATAAAAGGGGAAGTTCAGCAACCCAAAGGTAAGGGAGGAAGTGGGACACACCACCCCCAACTATCTCTTTTATCCCCTTTTCTCCTCCGAGTATCATTTTCTGTCGATTTGCGAATGCCATCGACACTCTCTGTTGCTGCACCGATTGACACTCGGAAATTCCATTGATGGTGTTTCCTGCCGCGGTACTCGTGAAACCAGGCATCGAATTTCATTTTTCCCATATCATATAGTGACATGTGAAATTCCTTCCACAAGACGGCAAAGATAAGCTCGAAAGAAACGCACGATTAAGGCCACCAACGGCATGCGTAGAAATATGTAGCGAATTTGTATTGTCCAACTGGAGAGACGATCTGAAATCTAGTTCCTCCCAAAAGTAGTTTACACCCAACCAAGCTCGTCAAAAGTAAGAAGCATCAACTGAAACACTATGGCTACCTTCGATCGTTTTAACTCCGTGTCCGCCGACCCATATCCCACCGTGTAGCCGCTAGCGTAAAATCAACCACCTTCGAACACTTACCGTTTTAAGCTGCTCCATCGCACGGGGACGAAGGAAACAGTACATCCGCTCGTCCACCCGGCGTTGGCGGCTGTTGGTTCCCCTGACGGTGGTGGATATTTTCACTGTCGAAACGAGCGAAAAGCGATGACGACGACATTCGTCACCGCCGCTGTTGCAAGACAGCCGCCCTTCGTAGGCGACGACGACGTTGTACTTTGCTGGCTGTCGTTGGATTGTCACTTCAAGAGACTCGCGCGTCCGGAAAGTTGCTTAGAAGAGCCGGACTCCTTCTGTAGGTTTAGGGAATTCTTTCGCCTTTCGGCCGTTCGGCAAATGTGCCGTGTGTGTGAGTGGCTAAACAGCGAATCGTGGTTGTTGATGGCAGTATGGCTAGTGACAGTTCCCGCGGTTTAACCGTATTTTTTGGCTCCCCCGGGAAACGGAAGACCGCCGTTCGTAGCCCGGAAGCGACGCACTTTCCAAGGCCCGAAAATTTAGGGTGGAGAGGGGGGTGCAACCTTTTCTTGACCGCTACACTACACTTCACCCCTCGAAACACGTACACGCTGAGGGGACACACGCACACTCTCCTTGAGCGCTCGGCACACCATATGCGAGCGTCGACAAAGGAAGGGGGGGGGAGGGCGCGGCGAGTCGTTGCAGCCAGGAAAACGTGGGCTCAGAATTTCCAGAAATCACAACATACAAACAGCACACACACGTGTAACTAACACACTGCACTGCGTCCACCGGCCGCTGGCACAACTAGTGTGCTTTGAAGGCTTTTGCTGGCTACCTATCTGCCTATGTGCACCTTGGCCTCCACAATGGCTTGTGACACTCCTCTCTCCCTCACTCCTCCTCGCCTGCTGGACACTGGTACTTTTTTCCACGCGAAAACCTGATTGCTGCGATTGGGAAACGGTCACATTCAACACTCTTTGTCACTCTTGTAACTCCCTGATCTGTGGAGAAACGAAATTTCGTCATCAATGCTTTTGTCGCCTTTTTACTTTTGTTACTAATTTCATAGTCTCGGTTCTGAGAATCCTCACTGTTACCCCTCCCGGGTGGGTGCTGTACCGTGCTGGGGGACCTTTTTCCCTACCGTCACCAAATACACACGCAGCACATGGGGTTATATGGTAAGTGGAAGCCCTTTTGAGGGAGAACAGCGGGGATAGAACAAATGTCAAGCTAAGCCAAAGTTAAGAATAACAAAAGCCAATCTACCGATCACAAGAAGGGCGTTGGATAAAATGGATGAAATGCAAAAATTCACCGAATATTCGCTGTGCCACTCCACGAACACACGCTCCTCAATAGACAATGCACACACATTCACACATACGACCCGCTGCATACACAAGTGAGACTGCAAAAAGGAGAAAAAAAACACCTTTTTCCCGTATTTGTCCACTTTTTGACGTTCTGCGTAATTCGCCTTCAAAGGTGCTAAAGCTACGTATCAAGCAACCGGCAGCCTGGCAGCAGACCCTATGCTCCGGAAGTGAATCAAATGAGAACATCTTCCTGTCTAGCGGCTGAGCAGACCCGTAATCTCTTACCGCAAAGCCTGCTTGCGCCCATCCCGTAACGAAGGAACCAGGCACTATCGCTATTTGACAGCTCTCAACGTATGGCTATCTAATTAGAGGCAAATAAAATTGTACCCGGTGTGTGTGTGCAGACGACTGCCGTTTGTGTAAATTGACGTTTCGCGTTACTGCGATATTTCTGCTGCTGCTGGCTAGGGGACAAGAACGAAGCCGAAATGTGAAACCCTAGCTCTATCTAGCGCTGCCCGTAATGACCGGTCGAATTCGGTCCACACCAGCAAAGAACGCCCATCGTAGCGCGATGCTCGATGGGAGCTTAACTGCAAGGCCGCAGAAAATGTCCTATACCTAGACGAGCTAGAGAGATCGTACGCCTTTTCCGAAAGGCAGATACGGCGGAAAACGACCAACGCGAAAAGTAGGCTTTAATTTTTCCCCATTTTCGTTTCACACGTCACAGTTACACACGCATACGCACGCACCAGTGGACTAGAGGGTAGAAAAAGAACACGGCTGTGGCCGCAAAACGGGGAGCCACTTCTTTTTCTCTTACTTTTCCCGTCTGCTCCACGCTCGCTCGCTCGCTCACCGCTGTATTCCTCGTCGTAGCCGTCGGATTTTAGCCGCTTCCCGACGCACTGCGATGCAAACGCGACACTCGGCCCATAAACTGTGTGGTACGGTTTTAGGACTAGCTACACCGGGAGACGGACTCTGGTTTCAACGGTTGCAAACGGATTGCGGAAAATTCTACCTTTTCCTGCTTTTTGCCGAGCCGACGTCTTACCGGATGTGAAATAGCTCTTGTCAAACCCCGTCGAACACACTTGCAAAACCAAAGTGGGTACAGATGAGATGAGCTCAAGGTACTATTCGTCCTCTCATTTTGATTCGTCATCGAGCTTACAGTGTTAACAATTAGAAACTCGATGAGTACTGGTTGAACCAGGCATATGGCGTTATGCCAATAAACTTCCTTTTTATGATTCCACTTTCCTGCACCTATCACGCTAAACAATTATATAATATAATTTAAATAAAGGTTTCATAAGTCCCTCGAAATGTCACATTGCGGTTTCTCTTTTCTTACCTCAAACGTTTTTTCAGGCACATCTCTCTTATAAACACCTTGAATAATCGCCATAGATTTGATGATAAATCTGTCGTAATTTTTTGACGTTCCGTTTTTCGCCCTCACTTGATTTCGCTCGAATAGCACGGGGATAGTAGAAACAAAATAGGGCAGATATCTATCATGCGATAAATTTCTCAAGTATTACGGACAGATAAATGCCTAGAAATTTGTATAATCCGAAACCAATAAATCCCTGACGGTATAGCACATGTGTAAAAAATGTTTTTCATAAACCACTCTAATGAAATTAATTAAAATTCAAAAAAATCTAGTAGAATTCTGTCCAAATTTCCAAAATACTCAAAAGATTTTATAACTATCGAATATTAACTCCTTATAATTTATAATAAGATATAATTTTTACTCAGAGCTTATGTGATAAAAATGTAACCTGGTTTGTTCGCACCAATTAACTACCCACTATGAACTTTGTTTGGCATCATTTGGATAACGTTCATTGCATTCCGTTTTGAAGTCAGTACGACTGACCCTTGGCCATTGTTTGCCGGCCGTGTTAATAGAAAACCAACAAGTCGTTATCATTCCTGGTGTGTTATCAGCGTGAGTTGCACTTTTCTTAGCAAAGTTGAAAGAAAAGGGCGAAATTGCCAGTAGAAAAAAATATGTCCAGCGAAAAACAACTCACCCATTTGAAGCTAGAACGCTTCGGAACCGTGTTGCGTGTAACGATCAACAATCCGCGCAAAAAGAATGCCCTCAACAGGCAAGCATACCAGGACCTCGCCGATACCTTGAATTCAGCGAACCACGATGAAAGTGTTAACGTGGTTGTTTTAACCGGATCGGGCGACTTCTACAGCTCCGGTAACGACATGGTGTCAGCAGCCACGGAAGAAGGATCTATCGAAGAACGGCTTGCACGAGGAAATGCTATTTTGCGCGACATGGTCCGAGCGTTCATCTCGTTCGACAAACTGTTGATTGCTATCATAAATGGACCGGCCATTGGTATTGCAGCCACCACCGCGCTCCTGTGTGACGTTGTTTACATGGCAGAAACGGCCTATTTCTACACTCCATTCACCAAGCTGGGCCTTTGCGCTGAGGGGTGCTCGTCGTACTCGTTTCCATTGCTTATGGGTCGAAGCAAGGCGTCCGAAATGCTTCTGCTAAACCATCGGATGTCTGCGCAGGAGGCACTGAGCTACAACGTAGTGGCAGCTGTGGTCAAACGCGATGAAATCGAGACCAAGTTGTGGCCCCAGATACTGGAGCACGGCAAACTTCCGATTGGGTCGATTAAGGCCGGCAAAATGTTGATAAATCGATTCCAGCGCGAAAAGCTGCACGAGGCGAACGATCGTGAAACCGAGGCTCTAATGGATCGCTACCAAACCGAGGAATCCCTGAATGCTATTATGGAGTTTATGATGCGAAAAAGCAAAATGTAACCAGTCATCGTGACATGATTCGAATGTATGAAATACAGTTGGTTTGGGGTCGCATTTTTGGTCTACTCCTTATGTACTAATCAATGCGGTAATATTCTAGAATGGCTTACTAGGGCATCTCGGTGTTACGTGATTGTTGTGACCGAGTTGTCGGCGAGGATATCAAACCCACCAGCTGGCAGTCTGCCTCCAGCAGTGTGAGATCCTTACTCGATCCCAAAAACCGTGTCGACAATTCCAGATCCTTCACGCGCAATCGTACTCGTGCACCTCTCACGTAGTCCCTGAAACGAGCGCAAACAAACAAGCAGATTAAAGAAACTGCAAAACGTATTGCAGGCTGCTGCTTACTCTCCATTTTTGACGGGTCGTGTGCAAACGCAATGGAATTTCCACCCGAAATCAATATACAGATCATTCTCCACGACATGATATATTTTCCCCGTTACAACTTTTCCTTCAGGATCACCTAGCTGGAAGGCCGAACGGTTCTTATGAGTCAACAGAGTGTGCATTTCACACGGGGGTCAGCAAACTTACATCGATAAACTTGGAGTTTCTTAACAAGGCAGCAAACGTTTGCGGTGGCTCGTTCGAGGGCTCTGCTTGCAGCGATTCACCGTGTTTTCGGTATGCTTTGGCGAAGCCTCCCTCTTTTCGGCTGCCTTCAGCCGCTTCCTCCGCAAGAGTTGACTCGGTTGTTGTCGATGGTGGTTGCGCCTCGGAGCTGAAGTTGACACATGACCCCAAACGAGCCACACGCAATGTTCGTTGGGTGACCCACCGCAGTAACAAGGCCATGGTGCGTGTGAAACAGTCCTGGTTTGGCCGTACAGCCGGCTTTTGTACAACAAATTCTGGCGGGCGATGAAGTAACCTCGCAGGCACTATGTTTTGCACGCACGGTATGACATCAACTGTCACGCGTACAGTGTGCTGTCAAATAATCAAAACAATATCATCGCTAACCTTTTTGCCAGCCTCGATGCGAATACGTGTGCGGGAACCGAAGCAAACAATCCGATTTTCTGGCTGGTACGGATCGCGAATATCGTAACAGCCCTGGCGGTCATTGACCGCGAGTGTTCTGCGGTCGGACAGATGGACCATCCGAAGTCCGGTGCGATGCAACGCCGCGAAGCGCACACCGCGTCCGGCGGTGGTCGCGATAAACCGGACAAACCAAAAAAGGACAAGAAGGACAAAGGCAAGCACAGCGGTTCGAAGCGCAACAAAAAGAACAAGAAGGACACCACGCAACCGAAGTCCCGCGTGGTCATCCGGCGGTTGCCACCCTCGATGACGGAGGAGTTGTTTTGCGAGCAGATATCGGTCGACGGCCAGCTGCCCAACTACGACGATTTTTACTTTGTCGGTCCCGATTGGACGCTGGGTCACCATGCATCGTGCCGGGCGTACCTGAATTTTACGAATCCGGAGGATATCTTTCGTTTTGCCGACAGCTTCGATGGGTACACGTTTGTCGATGCCAAGGGGCTCGAGTATCAGGCCGTGGTGGAATACGCACCCTTCCAGAAGCTCCCAAAAAACCGCTCCCGCAAGAAGGACCTCAAATGCAATTCTATCGAAACCGATACGCACTTCACCGCGTTCAAGGAGGCGCTAGAGGCCGAGGAGCGAGAAGCGTTACACGGACGGGGAACGCAGGAGTTCAGCTTTAAACTTGAGCAAGGTAAGGCATTTGATTTGAACCCGACATTTGATAGACAACCGAAGCATGGTTCATGGTGTCTTCCAATTGTCTCATTTCAGAGGAGAAAACTACGACGACGCCTCTGCTCGAGTATATCGCACAAAGGAAACAAGAGAAACGTGACGAAAAGCGCCGCAAGCAAGAGGAAAAGCGAAGAATACGCGAAGAGGAGCGGCATATGCGAAAGACCCAAATAGCTAAGGCAATTCCGGCGGCCATCCAGGAGGACATAGAGTTTAACGAGTTCATGGAGCGAACTGTTAAGCCGCACTTAAATTTGATTCAGAACTCAATGAAAGGCACGGGATTTGCTGATGGAGCAGACCGTAAGGGGAGCAACGAAGGGAAATTCCGCGATGAAAAAGATAAGAACAAGAAGAACAAGAAGGACAAGGATCGAAATCGTGAAAAGAAGGTAGATGAATCGAAGGTGCAAGAGGACGGCAAAGCAGAAGGCGATAAGCAAGCGAATAAGAAGCAGGATCGAGAAAAACCTGGCAAAAAATCGAAGGAAAAACCAAACAGAGATGAAAACCGACCACAACAGCGACCACAAGAGCAGTGGGAACAGAAGGGAGAACGTAACGAAAAACCTAAGAAGGAAAAACCACCAGCTGCCGGCAACAGTGACCAGGCGACAACGTCTAAAGCTGACTACGGTACCTCTACGGCCCCTACGAGCAAAAAGGAGGTGAAAAAATACAGTGAAAGACGCAAAGAAACCCGAGCTCGCGCAGAAACTCGATTGGCTGAGCATGACACTAAACCCCAACCGGAGAGCACCACGGTTGCCGGTGCGGTGAACTCCGCCAAACCTGAGGTGAAGAAAATAATACTCACCGCCAACGTACCACCGTTTATACCGAAGGAGAAATCGACCATTCTTCTAGCGGGGCATTCGTCGACAGTGACCAACAACCCAGCCGTCCCGTCAGGATCTGGCGGTTCCGTTGACCGCGACCTGACGTCATCTAAGGTTACGAAGAAAGCCAGCGAATCGCCATCCCCCGAGGGGTCCACCGAGGCCGGCGCTAGCCGGACTCCGAAGGCAGCGAACGAAAAGACAGCTGGCAAGCAGAAAGAGACTCGAGAAGCGCGCAAAATTCGCAACAAGGACCGACCGTCACTAGAGATCTACCAACCCCGCAAGCGGATAGTCTCCGGAGGCACAGGAAAAAGCGAAGACGACCGTGGCCGCAGCGATTCCGATCGTCCATCGGATAACGTGTCAGCCGCAACGACGGCTGTTGCTGCGGAATCGGAAGACGGTGCTGCAAAAGAGCGACGTCATAAGCTCACGAAGAAAGCATCTGATCGGCAGCAGCGGGAGCGCAAAAATGGACGGAAAAACTCTAGCGACGCCGATGGTACGAAGGAAACCGACGCTGGTTGGTGGATGTAAAAAAAGGGCTTCTTTTCTCGCAGCTCCAGCCCGTCCTGGCGTGAGGGATATCAGCTGGTATCGTTTTCATTCGACTTACTTTGCGCGGTTCTACCATGGACGTAATAAACAATACGCGAAAAATAACCGCCACTGTGGCTAATTCAAATAACGCTTTATTGATACATACCTTCGTTGCGTTTTTACGCGCCTCTCGAATCGGTTATCTTGCTAGAAGAGATTAGAAGAGCAAACAGTGCGCGTGCGGTCCCTTGATTAATACAAACGGTTGCACTCGAAAAACAGAGCGCCTTGTTGTTACGATACATAGAAGTCTTGCCCCGGTGGGCTAGTTTTGCCGTTCCGCCAACTGCTTCAGTTGGCGCAGTACCGTCTCAAGGAGTTTCTTTTTGTCCCGCTCGGACTTTGATTTCATCAACGACAGCATGGACTTTTTGTCCGCCTCGCGCAGCTTCTCCAACACCACGATTATCGTGGACGGATGTACAAGCGAGTATCGGTTTTCGTCCTTCCCGAAATCGTGCAAGTAAGCGCTCCAATCCTCGGAAATGAGCAGATCGAGCAGTTGTCGAATTTCGGCGAAGTATTTCGACAGGTCACCCTCACGCAGACCGGGCACCGGATCGGACGAAGCGAACAGCTCGAACTGCATCAGATCGAGATTGATCTGGTCCAGTGCGCCGCCCGAGATCTGTCGAATGTCTTCCGAAAGAATCAACTTCGAAACGGTCGTCGCAATGTGTTCGCAGGCCTTTTTGCATGCGGCCTGCGCGACCCCGGGTAGAATGAAGGAAAAGCTTTGGAATGTGCTCTGTAAGAACGCAACCATGTCAGTGACGAACGGTGACGCGTGGCCGTACGATTCCGGAAGCACCCAATCGTAGTTTTCTAGCTCCTCGAAGAATTCATCCAGCTTGCAGCAGAGTTTGGTCGAAACCTGCTGCTCCGCTTCCGAGCGCGCAACATGGAACATGGCCGACGGCGTTTGCGTCACGCTCTGTACCGTGCCGGTCATTTTGCACACGAACGAGTCCAAAAACGGACCTGCCTTCTCAAGGTATTGTGTGTCGATGATGATCTGAATTACCTGCATCAGGGCTAGACTGGGGCTGCGAAACACGGCGGACAGGCAGCCACTAAAGCTGCGCGTCAACAGCAGATTAGCTGCCTTCCGTACCATGGCGGCAATCTCGTTCGGGGAGAGCGTAAGCTCCTCGGAAAACTTCATGCATGCGTACATGAACTCCATCGCTTGATGGTACACCTCCGGGACCATGCGCGAGAAGGGGAATTTCTTCGGGAACGGTTGCATTTCCAGCTGCTCTGAGTGGAAAGGAAAGCGTTCCAACACCGCATCATACTCCTCCTGGTTGTGCGCTTCTAGTGGCAGAAAGTCACTCTTATCGAGAATGTCCCGGAACTCGTTAACCCAACGCTGCAACAGCACCTCGTTGTAGTGGTCGCGCATTTCGAGCAGCAAATCCCATAACTGCGACACGGTGTACCCGTAGTTCTTCAGCGTCGTAATGCTGAGCATGATCAGGTTCTTAATGCGAAGCAGCACATTTGGATCGGTGCAGGACGACGAAGACATGCTAAGCACGTTGACGGCACGCGACAGCGACGAAGACCACAAATCATCGAGGTAAGTCTGCGTCACAATGTCCCCGCCGGTGTTCATCACGTGGTCTTCTACGACGAAGAATCCCACGATCGAGTAGATGTATGTCTTGTACGCTTCCAGATTATCGTGCATTGTTTGTGGGGCCTGTAGCACGAGTTTTGCCTGATCGCGACGCTGCTTGCGGTAGTCCTTCTCAAAGTATTCCTTATCGTTCAGCACGGTATAGATATGCAAGCAGCGATAGATCGGCGAAAAGTCGATCAAATCCTGTGCATTTACATCTTCGTCATCGTCGCCGAAATCCGAACTACCAGGACCTCCCTGCTCGGCCAGCTGCTTGTACTCGGCGATGATTGTTTCCAGATCGCGTTTCTGCAACTCCTTCGTATGCTTCATCGCGATTTCGCCGATTTTTGGTGAGAATTTGCGAATGTTTTCGAGAAACTCGCGAAAGTCCTCTTCGGATGACTTTTTGATGTTCTCCGTGAGCTTCGGGATCGTGTCGCGCATCTGCTGCGAAAAGCGATACCCAGCTACCTTCGGGAGATATTCGCTCTCCAGCACCTCTAACGTTTTTAGCGCCGGATAGTAGCGCTTTTCGCGAACCTGCCGCAGCAGCTTACTGTAGCATTCCAGCACCGGCAGGCAGCTGGACAGTCCTTCAATTGCCCCTGCAATGTTGCCCTCTACTTTGCGCGCCTTCACCAGATCGTTACCTTTGGCGATGACACCCGCAGACGCTTTTGCCAGGCCATCGTTAAGCGTAAGAACTTCCTGGTTGAGCCCCTGGGCTTGCGATTTTACCAGCAGCAGCTCGCGAATGGAATCGATAAAACCCTGATAATATAGGTTGCATATCCGCTCGATGTCTTTATCATGTGAGCGAATGCGTGTTTCCAGCTGTTCGGAAATCTGATCCTGCGAATTCCCTTCAAGGATAGTACGGAACGTAGGTCCCCAGTAATCGTCTACCGCTTCGATATCCTGCATGGATATGTTGGCCATTGTTACTGAATGTAGACGTGCGTTTGAAGTTAAAATACGATTCTGAGGGTGAATCACCCCACAAGGCACACTAGTGTGATTTTGCACTGCTTATCGCAATGATGTTATTGTTCTACTCACGCGACGCGTGCATTTTGGTAGCATGCATGTTTATTAACCTGCAATTAACATTCGGTATTAGTTATGTAGCCGAAATATTATAAGCTGATAGTAAAACAACACGGCACATTCATTCTCTCACCTTACAAGTTTGCTTGTTACACTTTTTTGTTTATCACCGGAGAGAAAGAACACTAGCTTCTCGCACTTTTACGGTTTACGATAACGACATTCATAAACATAAACTTAAACTATGTTACAATAGTTTTCGAGCGAAATTATTACACAAAATCGTATTTTCAGTAAGAAAAGTGCACTTCACCAGGCGTCATTGTTATCCAAACAAATGTACACTGCAGATTGACATTATGAATGTCAGTCCGCGTTTACACGTTCGTTTCATATTTGACAACAGCGCACTTATGAAATATTTCAAGCACTAAAAAATAATTATAGTATATTTACCTTTTATAAAAAACATTAAATCCAAAAATTAACTAAACATTCAAGGAATATATTAAATGAATATATGAATAATATATATATATATATATATATATATATATATATATATATATATATATATATATATATATATATATATATATATATATATATATATATATATATATATATATATATATATATATATATATATATATATATATATATATATAAGTTTTTAAAACAAATAATAATAGTGCAACAGAATGATTACACGACAATAATCTTACAATAATCAAACCATAGATAACGCCTAAATACTTATGCATAGTTTTGAAAGTTCTTTTTCCGTTGCAAGCCATAACAGAAATAATAAGTCTATAGATTTTAATAGGTGTGTATTTTTGGTGCTGTTTTGCTACTATGTTTATCTATTGGCAACATTGGTTTGCATCAAAATGATGTTGATATTATTTACATCAGCGTTTAAACCTATACATGGGCTCTTAAGTTATTTCATGGCATCAATTCGGTGTGGGTTTGATTTTAAATAACGCATAACAATTATATACAAGTTCTACATCGACTATCTCTTATGGAACTAGCTGTTAGTCTCATGAAATGGCTAAAAAGTGCACTACAATCTGAGCGACAGCCTACCGTCCGTGTCAACTCATTTTGCTTTCGCCGAAAAGGCGTTTAATCACAATCGCTCAGCAGTTTATCACACTTCGAGTTTTCCGTGGCTGGATCCACCGGGGGCTGCGGTTGAGGAACCATAACGCGATTGATATCCTGTTTGGCCGTCCTCTTTCGTTTCGTTTTCATGTGTTTGGCGTTGCGCCGGTGCAGGCAGTAGAGTACAAAGGCGAACACGAGGATGCACCCGACGGCGACGGCTGAAATTTTCATCCACGTTGATTTGGCCTCGATGTCTAGCTTGCGCGAATTTCTCACCTCCATGCACTGGTGAAAATCGGCCACCTTTCCCGGGTTGATCTCTTTACCAACTTCGGAGTTGCAAATGTTTTGCTCTAAAAAGGATAACGAGCCGATTTAGGCACGGCTTGCTTTTACCACCAGCTACTATTCTCGACTTACCGGAAGCAGTCAGCGGGATGCAGTACAGCGGTGGATACATTATTTTAGTCCTGCGAAGGACGAGCTCCGCCGTCAGCACCTGACACGGACAGATCGGAATTTGCGTGTTGTTGAGTTCTAGCGATTTAAGGTTACACATCGGCGAAAACTGTTCGAGTGTGAGCTCCTTCATCGGGTTGGACGAAATGTTAAGCTGCCACAGGTCGGGCAGGATACCGAAGTCCGGCAGCCGCTGTAAGCGACAATCGGCGAGGCTTAGCACCTGTAAAGGCGCTTTTACGGGCTTCTGCAGATTAGTTAGCTCGGCCTCCAGCTCGGTAAGGGCATTGTGACCGACATACAAGTTCCGTAGTACGGGCAGTTGGAACAGTTCCAGTGGAATACTTTTAAGCGCGTTATAGGAAAGATCGATGGCCTGGAAGGTAAAATAAGCCAAACATTAAACCTACTACCGCGTTTATCACCCTGTCCTTACCTACCTCTAGGTTCGATAGGGTGCTGAAGGTTCCTTCCTCTATATTTTGGATCATGTTTTCGAACAGATACAGATACTTCACCGATTCATACCGCGCGAACGATTGAGCGTCCAAATCTCGAATACGGTTGAAGCTGAGATCGAATATCTGAAACGGGAGACGAGTTAGAGGTCTTAGAACGCCGTTGAACGCGCTACATGAAACCCCAAAGCTATGCATCAAGAAGCTAACAAGAGTTTTCTCGTCGAAGGAACTACCATTGGCTCCCAACCGAGCGAGCGCTATTGAGTTAATTGATTTAAATTGGTTTGTTGGTCTGCCCTTCTTTGTGGTTTGGGTTTGGATCAGACGAAGAACTCCAAATCAACTATCAACTGAAACTACCGTTCGGTAGAGGCGGATTGTAAGTAAAAGGGAACTTATATTGGAGGTAAAGCCGCGAGTTCAACAGATTTGTTTTAAAAACACGTTCAGCCGGATGTGGATTCGTTTGGATTGTACTTGTGAAATGTTTACGATGATCCCGATGGGCAAATACTACGCGCGTAACAGCAACTTCAGATCCGTAGTCTGCTTTCGCGAATAACATGAATGTGGGAATTTATTGCGAACGGAGAGTGGATGTTTGGGAGAAACGTATATCTCTTCTGACCTAGAAAAAAGATACCGGGCTTAAATAGCAACAAAAAAGGCAAAGCAAAAACAAAATTCGAGAGTTCTTCCACATCTCAAGTCACCATCTCGGACTGGCAATTTCTTGCCCAAACTGATATGGTTCTTCAGCGGCGACGATACGTCCACGAAGCCGTAGCATGCCTCAGCATCAATTGACCCCAGAGGATCACCAATTGACCAGAATTAGTCACATCACATTCGCTCGCCTGACAATGCCAGACCATCCGCCCCCTCGCATTCGCGTGTGTACACCCCGTTCCGGATACAGCTGCCAGTTCTTACCTCCAGATTTGACTTCAGCCATTGGGGAATTTCCTTCAAGTTCAGATTTGCACAATTGTACCCGATCATCTTGTACGTTCGCTCCAGCTGGCAGCGCTGAGGACGATCGAGCTCCGTCGGTAACGTTGCGAAACCATTCGCGTAGCTTAGCGCCAGCATAAATATGGCCGTCAAGGTTAGCGTTTGGGCAGCGAGGCCAGCCTGTGCGATAACCGGCGATCGCATTTTCAGCATGTCACCGTCGATAGTTATGGGGATCTGGGCTAAGGGAAATTAAAAGGGAAAAACAAAACAAAACTCATTAATTATGGGGCATGCGTTATGGGCCCAATTAAGTGTGGCCAAACGATGATTTGCCTATCGTTTTTTTGCCACACAATCGAAATGCATTGCCATTTGGTTGGGGTCTTTCTCTCTCTGTTGCACGCGCCTCGCTCATTGTTTGCGATGCATCTCAGCATCATGGTTATCATTCTATGACCGATTACATCACAACATTGTGAAGGCAAAAGTTACAATGCATTAGTTATCAGACTACGTACACTAAGGGGGCGATAACACAATTCAAGATTATTGTGCGAGCGATCAAGCTGCACTTGTGACTGGGAAACGGCCAATAAAGCATAGTGAAATATTTAACAAACGAGACCCGATACCTTCAAACGGAAGCTAACACTGCGGTACATTCACATTACAACACACCCGATGTCACCGATGATCGGTGATCAATAGATCAGACCCCTCAAAACACAGATCTTATAGCTACAATGCGCGCATCTACGCGTGAACTCGTTGGCCTAGATCGACAATGCATTCGGCCGTTTTCCACGTGTCCCGTGCCGTCGACCACGCGCGATAGCTGGGTGTGGTTATCACGTTCCCAATATTGTCGAGCGTTCTGGATTGTTGGTTTCGCCAACAAATTACACCATCAATCAATGCTCGCACAATCGATCGCACACTCGTATAAACTCCCGCGAACGAGCTAGGTGTTCCCGCTGGAAGCATTCCTTAGCGAAAATACCCAAAAAAGGCAAACACATGGCGTCGCAGATCGTTGCGCCGGGACGCGTTTGTGTTGCATTTAATTGAGTTTATGGGCCCGTGGATTGTGTGTACTGACTGCCAAATGCCCACTAGAGTGTTGAATTTATTACGTGTTTATTGGCCGCCAATTGTCAAAGCACTGCAGCGAACACGTGTTGCTGAAGGTTTTAGTGCGCCACCAGGGGACTCCATTGCGTTTTTCGTCATGCTTGTTGTTGACCACGCTTCGTTTTGACTCGATGTTTTAAATAATATTTACAAACAACCATCGCAGCGTCAATGTGCGTTAGTATGAAGTAATACTCGTGCTAGTAAGGATTGTGTTTCCTGTAATTCAATCTGGTGTTGGAACGCGACCCTCACAGTAATCACTACAACATCCCTGCTGCAGCGTAAACACGCAGCTGCTGAGGAGCACAGATAGATTAGATTATTTCCACTGCGCTATCAGGTTAATTTATGAGAGCGAGTATGAAACACTGCTCGAAGATGACCCGTATAATTATTCCCTCCATTATGCACTCAAATCTCTTTAAGAAATTAGACACTCTAGGCAGAGTATAATAATTCCAGCAAAACTTACTCACTTTCTGCATCGAAAGTTAACAATAAAACCTGGTCTTAACAATGTTGCGGAGTGCAAAAGTGTGAAAAATATTAGCACCTCCTGGCAATTGCTAACAAAACACACGTTATTCGGTGAAGCGTTACAAAAAGCAACACTCATCAAACGAAAAAACACAAAACATCGTCCGGTTTCGCGTCTGCAGGGGGAGCTGATTTTCGCATGATCGTGTCCAATCGCACAGGAAACGCCAATTGGCTGTCGTTCGCGTGTACGTACGTTTCGAAAATGGGCGAAAAAACAATAATAACATACTGCCGAATACGCTCGCGCTACCGATCAGTTCGGTGGGTTTCCGTTCGAAGCCTGACTAAACCGCCATCGGCTAGTAGAAGGACCGAAAAACTATCTACGCTTTTCACAAAGCACACAAACACGCGGACTTAGGCAACGTGGCACGTCAATCGCGTCAAGATCAATATTTGCTTCTCACATCTTGGTTGCGTGGAACCGCGGTGTGTTGCAATTTTCGCTCGCCTTCGAGCCTGAAAGGGGAGCATGCTCTAAGTGTGGGAAGCATGCGCATCTCGGTTAATTGATTTAATTTCGTTTAATTGAGTCAAATATGTTGCGGGAGTCGATTGTTCGCGCGTCGGAAAGATGGCGCGTGATGCCCTGCGTAGATGGTCTAGTGGTGTGATGAGTGAATCGGGACTGCTAATGCTGCCATTGCTTCCGGTACTCGAAATGCATGCTATTGTTTCACCGGGAGAGACGAGTTGCATTTTGTTGCAAGTAATCGCACACGCCCCGTAATATGTGTGTTTGATTTGGCCTTGTGCGTCTCTCAGCTACATCATAAAGTGTAGCGAAAATTATGATCGACAGTTGGTCGTACGTCAATCAGAGCGACGATCGGAAGTGGTGCTTTATGGGAGACAAATGAGTCAGTAGCAGCATAGCTAACCAGTCACAGATTTCCCGCGCTATTGGACGGAACGTGACGGACTCTACGAGCCTGTCATCGTTGTTCAATGACACGTTTAAAGCTCAGACGTGATTCAACGAGCAAATGAATAAAAAAAACACATCTTTTTTTGAAATATAACGAGATTGCATGGTGCAGCGTTAATGATCCATCATGGGAACAAGGTACACATTTCTTATCAACATGAAGATGGATGGAGTGTAGCAAGACTTATCACTGGTAGCGAGATAAGCGTTTTAAACTGCTAAAGGATAAAGCGCGTGGAAGTTTAAATATAAAAACCCGCCTATCTGGCCTCTCAAGACTCCTACACGTATCAACTGTTATTCGTTTTTTCGGGATAACTAAGACGTGTGTTTCCGTATTGTAAATTACTATTTTTTTCCTTTTGCCGATAGAAAGGATTCTTTATCACTTGCTCACTCACAAACACTCATCGATAGTCCTTATCGTTACAAGACCCACCGTACCTCTTGAGGTCGATAACACACACGGAAACACTTGATTCACACTTGTGATGGATTTTTTTTTACACGTTTTCACGTATTTTTAGAAGTAACAAAACCAGAACCAGCACATCCGCCTACGCCATTGAGCCAGAATGCGCAACGCACTACAAATCCTTCATGCTTGTGTGGAGGTCGCACTTTACCCGTTCGAAGGGATCCTTGGACGCTGGCGTAAGGGTTATCCTTCCAGCTACAAACAGTGTATGCGAAGGCGCGTAAGGAAGCACTAGAATCTCTGTAAACACCCAAACCACCGGTGTTCCCCTG
The DNA here is from genome assembly GCF_943737925.1 of Anopheles nili. Taxonomy (NCBI): domain Eukaryota; kingdom Metazoa; phylum Arthropoda; class Insecta; order Diptera; family Culicidae; genus Anopheles; species Anopheles nili. The sequence goes on from NC_071292.1 coordinate 51,812,777, forward strand.
GAGTGTTGGATACGGTCATTCGCATCTTATCGTGGTGGTTTCACGATACTAGGTATTTATGCTTTGTCACTAAGTTGCTCAAAGTATTTTGCGAAGGTGCGTGAGGAAGCACAGTCACTAAAATAACTGAAAACTCCCAAACCACCGGTGTTCCTCTGGGGTGATGGATACGTTCACACGCATCTTATCGTTCCACGATACCAGGTATCTAAGCTTTGTCACTAAGTTACTCAAAGTATTCTTTCGTGCGCTATTCGGGAGGTTTGATAAAGGGAACCACCTTCAACACATCAAAAAAAAAACCTTCCAAATCAACCCCCGAACATATGTACACTTTTCGATTCCAACACCGCGCGCCTGATACAACCGATAATGTATCACCACAGACTTCGATTCCGTTCACTGTTATCACGGTTTAAATGCGCCCTTCACTAGGTTTCTTGCGTTCGAAGACGCGCTCAAGAACGCATCATCTCAGACGGTGCTGGGGATCCCGGGAAACTGATAGGGTTTCCAATAAACACAACAAAATCCCTGAGCACCGATGTTTGCTCCACTTGTTGACGAGGCTTTCAAGCCGCACCAGCTCTCGAATTGATGTTAATTAACGGACGTTTAACAGCAAACGCTTGAACACGTCCGGCGGACGGACCACACTGTTCGGGCAACTCCGTGCGCGCTCTATTCGGAACACACAGCGCATCCACAAGTGACCATTCCCGGCGCACTTCCAACTGACACTAAATCAGTAACGGACTACGGGTTCAAATCTCTCCACACGTTAACGCCGTGGTCCGATCGGAGATGTGTGAGCGCGCGAACGCTCGACAGCGACAATGATGCACAGATGTTCTGCAGCACCGGTACGGGAACATCTTCCGGCGCTCACTGTGAAACCTTATCAGTCCAGACACAGCGGGACGGAGGTTTCTAACCCTCGCCGGGATTGTAATGCACCGACGCGCGTGATAAGAGCCGAACCGTTACTGACGGGGCCGCCTTCCGGCGAATGTTCCATTCGGCAAAGTCCTGCACAGTCTGCCAAGCCGGTTTCCCGAACGAACCGAACCAAACGGCTTTCCTCCGATGCCCGGTTCGGGCTTGGGATGTATTTACCAGAGGTAGCTTTGGGCAGGTACCCCGTCTAGGTCAAGGGAGTCGAAATAACCTTGATCATTAGAGTTCTAAAGTCCAAACACATCGCAGTTCGGCTTACCTGGCGGGGCAGATTTGACATTATTTTGGCAGAAGTATTCTGGCCCGTACGTACGCAAGATTTGAATGATTTTGGGAAAACTTATTTCGCTCCCAGGAATTCATTCGCTTGTTAGGTTATGTAACATTTGAGTGACTTAGTGTGGAGCTTTTTCCTCAATTTATGTATCGTACATGTATTTCCGCGAGACTACCCCACTCGGTGAGAATGATGCTCAACGTAAGACATATGATTCCAAAACCCAATGCCAAAACATGTTTGCAGTAAACGCACGTCCACTTATATTTAGCTTAGACAATTTATTGTACTCAACCGGTCCGAGGTACCGTGAGACCTTCGGCATGAAGCAGAAAAAGGAGAAGATTGTTGCGCCCGTAAATCGCCCGCCCCTACTTTGCTTGTCATAAAATCCAATACGTCTGTAATTAGCTGCTGCCAGGGGAAAATGTACGTACCTGAAGGAGTTGAGCGATCGACCATACGGTCCGTCGGAAACCGGGATCCGGGCAATTGGAAATCTGTTTCGTACTCAGTTCATGCAGAAAACAGGACGAACACGAACGGCTGGCGTGAAGTGTGAATGTGCCTGGCTAGGGGTACTGAAGAGTGCTTAGGCCTTTTTGCCCTGAATACGACGGTGACGAGGCATCGGCATACGGGGCGGAATTGTAAACCTTTTACCGCCCCCAGGCGATTGGGTAGCACATCCTTAAGTAAACAACAGCATCACACTCCAAAGGCGCAGAGATGTGCGATCATCGGTGAATGTATGTATCATCATTACCCGCGAACTGATGGGGGCGCATGATCTGAGGGCCGTCCGGTAAACATGCTCGCGCATGTCGAGATCATTCATAAGTCAGCGTGAAACAGTACCCCAGTTCAAACGGAGGCAACCTGCTGCGAACCTGTCCGTAGCTCCTTTGCGCTTGACGGATAAGAGCGGCATTAACTAGCGACACCCATTTAGGACTCATCTGTTGTGTTCGAACAATGCATGTATTTTGTAGTAACGACCTTCAACATCCGCTCCGTTCAACGCTAGTACACGGTGAGTGAATGTTCGAACAATCCGGCCAGATCCTCCTCCGATTGGCCACGGGGGGCAAGCTTCGTAATGCGTTCCTGTGGGAGCGTTCCCTTAACCAACGCCGGAATATCGGAGTAGTTGAATCCGAGGGCTGAGAGACCGTTTTCGATGTTCAGATCGTGCATGTAACCGCGCACGGTATCAGAAAGTATGGCTCCGGCATCCTTACGGTGACTCTACAAACAAAAAACAATATCGTGGAAAGTATAGTAAGAAAGGGTATTGTACAGTTTTCGGAGAGAAAATCAATATGCTAACCTTTGCTACGTTTGCCCCTAGAATTTCAGCCGCTTCCAAATGTCTGTCCGGGCAACTGGCACCCGTAAATCGGAACACAGCCGGGGCAGTCATCACGACCGAAAGTCCGTGCGGAATGATGGGATGTCCGCCGGTGTATCCTTGCGGTACAAACTGCTTCACAAGACCCGCTATCGGGTAGGACAAACCGTGGCATAGGTGCACTCCCGCATTGCCAAATCCAACTCCAGCCATCGTGGATGCCAGGTGCATCTGCGAGCGAGCCTCGAGATCATCCGCATGAAAAACGGCCCGGCGGAAGTGCTTGCGTATCGTTTCCAGCGCGAAACGGGCCCATACATCCGAAATGGGATTACTGCCCTGGTATGGAGGCCGTAATTTCGGATTTGCCGGCGCTGGTCCTCGCTCGGTGTATGGAATGGCAGTGAAACTTTCCAGCGCGTGGCAGAACACGTCGAAACCACAGTAGGCGGCGACCTTTTCCGGCTGGGAGAGTGTGTGCAGTGGGTCAACTAACCCGAGCGTTGGCCGTAGAGCTTTGCTGGAAATTCCGGTCTTAGCGTGGAGGGGCTTATGGTCGAAGATAATGACCCCGGTCGTTTCTGAACCCGTTCCCGCCGTCGTTGGTACCGCGATCAGGGGTTTCAGCGGCACGGTTACCTCTTTGGCTCGGCCGATGGGGGCGTTGACGTAGTCCAGAAATTCCGCGTTCCGATCGGTGCTGTACAGGTTGGCCGCTTTGCAGGTATCGATGACCGAGCCTCCACCGATGGCCACGAACGCATCGAAATGATGTTGCCGGGCGAAGTCAATCACGTCTTGCAAGCTTTCGTTGGTCGGTTCAACTCGTACCCTGTCGAACAGAGTGACGTCGATTCCGGCACGGGACAACGAATCCAGTCCGGTCTTAACCGAGGCTAGTTGAAGCACATTCTGATCACTCACTACACAAACGCGCTTGGCGTTTAGATTTTGCAGATCGTGTCCTAACTCACGGGTAACGCCGGGTCCGTACCGAATAGTCGAGGATGACATCTAATAGTAGAAAGCGATCAAATAATACCTGAAATGCGTGATCTTTGCACAGAAAACTTACCTCGAAAGCATATTCCTTGGCTGCCGGTGAAGGTTGTTGACTGGCTGCAAGAGGACGCGAGTGTGCCGGGCAGCTGCAACTGTACAAAGGATCAAAGCAAAACAGAAGTATTTAGCTAAAAGTTTATGGTCTAATGAGCACGCTTTCTTCCTTACCTGCCACTAGTCACCGTCCGCATAAGGCTCACAATTCGTCCACGATTTAGCATCTTGAATCTGGTCTCAAACTACGAGCATTTAATTGACTATCTACAAACCTCAAACAAAATGATAACATTCCACCACAGGGCTCAGGTACTGTGTGTAGTAAAAGATCACTAAAATAGGTTTATGTTGTGCTACAGTAGACCCTTTAAAGCTCATTTACATTGATAAATTGTGAAATTCGGCTACATAAAGATGGGTTTGGGGAAATAATAATTTATCTATGGATATACACCGATAAAAGAAAGAAAATAGAATAAATTTGATAATAAACAACGTGTTGCTATACCCTGTATTGATAACAGCTGACTTTGAAGGAAACATAATTGAGCCGTAATGAAATATTTCACGACATGCGTGATAGATGCACGCATGTGTATATGCAGGTGAAATATTTCAATTTAAACTGTTGAAATTACTACTCACAGTATTTTATTACTCGTAGCATTTCTATACGTTTAACTATAATTAGTAAATTTATAAGATCAATTCCTAATTGGTTTAATTACTCAATATTATTTACAATAAATTGCGACTTGGTGCCGTATGCGAACTAATATAATGTAATGAATAAGGTTTGAAACTGATAAAAAACTCAACAAACACCGGACTGTACCTATTGATACTAAAGATTTATTTTATTTTGTTAAGGAATGAGAATTGAAAATGAGAATTGATTAACATGATTTTAACTTTCTACATTTGTGAATATGATAACGAAAACTCTGGAGTTTATTCCGGTTTGATAAAGTGTTTATTGTATCAAATCCATTTCAATTTATTTTGGTAGACACCTCAATAATTTAAAAGAGCAAAAAAAAAATACTCAATTACTGCAAGTTTGGAACCATTCTGTATTCCCCGATACTGTATTGATACTGTATTGATATGCGCAAATATGGAGTGTTTGTGTCTGAAGGAAAGTGTTGCAAAATATTTGCTGCTGCATCCAATCCACTGTTCACTATCGAAGACGGTTTTCCGATCAGTGTCTCTGCTTTTGCTTTGTATAGATTTTCTGTGCCGTAACACAGTACACCGGTATTCAAACATGCTCTGCAACAAGTGTTCCTTCTTTATCAAATGGCACAAAAACGAAGCCTTGTGGTGCACGTATCTTGTTGCGACCGAATTTGTTGCAATTGAGGGAGGAATGTTCTTCGAAAGGAAACAAGATGACGGGAACATTTTAGTTGCTGGTAAAAGTACTTAACACAAGAGCCCTAACTTTTTGCAATTTGTAGAAAAGGTGTAGCTGCTCTGAATCTTGCGTAAATAGTACAAGGAATTTCCGAGAATGTGACCTCTAATTTGAGTCGCAAATTTGACCTACTTGTACGACCGCTTACCTACGAGAAGCAAATCATATCAAGCATTGTCAGCAGGAAACAAAACCGGATCGACAAAAAATGATAAATCTCTGTTAGAAAGAAAGAACTTAATAAATTAAAAAAATATCTGCTCCGCTTGCTGCCCGATCTGCTTTTACTGTCTGCTAAGTACATTATAGCTGTCTCCAGGTTACTACTTGGTGTTTGCGCGTGTTTGCCTGCTAGGCGTTACCATTGATCGGGAAGCTCGGGATTTGTTTTAAGTATGCGCTTTTCTACTAGTAAGACTGTTACTGCCTGACGTTTAAGAAATCTAAAGACAAACCGCATTGTTGACTGTGTGCGGTGTGGAAAATGGCCCGCCGTTCATGGCGGGTCTTTCTGCTTCGCGCTTACACCTGATTGATTGGTGCGTACCGATGAACCTTTGGGGTTGTCGGCGCAGCGATATCCTCGGTCAGCTTCTGATAAACGAAAGAGTTCTTGGAAGCAAGCAGTGCCTGGCGGTAGCGTTCGCCTCGTCGCTTCAAGATCGTATTCACGATCTTGACAGTCATTATGCCCAGCATCATTACGGTGAACATGATCACTCCGGCCATTATCAAATCATCTCCAATGGCGGATTGAATCGCGTGAACTGATTCGTTCTCCAGAATGACTACATCGTCCACGTTCGTTCCTTCCCTGTTCTCCTCGTATTCCAGATCGTCATCGTATTCACCATCGTCCTCGTTGTTGGCGTTGACGCTGTGCTTGCCAGTGAGAATTTCCTGCTCAATCTTCTGAATACCGTTGGCAGCATCGAGAATGTTTTCGCGCTCCTGCTCCTCCTCATCATCATCATCGTCTTCGTCGTCATCATCGCCATCACCGTCGTCATTATCTACGCTGTCGCTATCGGACGATTCGTCCGAATACTCATCCGGTTCATTCTTGCTGTCGACAATCTTGTTCGATTTGGCGTTCGCTACCGCAAGCACATCGGCATCGGCGTCCTCGGAATCGTCTTCATCATCATCATCGTAGTCCTCCTCCGTTTCGCTATAGGACAGCGTCTTCTCTGGGTCACCCTTTGCGCCCTGGCAAATTTCCAACGCGAACTGTCCCCACTGCTTAAGCGTGGCAGAGTTGTCCTTGCGCAGCACATTCATTTCAGCGTGTGTAACGTGATCCTGCGAGTTGCCCACCATGGAAATCTGTAACGACCCATTCGATTAATAACTGCTCTCAGCGAAAACTGCATGTACTGAGGACGAAAGAGTGTCTTACCTGCTTCTGCTGCAGCCAATCGATAAGCGATGGCAGACGTTCGTTGCAGCTCAGCGAGTTGTTACGGATGTCCAACACGTGCAGCTTAGTCATCGTCTCCAGATCAGACACAAATACCTCGGAAATTTCATTGTACGACGCGTTCAGACGCAGCAAATTGGGAAGCACTTCTTCAAGTTTCGTCGTGGCCGACGAATTCTCCCAAATGGTGCGCAGATCGCAATCACTAATATCCAGCTCGCTCAGGTATTGCAGCGGGTGGAAGAGTTTGCTCGACAGGCTGGAGATCTGGTTTCCGGACAAGTTCAACTAAAAATGAAGGAAAGCATTTAGTTACACTTGAGGCATGGCACGAAACATTCGACGTGAACCACGAGGCACATACGTTGTTCAAATTACGATTGTTCTGGAAAGTCTTTTCATCGAGGTCCGTGATCATGTTGTTGCTCAAATCCAAATCCATCAGCTTGCTCAAATGAGCCATTACAGGTGGCCGAAGGGTTTGCAAATTGTTCCACGCCAAGTTCAACCGAGTCAGCTGCGGCATCGTTTTGAACGTGTTGTCGGCGAGTTCGGAGATATCGCAGTTCGAGATGTCCATGAAGTACACGTTGAAGGTGCCGTTGAAGGAGCTCTCGAAACCTTCGTTCGGTAGGCGCTTCAGACGCGGGTTGTTATTCATGCGGATGATATCGAGCACCTTGTTGCCGATAAAGGTTTGGGCCGAGATCTGCTCCAGGTTGTTGTACGACAGATCGATCTGGCGCAGGCTGTTCAGCGAAATGAACGCCATGGGTTTGATCTTCTCAATGTGGTTACCCTTCAGGATCAAATTGGTGAGTCCCTCCATGCCCTTGAACATCTGGTTGTTGATGGTGCGTATCTGACAGAAGCTCAGATCGAGCTTTTGCAGATCGACCGGTACAAAGTCCACATTGTTGCTGATCTTGTTGTGCTTCAGGTGCAAGATGGCTAGCGACGTTTTGGCAAATATGTTCTTCGGCAACTCGGCGATGTTGTTCATCGAGAGGTCCAGCTCTTCAATGGTTTCCACATGGTCGAAAATACCATCAGGCAGGCTGCTCAAGTTATTCTCGGACAGGTTGATGTAGATGATGTTCTTCAGCTCGTTGAACGCATTCTGCTGCAGTTCATGCAGCTTGCAGCGAGAAATATCCAGTTCCTCCACGGTCGGTGCCTTCAACATGTAGTCGGTGTACGGCGTGTTGTGGTTGACGCTCTGCATGGCGCTCAGATCGTTGCCCGAAAGTGTCAGCAAGCGCAGCTTCGTGTTGTTGGCGAAAGTGTCCGGGTGGATCATGTCAATGCCCGAGTTGGTCAAATTCACCGAGTACAGCTCGTCGAGTCCGGCGAACGCCTGCGGGCTGATGTACACGATCGTGCAGTTGGTAATCTTGATCGATACGACGTGGCTGAGTCCAATCTTTTTGAAGAAATCCGGACCAAGCTCAATCGGGAATTTCGGTCCCACATCAAGCACCTGTAGATCCGTGATGTGAGACGTAAACTTTTGCGTATCCAAATCCAACCGACTGCACGTAGCGACCATGTAGGCGTGCATGTTGCGTTCGCAGATGCAACCACGTGGGCAGTAGGTACTGTTTCCGGTATCGGCGTTATAATCATCATCATCTTCTTCATCATAGTAGTAGTAATATTCGGAATCAATCTGCAGGCGGAAAAGACAGCATAAGTTAATCCAACTCATTGTTTTACGTTTGACTTTATCAAATATACTTACAACCTTGGATGTGGTTTTCTTCTGGCTCTTGGTTTTCTTGACTGGCTTGGTCTGCTTTTTGGCTACCTTGTTTACAACATCTGGCGTCAAATCTTCCGCATCATCATCCTCGTCGTCGTCTTCTGCATCTTCGTTGTCCTCATCATCATCATAGTTGTACTGATAATCGTCATCCGCATCGTCATCGTACTGGTCTAGAATTTCGACATTCTGCTTGCCAGTTCCGGTGAAGGCGCTTTTCGGTTTTACAGTCGTGCTGGTGGTCAAGGGTTTCACTGGCTTTTCAGAAGGCGCAGGTTTCTGTTAAAAGAGAAACAAAATACAATCCGTAAGCGTAAGAGCTAAACATCTATCCTTTTGTACTATTCAAACTCCACGGAACAGTTTCCAATCGGTGCCCCTTTCAAACTACGTCCAATCCGTTCCAGAGCACTTACAAGTGGTTGGGCGAGAATTTTGTCTACCCCAGAAAAGTCAACCTGCTCGTCCGATTCATCATAGTCATCATCGTCATCATTTTCTGTTTTAACTGTTGGTTTAGCGGTGGTAGATTTGGAAGGATTCTACAGAAATATTGCCGAACAGCGAGTTGTGTGGTTGTTGAAATGGGAAAAGAAAAGGACAGGAAGGATGTTAAAAAAGTTTCCGAAAGCTTCGATGAGCAACATTACGATCGGGATGATGATGACGATCAGACAGATGGGGTCAATTATTGATTGCATCTTATTGTGGGAAAGCGAAAAAAATAGAACAACGAACAAGCGGACAACAAAAAGCAAAACGACGACCGTAGCGACTTACTGCTTCGATTGGAAGAACTTCGCCCGACAGATCCTCTACTTGGGGCAATTCATCAATGTCCTTTGTCAATGACGGAAGGTTACATATTAGAGAAAACTCCAACGATTCCAAGAAACCTTACTGCGTCGCTACAAATGAAGGTTACTTACCACGTGTTTGCCGTTTCCCTTCAGCAGTTCTTCCTCGTAGCTGTCAATATCTTCATTGATTTTCACCTTGTTGATAGCGACCGAATCTATAATATCGGCTGCGATTAGTTAAAGTCGGGTATAGCTAATGCCATTACCATCGCCAAACTTTACTCACCGACAGTGGATGTCTCACTGATTGCCAGTTTTGATTTCTGAGCGTACATGGGGTTTAGATCTACGGCTTTTTTAGGCGCAATATAGCCATCTCCCGCGGAATCGTTATCTTCGTCGTCATCGCTGTCGGAATCGATCAGGTTTTCGTCTACATCCGGCAACATTTTGTTGAATCGCGGGTCGTGCGCGTTTGGCACCGGATGGGTGGTTTCGGCGAGCATCTTATTGAACAGCGGATCCTGCGCGTTCGGAAGATCCTTCTTCGCAGTCGGAATGGAGTTCACGGTGATCGCGCATAGCGCTACCACGAACACCAGTAAATACTGGCATCTCATCTTGCGGTTCTCGATCCTGCAATGGTTTAAAGATAAAAAAGATCAATCGACAATTAGTAGGATACGAAATAGTGTCCGAGAAAATAAGTAAAAATCTAATATTTTTAAACATTTCTCACACCAATCGGTAGTAAGATCGAAGCACCAATTACATACGGTCTGTCTTTCATTACATATGAGCTATTTAAATCTGAGAATTTGCCGAAAAAGCCGTCTTTTCTCCTCTAATTCCTATCTGCTTTCATCTAGTTGAAGCTACGTGAACAAGATTTCCTCAAACGCGGCAGGAGTGTAAAGATTTTTGTTTATTTTTCGAACGGCTCCACATCACCCCCGTCTAGACACCACCAGCATCGATAAGTGGGAGCGAAAGTGAGACTAGGGCAAAGATAAATCTTCAAAAAATGTTCATAACGTCGGCAGCGCACCATATTAACTGCGATTTATGTACCACGCCACTAAGTTGACCACCAACCCCACAGCAAAACCGATCTGGAAAAATGAAGTTTCCTGTAGGCACAGCCGGCAACAGAAGCGCTCTGGGCTGACCTGGAAAACTGATGGTTGTTGGATAATTTTCCACCCATCTCGGGTGGTTGTTAAAGGGCCCGAGAACGAACGTACAGTGTGTGTCAGTCCTTGAGTGTGGTGGAGCGATATGTTTGGCTTTGCTGTTGGGTTTTTTCAACTTTATATTCAACACGAGCCGAACTAAGCAGGACGTTTATTTAGGTACTTTTACGATGTGGCGCCTGCAATCGTGGAGCCGGTGGAATAAGCGATCCGTTTTCGTGCATTTCCTTACCCGCCGAATCAACCAAATTAACGCTCCTAATCAACTAATTAGAATTCCACACTCACTGGCCTTGGTTTATAGTAGACTTAAGCCTGTTTTGGACGACCGTGTGGTGACTATTTTATCGTTTTACTGTCGAACTTGGTGCCAGTTTTTCTAGCCAAACAGCGCTAGCTTCGCTGCGGGACAACAAAACTTGACGATTTTCTTTGTGCCAGGTGTCACATATCACTGTGGTCGTATAGCCAGGGGCGTTTCTCTCGAGCATACGACATCAGCGTGTGGAAAGCACAGATAAGACCTTCTGGGCGGTGGGCGATAACAGGCCAGACAAATAATGCCTTCATACCGTGGACACTATTATCTCAATCGGAATACGAGGAATGCCACATACAAACAAGAGGAGTTAGCTTCACCATGCTCGAAAAGCGTAATGTGACAGTGGTGGTTCAAATTGCGCCATAAATTCAAATAGAATCACATTGCAAGCTGGGCGAAGGTCTGCCCAGCATAACCAACGGAAGATGGGCATAAATGCATCTCACAGAACGTTCTATCAAGTTGTTGAACGAGTTGTATCGTTTTTTTTCTCGTTTCAACACGACATGAGATTGATACATTTGTAAGGTAAGTATAATCCGATCGTAGCTGCGATCGCGCTAGTGAAACGCAGCTCTATCAAGGTGCCAATTCCATTGTGATATTGATGCAAAGTGAGGTTATGACGCACGTCGTTTCCACGTTTCGATTGAAGTTCGCGAGTTCGCAATCACGTCGCCGATAATTTCCACTCTCACTGGCGAATGGAAATAGTTTTATCTTGTTTGCTCCTTGCGGGCAACGTTTCAAAGATGAAAGGGTCTGGGGGCGAATCTCTCGCGATCGCGCTACATTAGACGCACACACGTGAAAAGCCACCGGCACCGCAACCGGTTTCTTTCACTGTTTCGCTGGTATAGTTTGCATACAGTCTTTTTTTTTTACTTAACGTCTCTTTAGGCTACACCGTTGCGGAGGCGGATCCTCACGTCTGTTATGCAACCTTTAACTGAAACCTAACACCCCAAAAGCAGGCCGCAATGCATCCAACATTCGTTCCAAATACCGGCCTTCCCGCTATTCCCTCAACAGCCAAAGACGTTACAAATAATTAACATGACATCTGGCGGGAGTAATGGATCGTAATCCATCGACTGCACACAAACGCGAGAAAGCGAGAGCGAAAATTTTAAGCCATTTCGACGGTGCAATATGTCGTGATGATTTCCACCCCAATCCGGGCTTTTGGAAAATTGATTTCCGCCATTGTCTCTGACGATTCAATCGAAATGGTTCTCCCTTGCCGACCAAGCAGTGATCTATTTCCTGATCCGTTTTGTGACGCACGATCGGGAAGGTCGTTGGGCGAAAGGAAAAACCAATTTCTTCGCCGTAGATCGCCCTCTGTTTGAAGGGGTGTGGAATGCGTTTGTTTGACTGAAAACCAGCATGTGTGTGTGTATGTATTCCGGCCCTTCGTTAGCGATCATAAAGCGAAAGTTGCCAAACTGCGTTCGTACACTTCGACCCTCGTGAACGATGCTGTTGCTTTTAAGAGGTCGAACCGGCCCGTCAGCCCTGCGATGGGTGATTTTTTCGATAAATAATTTCTAATTTCAATGCTAGCACACACCCGTACAGGTATGCAACAGTGATTGCAAGTAGAACGGGTATGAATCGCTTCACTTCAAGGTTCGTTAAACGGTTGCCGGGACGTCATATCCTTACGAAACGGGGGGTGGTGCACCATAAACGCAACGACGAAGGCTAAAACGACCCATTACAACGTTGCATTAATTGGCTAATCCAGCGTTAATGGGCGCGTAAAATATGCTCTTCTCTACCGCTGCAACAGCCGTTCTGGTCGTGATTTGTGTGCGGGTCGAATTTCCATATATGGGTGCACTGTTTCCAGCGGTGACGTCGATCGTTGTGGCGGCTCCAAACACCGACAGCCGGTAGGGTTTGTTCCTGAATATTAAATTACGCTTCGATGGCGGAGCGCTTCGGGGTGTATTTGAAAAACGCCGCCAACCGGGAGGCTGCTCTCACTTCAAAGACATCCCCCTCTTTTTGAGAGCTCGCGTAAGTGCGCAAAGTTTAATCGAACCCGAGCACAAACGAGCCAAAAGGCCTGCATTGCGGCCCGCTAATTGCGCTGAGTAATTGCATTTTAATACTGCATCTGTCTGGAAGGGAGATTGCCGCGAATGCAAATACGCAGAATCAATTACGCTGCGGCTAACCTGCTGCTCAGTGAGCTCTTAATTGTTGCTTTTCTTCGAAAATCTCTTTGAATTGTTTCCTGTCTATGAACGATCGACTTATGTTAGTCAGTTAACTCAGTGCCGAAGAATGAATCAAACAGTTATTACATAACAAATGAACCCTCAGACTCAAAGTGCCTTATGCTGTCACCAAACTAATGCGAACAATTCCCAATGGGTTGTTCATGATACAATATTGCCGATGACTCCATCACTTCCGTGCTGCTGTAACGGCTAGTTGTTTTTTTTTGTCTCTCCACGATAACGATCACCAATTGAAGCCCTGTTTGAATGGGCCCAACTGTTCGACACCCACTGGAAGTGTCAGACCCATTAATTATTGCCGGTCGCAAATGGCCCGGGATGGTACGATTCGATACGGATCGTCAGCACAATCTAGATCTGCTAGCGCTAGAACAGTTCTCCCTGGGTCTGTTTTTTTTAACTTGCCGCACGCCAGCGCATGTCAGTGATCATTATGACACATTAGTGTTAAACACGAGCGATTGAATTATTAGCTCCAGATTTGATGAACTCTTAATGGGGTGGGTGACTGCGTAATGCTTGCCTCCGGTGAAAATCTGACCTTTTTTCTTTCCTACTTTACCCACCATCTCACTCACTCTCTCACGCACTACTCATTACACGGCTCGGTTTGCAGCAAAGTTTATATTAATTCAAGCGTAAGCACCCTCCCGAGCTAATGGGCTTTCATAAATAAACACCGCTAGGATGGTCAGATGCGAATGGAGAATCGTATCCCGGCGTTGCGCGCTTAATGGAGAAAATCCACCATCAGCACCTGTGGCGGCGGCGGTTGCTGTGGCTGAGCAGGACTTATTTTTCTTATCGTTGGTTGGTTAATTTTCCTGCTCGCCTGCGCACACACAGATGGCGGCTTTCAACGTTCCGACAGCTCGAGGCAAGAACGCAAAAGCGAACAATTACCAGCACCTCACCAACCAGGTTCTTCCACCGGGCCCTGCTATCCGTGGGTCCAGTCTTTCGTATTCGCTTGGTCTTCACAGAGAACGGTTGGTTAACCTCGCGGTGAACACCACGTTTCGAGGCCACTTCCGAGCTTAGGTCCGCCGGTTGCGTTAACCGCGTTAACTTAAGGGTGAAAAGCGCATTTGTTGCCTCCAAAGATCGCACGCGCATGTGGTCGTCGTTGGTGCGGATGCGCGTACGGACACAGTTGCATCGTGCCTTGATGCACACGCAACAACAGCAACACAAACACACGGATCGAGGTAGTGTTGATCGCGACGCACCTTTACGCGGAGGATCGCACCACAGCGCCATCCCACCCGGATCATGCTGTTTAATTGCAGTGGCGTGTTTTCTTGCCCACCCTGCTTTCGATGCTTCTTTTTCTTCTATCTCGCTCTCTCCCCGTGTGCCATCTCACAATCAAATGCTTCATACGTTTCCTCAAAATCACAGACGAGGAATGGAAAAGTTTACTCATAACCCGCGCGCGCGCGGCTTATGCTGCTCTCGAGACCGATTTTCGGAGATCAACGGTTTATCCGTCGCGTCCTGTTGTTCTTTTTCGTTCCTCTTTTGGTCGGGAAATGCGTGTTCATTTAATAAGCGAACCCCGTTGTTCGCTCGTAGGATGCTGGACTCTGTCATCGCCCCTGATCGATGTTCGAGAACCGGAAACGGACGTGCCCAAAGATCACAGAGAATGAAACACTCGAATTGGTCAACCACAAATGGTTGTGTAAGCCCTTAGCACGAGCCAGGAAGCGGAGGTTAGTGACCCTTGGCCAGCATAAGTTTGCAACCTGCCAAATAGACTACTTCGAGGGCTTTTGAGACAGCTGCATCGATGCACCGGGTGAAGGGTGCTGGAATTTTGTCAGTTGCTGCGTTTCCACGATCGTTTCGGAGAACCAATTTTCGGCACGTCTCACAAAAAAAAAAACAGAAGGCCTCAAAAAGGGCGGCTGGTAAAAGGGGGAGATTTTTGCGTTTTTGAGAAATAACAGGAAATAAATTGCTCTCATGCTGTATCTCCAATTTCGTTGATGATGTCAAAGGCAGGCTCCCTCTTCTGCCTTAAGTGGCTTCTGGAATGCCTGTTTGCGAACGTACGCGTACGCATCGTGAGTGTGTTGTCAAACAAAACGTGATCGAGCTCTTCAAGTGACCTATTGTTTGGTTGAGAGTAAACTTACTTATGGCGGGGTTGGAATGAATTATCTAAAAGTAACGCAAGACGCCCCGTAAAACTGGGTATTAATAATCGACCTTCCGATAGCTGGTAGGTGACTGTGAGTTGAATTGCGAGCAGGTACGTGATGTTAAAAGTACGCGTCGAGGTAATTAAAACTTCTCCAATCACATTGAACAAACTCCCAAATGAATTGGGCGCTACTAGCCATTAAAATTCATCAACCCATTCTTTGTTCAGAGGCTAGTATATTCCAAAACAAAACCCCAAAAAAGAATATTTATATCTCCCTCACCCAGTTTCTTCTCCAGTGAAGGAGAAAAATTACAATAACCACCAAAAGGCGCTCCGTTTTGTGCTCGTGAGCAATCGATCAGTCCTTGCCAGCTGCGCGGTTTGCTACGTGATCTTCGCCCGTGTTGGCCAGCGTGGCAATAAATTCCAGTTCCGGTAAACATACGTACATAGTTATTCATTCGCCGCCGTTCTGTTTCGTTTTCACCGTGGTTGGCACGTTCCCCTTGTTGTGGGTTTGGTATGCATCGAAAACCAAACAACGTGTAAAAAGGCGATCACACAGAAAAACGCAGAAGGGTGTTCTGGTGTTTTCCATCGCGACCAACCGACCTGAGACTGGCTGGTTGGAGCTGGCTCGTAAGCTAGATGTCGAAACGGGAATCTTAAGCAACTGGTACACGGAAATGATTCAAAATAGCTCCAGGTGCTCGGTTATCGACTGTCAGATGTAAATAAATTATCATTCAACCGCGTTGGGTCTATTTCACAATTTGCTTATTCTTTTGGCACACAGGAACCACCAAAGGATGCTTCTTTTGCTTCAATAATTCCTGTCATCGATCGCAGACGAGCTTCTCTATCCGCGGCAGCCATTCTGTTCGATTTCTGCCACTCGAGCGCTCGAAGAGATACATAATTAGTGCTGATATATGGAATCCGATACAGCACACGACCAGGAGCAACCTGTTCTCTCGAATCCAACGGCTGATAGTGCCGCAAAAGGCAGCAGTGTATATCAATCAAACGGCAGGCATTCCATGGTGCTATCGCGGTGCAAAGAATAGGATGACAGAATTCCAACATTCTCGCATAATCTCGTAACGTTAGGACGATGTGGTGGAGAGAAGAAAATAAATGGACGCCATTACGGGGGTCTGAGGACGGATTGATTGTGGTTCACGGTTCGCAATGCGAACTACGGTGTGTCGTACTATGAAAGGGTGGCTGATTAGGCGTTACATCGTGGCGTGTACAAGGCAGTTGCTAGATGTAAGGGATTTGCTGGAATTGAGCTCAAATGGCGTAGCTAATGTCGTTCGATCAGTGAACAAGAGTAGAGGCTGCATCGTTCGATGCAACGCGTCAAATTCTGCGAACGGAAAACGGGGTTATATTGGATATAAAATACAAGCCCAATAGTAGCTACCTAATGCAGGGTTTTTACTGTAATTCAAACCCACCATTAAGTGCAACTCTGTACGTTGAATGCGAACGGTTTAATTAGAATTCGATGAGTGTGATCAGTACGATGACGTAGCTGGGCTACTTTGATCGCTCACTAGCGACACCGGTGGCAATAAATTGTACTACGCCACGCCATTCGAACAGCGCGACGTCACGACGATCGTTGATCGACGGTCTAAAATGGTGGCTGCGAATGGTCCTCGGGGTCGATATTATGCGGTCGTAAATTAGCCCCACGAAGCCATACCAGAGCGGAGGACGAAACCGCCACAGCCAGCATTGTGGAGTGTTTTGTGAAGCACCCGGCAGGAATCGATGATTTACCGTTTATCTCCTTCGCGGAACGATGATCGAACCGTACCGAAATTGGAGATCGAACACCCGCCCGAGGGTGTCTTCAGCAGCCGCTATCAGCTATCAACATTCGACTCCTCCTGCTTCACTCCGTTCGTTGGCTCTTGGAAACACGAACGAGCGCTTGTTCGCTGGCCCACTTTGAATCCGTAATTTATGATCGTGAGGAAGCGAATAAATTTGGACATCGCTTTCATTCTGCCAACGTCAGAGTGGCCCGGACTCGATCGCGTTTGATCTCGGAACTCGCTCGGAACAACGGCCAACAGAATCAATAAAATGATAGCGTGTGGTAAACATGTAGCCGAGTTTCATTTGCCCTCCCGATTGGCACAATACGTTTGGCAGCGATTGGTTTTGGTTGGCATAAATCGAGCAATAAAATTAGATGCCCCCACGTCGGCGAGGTTTATGACGCGTGTCTCGACCAGATTAATCACTTCATAATAGGGGAAGAAGCATTACAAATCGGTTGGTGCGTGTTAACAACGCTGAAAATCATCCACGCAGCGTTAGAACAAACGTTACACAGCTGCGTGAAAGCGGACGTTTAGCGAAGAATGTCAAAATTATAACGTCCACGATCGAACGTCGACCATTGCGTGCTGTAAATTAATCGGTACGTTTCCTTTCTGGACCGGGTATTGTTCAGAAACGAGCTGCCTTGCGTCGTCAGTGAGCTGGAAAAACCCTATTGGCAGCGCATAGCTTTCCGACCCTGGTTAAAATCACGTGTCTACATGCGTTCATCGTGCGATCGCCATGATGATCATCGTCAGCGTGCGAGATTTTTCTTGTTGGCAAATGAGAGCAATTAGCTGACATTTAACATTTTGACTTTGGGGTGATCCCGCGGCCCCCAGAATGTGATGTGCTCCCGATCACGATCAAGAGGAGCTCAGATGTTTCCCATGCCACGGGTAGCTGCGGTGGGAGAATATCACAACAATTCGCATCGGAAAATCCCCTTAGCCTGGACGACTGCGTGTCGTCGTTGTAGGGCGGTTTACTCGGAATGTTTCTCCTGTCGAGGGCAACAAGTGTACAGCAAGTAATTAACACTGACAGCTTTACAACACTCGCTTATGGTTCCCCGCCTGGGGTACGAGATTTTCCGAGTAATGTCTGCCTCAAAAAGGAAGGCGAGACAATGTACCGGAAAATTCATGCCAGTGATCCCGCTGCGAAGTTGTCGTGGTATGCTGTGTTCAGGTTCAGTCGGAATGCCGAAAAAAGCAAATTCACATACACACACACACACACACGGACGCACTCGTTTTCCACGCAGCATGAAGCAAAAATTCTTCGAATTTTGGGACGAGATCATCGATCTGGTTTGGAACGCACCATGGTACCTTAGCAAGGCCACTTGGATTAGAATTCCGTTTTGGTTAGCTCGATAAGTCCTTGCACACGCACACCGTTCGGAATTGAACACGATTCTCGAGTGGGTTTGGTTGAGATTTTTGATACCAAGAGAAGTTCAAAGCCGAGGCAACGCGAAGATGTTTGCACTGCAGAGCCTGTCTGGCGGCAGTTGAAATGCGTTGAGATCTCATCCATCGTGGAGAACTCGCCTCAACCGACACCGCATCGAGATACATTAGCGTCCTAGTCGAACGTGACAGCGACGAATCAAGTGTCGCATTTTTATGGTAATTCAATTTACTCACACAATACCTTTTTGCCACCACACGGCTCATTTGCATTATCCACCAACCGAGCGCGTGTGTGCCCCGTCTGTCCCTGAATAGAGGATGGATTAAATTTTAGGTGCTCGTGCCGAGTCCTTCTCATCTTTATGCGAAGGTGTACTTCAATAATCGACTTAGCGGTCGGATTTGATGAGGGATTAAATCAAACCATAACGCAACAGGCTAGTGTTTTGGTGTTTTGTGTTAAAGCGTTTGCATAGCTCGCTGTTTGGTAAACCTTTTATTTGAAAATTGAATCAATGGAAATTCCTACCAGTGCAGCTGCACAGAAACGCATCATTGACGGATTTATTCAGGCTGATCTAACACTGCCGCTCCCATTTACGTCAGCCTCTGTTGGATGTTAATCACATTTACAAATGAGGTTCATAATATTTGCACAAGGTTGGAGCCGTGTGGAGAAAATTAGTACACCTCCTTTCTGTTGGTGTGATGAGCTGGAAAGTTGTTAAGCCGATTGCCCATCCTTGTAGGTATATTTTGAGGGAATGATTTAGTGCCATTTGCGTCAATGCATAATAGTCAATGCATAATAACAACAGTTATAAGACGCTGTGAAAGCAGCAGTTTCTAGCTGCTGGAAGCATAGTGGATGAGAGTAATCGCTCTACTCGTGCTTGTGGCGCCAAACTGAGCCTACTAAATCCATAAGATCGATCTACACAATTTCGTAACCCACGTAACCTTAACGGTATCGGTAGTTCGCCTCGAACAAACACTCTGCCCGGCGACGGGCAAATAATAGACCCTTGCCTAGGATACGATCAAGGATTCATATCTCTCTGTCACTCAACTTCACGCTTGGTATTGTTACCGTGTGATGTATTATTTTTCCTACAAAAAAAAACTCTCCCGACCACCTATTAGAGATGCAAATGGACCACAAATAACGCACTAACGTCCCATACGCCTCAACCCAACGAATGTACAGCTTCACTCGCACTTGAAGCAACCGTCACCCATCGAAACCTCTGGGGCATTCCTGCACCGAAAGGTGTGAGAGATGCAGTTTCACCTTTTCGAAACCGTTGCCGCTGCGGTTTTCCGCTCGCCTGCGATCACCCAACCGATTGGTGGCCCCACATTTCATCGTTTGCGCGGTGGGTTTGATTATTTGCATTTTTATTTATTTCCTCAACCACGGACGTCACCACTAGACCACCAACGAAAAGAAGGTATTCCGATCTCGGTTTCGGCCCCGTGAAAGGGGCGTTCGTGCTGTAGACAAATTAAGGTGGGGAGGTCTATTAACGGGCGAGTACCACACCGAGACGCGGTTCCCGTCCGGTGCGGCCAGTTTATGTGATCTTTGACATATTTATGCGGTGCAAGATATTTTACGAGTCACAGCGTGGATTGCCTCTGCTCGGCGAAAGCGGACCCACCGGCCCTGTCGAGAGGATGAGGAAATTTGAGATGATGTATTGTTTCTCTCTCTCTCTCACTCTCGCTCTGTGTTGTTTCCTATTTACGCCTTTCGATCGCGTTTCGCTTGTGGGATGCAGTTTCAGTGCATTCTGATCCCGGACGCACAGACGCGAGTTTTCCACCGACCGAAGTGAAGTGATGTTTTCCGGCACACGTGCAACGCGCTGCCGTCATGCAATCGGCGGCGATTTATGGCTTTTGAAAATATAAATTAATTCCAGCGCTGTCGCAACGGACCGTACACCGATCGAGCACGTGTTTAGGGATGGCCGATCTGACGGCTCTGTAATGCAAGACCTTGGGAATGCGATTGAAGTCGGGATAGAAATTGCTTGTTTTCTCGTGCTATTCTCGTGCCAGACTTTGAAATGACTTATGAAATATTCTTTTAACATTTGGTATCCGCCACAAGCCGTTGCTTAGGAGTGTACGATCGAGCCAGGCGATCAACAAACGTCGCATTTTAGGGGAGGCCTTCATGATCGGAATTTCATTAGCGGTTTTAGAACAAGAAGTGATGACTAATGCATATGCAGGCCATCGCTCAAATAACCCCTTTTTTTTCTTTACCACAACGCATGCATTATGGATGGTGGCGTTGCACCTCTCTCGTCTGATCGGACGACCGAATTCATCTCCCACCAGACAGAGCAACTCACACACACGGTGCTGAAACAAAGAACAAAATGTCACCCCGTCATGAATATTGATGAAGAATGTCGAAACGAGTCTCCTGCTCGAACCGGCTGGCTTTGCAGCTGTTTCGTTTGAGGTAAGGCGCCCTCGAATAAGGAGTGCTTGAAGGTTCGATTTAACTCACATCACACACCCATCGAGTGATGAGCCCGATCGGCTAATAAGCGGCCATGGAATATTCTTTCGTGCCCGTAAAGGGGCGTATTTTGCCTCAAACTTGCTTGGAGGCTCAACAGCTAAAGTACAAACTGATGGCCATCAAGCAAACGTTTCACCGAGAAGCGAAGGCTAATCAAACACCAGGGGTATTTTTGCAGCGTTCAGTATCGTCGTTGGTACGTGATTTGAAGCACTTTAATGAAGTCAGTCCAGTAGCGCTTTCTTAGCGGGATTCAAACAAAGAGATTCTTCGCAGTGGGTCTGGAAAAATCAGGTCAAACCATTCTTTGTGTGCACTTTCTAGCGCCTAGCTGAATCCTCACACGTACACACGTTCGATCGACGGATCATGAAGTGTTCTTTGCGAAACGATCTTCTCAAGCAACGCATCGCTTCTTGTTGTCAGGTTCGAGAATTTCCCCAGCAATGCGTTGGTTGGCGAAAAACTTCATAAGATGCCTCTTGAAGCTCGGCGGAAATGTCTGGAATACCAAATTGCATATTCCCCATCGTCGTCGTCGTTGTCTTTCGCTTCCAAGCGAGTTAATTCACTGAGGATGAACGATCCCTACGTATATTCCTCGATGAAGAGAGTTGGTTTGAAACGTCGAGATTGCTGTGGAGACTTCCACAGATCTACATGAGAGCCGCTTTACCCGGCCCGGAGGCCTTCCCACGCATGCAACACCGAAACAACCTACCACTCACTCTCTGCGAGCCAAAGGTTTTTAGTTGGCTTTTCTATCGCTTTGTGTCATTTCTCGTTTCGCGCCCCTTCCATAGTCACCATCTCTCACCAGGTCTCTCCCCTTCACGATCAGCCGGCACGTATTCTATCCACCCAAACCTCGCGTGTCTGAGGGAGTTCTCATTTCAAACAAAAATAAAAAGAAAAACCTCACAGGGTGGTGGGTGTTCCGCAACGATCCTCGCGCGTGCACACACCTTCGCGATCTACATGACCTAAGCCCTTTTTGCTCGCAAGCGCACCAGCGAAGCTTTTGTCTCGCGATGTTGCCACGGCGTAGGTAAGTAAGCGGTGCGGAAAACCGGTTTAGTCTGGAGGCGGAGAGCGACACAACCCCCACAGATTGGGTTGAAGTGGTGCGTCAGACGCGCCCCGGCCGGTTTGTGTGTGAATGTCGGAATCAAAGCACAGCAAAAAGAGAGATTGATTCGTATCGGTGGCGGCGGTTGCTGCAGCTTTTTTTTTTCAAATCGCAAGTCGGGGGGTTTTTTCTTACTGATGCTGCTGATGCTGCTTTCCCGTGAACCTTATGCACTGTTGCAGGCGCGTGGTGAAACATCTGCTGGCGCCGCGGAAGGATGCCACACGCGAATGGAGAAAGGATCCTGAAGGAACGAATCCGTCGGGGAAGATGTGTTGTGAAGGGCCATCCATCAAACCATCGCTTGTCACTTGTGAAAGCACCTGCCGTTTTTGTGGACAAAATTCAAACATCCATCCATGGGGTTATGCTGGAACGCATAACTTAACTAGACCGCATAAGAGTGCAGCTCTAGAAGCTCTTATAAACGAACGACGATAATTGTAAAACCACATTTCCCGAGCTCGTAGACATAACATAAGCCCGGTCAGTCATTGTGTTTATGCATATTTCTCCGTAGCACAACATTTAATGCCCACTTCTGTTAAACGTCTTAGGTTTTGCTTTACACCCCCGACACTATGGCGCCAGTAGCTTGAATGTGCTTGCTTCCCCCCACAAGGCGGAAGGCATATCTACCAGAATGCCCACTTTCTAAACCAACAACAGCAGCAGTAAGTCTGTTAGTTCTGCTAGCAATCGTCACAATGCCGCACGCTTGTTGACATTGCAACAAGTCCAATTAAGCCAAACACTCGGCGGGAGGGGTTGGGACAGAAAACTATGATGCCCTCGGTGCATCGCGACGAATGCACTTATTAACACACCGTTCCCACCCGGGGGTTCGTTAGCATCGAGGGTTGTACGTTTATCGGCCACACTCTGCATTCATTCTACGGCATTAGTCGTCAGATAGTGGTAATTGTGCGGGATTTAATCATCTCCCGCGATAGCTAATAACACCTTGCTCGCTCTGGTTGGCTATTAATGCAGCCCTTCACCTGTTTTTTTTCCAATTTCCAATTTGCGTTGCTTATCAATCGTACTGGAATGCCCGAACGGAATTATTTCAACCTTTTGACACTTAGCTTACGAGCGACATCAGGAAATTTGGGGCCATCGGTTTTCAAGCTTAATTAAGCTGCACAAACAAAACACACCTGTGTGTGAACTCGCTCCAGTTTACGTCAGTGGTTTTTTCTTTTGGGGGAGAAGAGTCGGAGAATTGATTAGTGCCTCTTTATTGTTAACTGCATCAAGCGATTGCATCGCAAGCGCACGATGCACGCTCCCTGATAAATGACACTCGAAAAAGAATGCCTCCCCAGGCCTATTGCAACTGCTGAGTGCAACGGGAAGGTTGATTGGAAAAGGTGGTCGCGGCGGACAGTTATCAGTAGTCGGAATCAAAATTCCCCGAACAAACCACGAAAACACGCACCCAAGTGAGGTGAAACTGAAGCAGGAAGTGACCAAAGATCCCAATAAGCTTCCACTGCATCTTTCTTTGTTCGTGAACACTCTTGGGATCGTTTATCGCCTACGTGTAGATCAACTTACTAACACACTTTGTCCTTATCAAACAACCCTTCCAGCGGTCACCGAACGAACTGTCCTCCTCCCGTGGGTTATCGTGGTTGCCATAAAAAAGTGGTTTCGTTGAAATGGTTTTCTAAACCATGGCCGAAGGGTTGCTAAGTGATTTCTATCTCGTAGAAGCCCACTCAGTAATTGCCCAGCTTTACGTGGCTTTGCATGGCTTTTACGTAGATAATCAAGCTGTGCGATCGTGCAATGCAGCAGCTCGGGGAAGGGTTTCGGAAAAGTAGATCAACTCCGGCAACGGGAAACATTCACAACGCAAAATGGCGTTTTATCTGCGCGTGGGCGATTCCAGGCGCGATTAGTACGTGCAGGTGATAAGTGAAATGATCATCTCGTTCATCGCGCAAGCTTCTAGAGTGGCGTTTTTTTTTTGCGATGTAGTTACTGTGTTAAACAACAGCACAATGCAGGAATATTGAACGCCTCAAGAAGTTACCAGGAGGTATTTTTAATTCAACTGCGAGTCAAACAAAAAAAAACATAGAATGAGGGAGTACAACATTATCAGTTGATCGCTGTGGAGACATTCATCAAATGGAACGTTCCAGTGAGCCATAACAGCCGCTGCGGAATGATGACAATCGGTTCTTTTTAGGCTACCGACCAGCTGTTTTCATCGCACATCGCCGAAAGACGAACCGATGTTGTGAAATTGTGGAAAGAGAAAAACCGACAACAAACCTGAACTGAACTGAAAACTTGCCCACCATTGCGAAATGCCTTTCTAGCACGCTTCCACTCCGGTGCCCTGCGGTTCTTTCGGCGTGATCGTACGTATCGGAATGGCAGCTTGCATCCGTTACCGTATGGTAGGAACACTTTTGCGGTTATTTCAGTGTCTTGCCTTGGGGTATTCTGGTTGGTTTGGCGATCTGGTGAGGTAAATGAACGATTAAAATCTCACCTCCGTGTGCGGGTTTTCCGCGGTGAAGATCAATCCCTGAGCATGTGTGTAGTGCACGATCGGATCAGTCGTCGCTTCCGCTTACTCATTAGCCTCGACGTCCACAAAAGAATGAGAGAAAGTTTGATTCGTATCATCAACCCTACCCCGTAGCTGCCTGTTTAATTTTTCGCCATTTTCTTTGTCGGCTTTTTGACGGCGCTTTTCGCGATCTAGCATTCGTGTTGGAGCCGGTGTGAAGCGCCCTGTCGCGCCATCTTGAGCAAGTCACTTTGAACGATCACCCGGGCGCCATGTTTGTTTGGTTTTGTCCATCCGAACCGGCGGCGACGGCGGATGGAAAATGGCGCACCGATGGCGGTCAGCGATAATACCTGGTTCACCTTGAATCATCATCCAGAGGCAGACGGTTTCACGCACACGCCACGGTGAAGTCATCATCTGGTGACAAATATTGGCTCTTCACTTCATAAGGCCTTCGGAAGGCCTTTGCAATGGACAATGTGTCTTGTGGCGTTTGGATTCGCCCTCGCATCATGGAAGGAGTTGGAGTTCCATCACACGAGCTTGACGTTGGGGCACAAATACTGGCAAAACTGCGGACAAAAAGCTTGATCATCGATTGATCGATCGTTTAGAAAAGATCCAAAAGGATACGTTTGATGCATTCTATGATGTCAAACGAATTTTTAAATAAGCATTTACGTTGAGTGGACTAAAGTACCATTTTTTGATACGTTTCAATCCCTCTAATAAATTTAAGACACACAAATAGAGTTTGCTTGACAGTGCGCTATTCGTTAGGAGTTTCCAATCAATCTTTCTTCTACAGATCAGTACACTTCCCGTTTCCATTGATTTCTTATCCATAGAGGGAAAGGAACGCATTCATCCCGTTCGCCCTTTCAAGCTCATTCACACGATCCGTCACCCTTGGCGATCGTGATCTCGAGTACTTTCCAATTGAAAAGTGCATTACACGATGCGTTTGAGAAATTGCCTCCCCGGCCAGACACGGCCATCGGCATTGCGGGATAGCAATAATGGGGCCTAATGATGATGTGCGCTCGGATGAAAGGCATATTTTATTACAGCGCTTCCAGTGCATCATATTTTCAAGAGCTAATTGTAAACATCCCGCGCATCCACAGTATGCAGAAGCAAACGCTTCTATCCGGTATTGATTGCGGTACGATTGCATCTCGCGCCCGCCAGACGGCGGCATTTGTGGCTCACTTGAATGGGAAATTTATGTAACTTTTGAACCGCCGCATGAATCATCAATACAACTCCGGTCAGCGTTGGGTCGTTTGAAGAGCTTACGTGGGGCTATGGGAGTTTGTTTCCCGTAATCGATTCTTTTTTTTTTACTTCAAGCTAAAATACTGCTGGAAGCTAATCTAACCAAGCTCACGTGTTAATGACGGCCACGAAAGAAAGCAACTGACCATTCACGAAATAAGGCCGCTCGAAGACGACAGGTAAAATTCTGCGAACAGATCAATAAAATCATAAAAGCACATGCTGATCTTCTCTTCTCTAAAGCCGCCATTTCCCTGAGCCAAGGATAAAGCGTAAAATTGGCAGGTTCACGCTGACGAACGTGTAATTTGAGGCCCTTTGCCTGTGAAGCTGCCATGCAGGCGGTCAATTCCCTAAGAACGGTTCGTCACAGCGCAAGGCGAATCTTTGGCTCGACCCAGAATGAGGTCAGCGCGCCCAAAACGATGCCCTTTTTGTAAGGCTTCAGATGCAGCACCATTCTCCGTCGTCATCATGTGACCGATCGGGGCAGGAAGAGGATCCTCATCCCACGGAAGAACCTGCAGGACACAGGTTGCGACCAGCCGTATGTCGCCCTTTACCTGACATGATCCACCATGCGAAAAAGGCTCGAGAAAAAGAAGGACCCTTTCAAGACGCGATCGGACAACATCTTCGTCCTGCAGCATTCAATTGGCTACCTTTAGCCTTAGAGTTAAGCTTTCCGTTCCCTGTGCGATGTTTTGTGTTGTTCCTTTGCCGAGTTATTAACTCCTTTTGCGTGTGTGTGTGTGTGTACGCTTCTCATCACAACCTCGAAAACGAAGGGAAACGAAACCCATTGCGGTTCCGCGGCGTGGTAGAGAAAACGAAAAGAAAAACGCCGAGAAAATTAAACCAACCGCACAGCGCAGGGAACATGAAAAGTCGGTCCCGGCCGGAACAAAACGGGACGCTTATGTTTTATGCTCGGTTTGGTTTTACCCACACCATCGTGCCAGAGATCTCAGTGCTGGTGTTTGTGCGATCGTACGAACGGAAGATCGCCCCAGCGTCTTCGCACAGTTCCGTCTTTGGGCTCGGCACCTTTTTTTTTGCCGCAATTGCCCTGGCCACCGGGAAACAACCGAGGGTTGATGTGGGAGAGAAGGCGAGAATAACCACAGAATGAAACACACGAAAAAAAAAACGCAACATGGCGGCGCAACAAGCGGTGCAGCAGCCGTCTGCAATGCATTTATTTTCTCCAACGTCGCATGCAGAAGGTGTCCCTTTTTCTTTTTTGTCTTTTGATGAACAACTCATGCATGCGGGCGAATGTGTGAATGTGTGAATGTGAACAGAAAAATGAACGAAATCGAGATGCATTTCGCCTCAAAAGAGCAGCAATTGATGGCTTGTTTATTATTCTTTTTTTTTCCACATCCAGAAGGTAGGTTTACGCCTTTGAAATGTTGCTTTTCTTCTGATCAACCTCGATCATCAATGATCAATGATTGGCATGGTAGTCCCTAACCATGTAACATCGGCTTAAAAAATAAAGCCTCAGATAATGACCGAGCACTCTGAACCGACTAGAACTATCTCTAGCGAATTAAAAACCCAACCAGTCGCGGGTCATTTGGTTTCGCTTCCGTTCATAAAAACGTCTCGCAACGTTTGGAATAAGTCACCGTCGTCCCTCGGTCACGCAGTTTCGTAAGCCGCTCGCGCACCGATAAGCGATTTACCCCGTGTGTTGCTCGTGTCGTCGTGTGTGGTGGGGCCCTGATTATCCCTCCCAAAGCCTCACTCTATCAGTGCGAGTGCGAGAAGTTAGCCAAGGTTTTTTTTCCGTCGTTTTGCGACAGCCCTAGCAACCAGGGCTGGATATTTGCTACTTACCACACTAGCTTGTGTTCATTTTCTAGGTGGTTTTTGAGACAGCTGGAGTAAATTAAAGCGCTACACCGGAAAGAAACAAAAAACCCCATCTCACGACTTTTCTTCGCACACGTGTGCGTTTAGACAAAAGGTGATCTGCACCATGAGGGTGAAATTAGAGGCATTCGAAAGTGTGTGTGTGTTTGTTTTTTTGACGTCTTTCAACACAACAATAAAAAGCTTGACATCTCCGACCTGTTGATGCGTCACACGTTCAGAATCCAATAGCCGATCGAACCGCATTAGTAACCCCCACACGATCGATCGTTGTGCGCGCGATCGTACGAGCATTGTGTGCGTTTCACCGGTGCAGTGCAGGCTCCAGGCGATCGTACACCTAATGGTACACGCACACCTGCGCCTGCAAAAAAAAAACACCTTTGGGGCCCACTCTAGCTGGGCAAATAAGTTGCTTGCGCAGCGCAATCTTCACCAAACCGCTGTTTGGGGTTGGGCATGTTGAATGCAATGTTTCTGCTGCACAGGTGTGCGTAAATGATGACATATTGGGTCACTGTTTACTCACCTTTCCCGGGGAGCTGTACCTTTGTGTATTCCGCGTTGCGGGTTTAGGACTGGGCGGGCGGATATTTCCGTACGGTGTAGGGGAATTTTTCTTTCGCCCCACACACACACACACACGCACACACGTGCCACTCGATCACACACCTAGCTGGCCACACACAGGCGCACGTACGCACGCACGCACGGACGGACGGACGCAAGCGCCCACTGACACACTGAGGTACTCCGGAAACGGGCCCTTCACCGATCACTGACTGCGTTATCTTCTTTATCAGTGGGGAGATCTTTTTTTTGCTCACTTTTTGCTCCTACTTTTTGCTTAAAACACTTTATTCCTCAAAGCTCGAAAGCCGATGGACACGGGGCTAGATTTTTGTGGTGGAAGAAATAAACGGAAGGGGGGGTGTGATTGGTTATGAGGTGGTGAGGAGAGACATTGAAAAAAAAAACCTTAAAACAACGCAAGCAACAGAAAACAAAAGCACACACGCACACACACACACACACACCCTGGCACACACACACAAAACGGCCGAAAAAAAGCGATCGTTCGATCGAATCGGAGCGCTTTAGAACAACATTCGCTTGACTTCGCGAAGCGTTATGCGCGCGATGGCGTGGTAAAAAAAAACAGGGAAGCACAGTTGCTGGAATAATACTGGAGGGAATACTAACGAAGTTTTGCTAATCGCCACCGATAAAAAACAGGTTCGTAATACGTGCACAGCACTGCGCTGCGAGACACACGTGCGTGCTCGCGGACGGTTGAAATCGAATAGCGAACGATTTTCGGAACGATCCATCACTCGATGAACTGCTGCTGCTAATGGGGTTGCAGGGCGGTCGAAAGGGGTTTGAATTTAGGGCATAAAATATTACTTTTTATTTTGCTTTAATCGAAGTAACAGAAATATAGCTGATAATTAAACCAATGAAGTAAAGGTGGTGTGGCTTAAAAAAGTGTAAATACTAGTGCTTAGTACAAGTGATTAATACTCGATTACTATCAGCCACGAAACAAATCTTATAAGACAAACATTGCAAGAATTGAAAGAAAACTGTATAATGATCAGTGAAACTATCATATTTTTAAACACATTTAAGGTTTGCGCTTAATATTGAATTAAAGATCGAATGTTTTCAAACGCAATTTTCGTGGACTTCTTAAAGGTTTGACATCCCTGTGTTCGACGCATGAAGATCGTCAGATCGTCAGTCAGATGTGTACGCAACGTTGAAGTGAATTTTTCGAATTTCGAAATGATATTTCGAATATTAGTAAGTAAAACATTTATAAATACTAAGTATAACAATAAAATTTTGATAATTGGCAGTCTTCTTTCACATAAAACAAAAACAAAACATTTTCCAGTTTCAATTGTGTGTAAATATTTTGAAACATATCTTAAAACACTATTCTACTAAACCAAGAGAGAAGGAGTCTTTGTTAACTAAGATAATTGCATCATATTTATACATTTTTACATCAACTTATATTTATGAAACAAGTTAGATAAAAAAGACAATTGATTTTGAATTTTTATCTTATAAACTCAACCTAATACCTCCGGCAATATTTAAAATGCTAGTTGTATTCATACACCAAACAGCATTTCGGTTGTTGTACAACCGAACTTTGATTTTCAATACTGGTTTCCATTTAATTCATTTCGTCCTGCTCTTCAATTTATTCGTTTTTGTATTGAGTTTAAGCTAGGGTACCAAAATTGACCAGGGGTACCAAAATTGAGTTTAAACTAGGGTACCAAAATTGAGTTTAAACTAGGGTACTAGATTGACCAAAATTCAGTTCTCCATCGCTTTTTCACACAAAGTCAGTTGATAATCACGAATATAATTTAATAACGATACGCATTTTGACCGTGACCGCCAGCGCACAGTACGAGCAAAATGCTTATAATTTTACAGAAAATGATTCGAACGAGCGAAACGTTTCAAACATTTTTAAGGTTTGAAACGTTTCAAACCGCTGAAAGATTTCAAAATAATGTAAGTTTCTTATTTTTATCAACAGATGACGCTAATAACGCTTAAAAGAAAATAAGCTTTTACTATTCGCCGGTAGATGGCGCTAAACCGTGAAAAGTTTCATGGCTTGAAATGTTTCGAAACGCTTAAAACGACAGCGCCATCTATTAGTGAGTGTTGACACTATGCGACCGCTAGCGCTACTACTGCTTCACAGTGTACTAGCTCAGTACAGCAAAACACAACCTCCTGGTTGGCATGCTCTCCTGTTACTTGTGTAAAATTTTCGCAGTTTTGCCCGATTCATGAGCGGGAGGTTTTCGATTTTCAATATTTCGTAATTTTTGCTTTGTACGTTGTTTTTTATTTGCTTTTAAAGAGCGTATTCCTAGCGAATATATACGTTTGCAATAATATGAAACCGATTTAAGATTGAGTACTTTTCAACAGGTTTTTAAATTTTGGACCATATTTTGATTTAAGCGAAAGTTTTGGACTTATGGTATTATGGTATATTAGTACTTTTTAAATTATTTACGTGTAGTTATTGAAATAAATTCGAATAAAATGATTGACGTTTAGTTTGCTGTATCTGTAGAAGCTATTTAATTTATTTTGCGCATACAGGATTACAAAACACCACTCGCCTTGGTTAATGCATTAGTTCATGCAGGTTATGGTTGCTGTTTTCATATTTCATGTTTTCCCTATTTTAATCCTGCCAATTTATGCACAGATTTGTAGAAAATAAAAACTGAAAGGCAGAATAAACTGTTAGTAGTTATTGCACCAGAGAAGCGTGTAAATAGAAAATTTAATCTGCTGTATTATAATTTCGGTTTTAATTGATGATGTTACTGCTGTATTTTATGAAAGTGCTTACTCGTTCGTCCTGACAGTATAGCTCCTAGAATACGTGCAGTTGAAATGCACGTAAATTCACATGGTGTAACTGGTTGAGCACAACGTAATTTCAAATCTGTGACTTTCCTTTATAGATAAATTGAAATCATAGATCATAGTCCTTGCAATAAAATGCAGGCAAATAAATAACGAGATATGTACGCATCCACGAACCCATTTATAATGAAGGGAAAGACGATATTTGAATTACTTAACCAAATTATGAATCACGAGTAATGTGGTCTAAATAATCTGATCTAACTTTTAAATAAGTCGTACCAATCTTTCGTCTAAATTATCTTTCTTACGCTGTTTATGAGATCTTAGTCTACTTATCTCTTCGTTTAATTTAAACTATATAAGGAAGCGACTATTAATTGTTTTTCATGTGACTGAAATGGGAATACTGCTGTACATTTTCGAAGGAATGTTTTATTATTGCAACCCAGGAACGAATCTTGTCACTCCAAAAATATTAGTTGTTTTGTGTTGTAACGAATCTTTAATTGTAATATTATAAATAGTTATAACATTCTATTGTATTATTCAAACTGCAATGATCATGCATACGTGCACGAAAGCTTCACTGCAGCTTTATGAAACATTTCACTAATATTTCACAGCAGAAATCCTTTTTGAAATGTTTCAATATGATTCCATTGCTTGATTTTCATTTTCTTACGGTTTTCCCTGCCACCAGAAATGCATTTTGCATCAATCGCAGTAAGAAGCGCAATAAAACAGACCACCAGAACCAGAACGCTCGAACAAGTTTGAGGTGACAACATTTGTTAAAAAAAAAACAATAATGAAAAACGTTGAATAATTTACCCTCCATGAACGTCTTCCGTGCATCGGTTTCCATTAAACGCGATCTAGAAACTGGCCTGGAACGCAAAGAGCTTCTTAGTTCCGTCATTCCAGCATTACAAACTCGCTTTTTATGAAATTCCTTTTTAAGACGACACACCTCCTACAGATCGCTTGATCGTTCCGAAGCGAACACTTGAGCGCAAATATACGTCCGGTGGACAGATGCACATCTTATTGCATTCAGCGCATTGAATGGAGCCTCGAAGCATCACGACAAACGGTCAAGTCCTTTTATGGTCGAGCAATGTGCGACCGGAATTCATTCGGCCTCGCGGTCACCAGTTTCCAGCAGCAGCGTTCGAGGCGAGTCCCGAAAATGTTTGTGACGTTTTACGGTTACCGCAAGCTAAAACAGAATCTCGATCCTTTCTTGCACATGGGGTTTTGGAAATTATGTTGATTTGTGCATGCAAAATTTCGCATTGGCTTTCGTCTGTTCGACGGGTGCAGAACGTGCTAGGGTTCGATGGGAGGGATGAAAAAAAAAGAAACTCAGCCAAACGTTGCTCCAGCTGTGGTATGAGTCCTGACAAATAGGATTTGCAGGTGATTTTGAAGCACACTCGTGGCGACAACACGTGGGGATTTGAAAAGACCTTTTAATCCTTTTTATCCAAGAGTATAAAAGAACCAGTAAAACGGGGGAATAATTATGCATGCTCAAGCTCAAGCCCGTGTGTGCATGCGAGACACAATTCGCGTTGGATCAAACAGCACTCAAATATCGATAAAGTAAGTGCAGTACTATTTTACAAATAAAAATGAATGTTTGTAGAGCATTTAAAGAAAAGTGGGTTAAGAAATGATGGTTGTGACATAGCGAGAGAAAAGAGGATTTGATATGAGGATTTTTAATCAAGAACGAGGCTGTTTTCATTGATCATCGCAGCTGAAGGGCTTGATAGGTTTTTGGAAGGGTTAATGTTACTTTATTGCATAAATCAGCATAATTCCTATGGCGAAGAATTAAGACCGAGGAATGAAAAGAAAATTACATGAAATCAAAGACGTTTTGCTCCGTGATCGTCCTGGAAGAAATGATTAGTTTTTACAATTTTATCGATAATAAATACTAATACTACACTCTAGTAGGTATTTTCTCCTATTACTTTATAGGAGAGCTGTTGTGATATCAGGGACACTTTTCTTCGAAATAGTGCAAGAAAAACAGGATAGATTCCACGGTTTGCTCGGTGGAAATACTCGCCTAAAACAGGTATGGTCTCTTCTTACTTGATTGGATTCTTGATTCGTGGAATCAAGACCGTAAAGCAGGTAGGTAAATTTCCATGATTTGATGAGAAGACATACTAGCACGGCCCAGGTATGATTTTCTGTTTCAATAGGAAAGAATTTTCATCCATCGTCTAGAGCAGGATAGTATCATGTCAGGAAGTTGCCTCCTTAAATGATGCCTGAGGCAAAATCCACGCGAAATAATAATGCACATTGCTTGCACCCAAACTGCAACGTTGGTTTTCCCAGAAAAGCGTTACATCGTCTGGCGAATAAATCTGCAGCGCAATGGATACGATCACCGAACGGCATTAATTAATCCCACCCTTTCGAGAGAGAGAGAGAGAGAGAGAATTTCCCATCAACATCTCAACAACCGCGAACAACAGGAAAGTGCATTTCGCTGCAAGCAAGCGTTGCACTTGAAGTTGCATTTGATTTAGCTTCCCGTTTTTTTTGTGTGTGGTTTATGAACTGCAAATCCTTTTGCACCGTGCGCTGCTGGGTGGTTGACGCCCTCTCGACTCAATTTTCCAATTTTCCACGGCACCTGAACCTACCCTGCGTGCATCGTGAGGGAGTGTGTGAGAGAGAGAGAGAGCGAAAGAGAGAACGAATGAAAGAGGAGAACGGTCACTGCAAATCAATAGAACCATTCACCCATCGGATGCATTTCGTACGGCAGCACAGCGACTTATGCAATTCTCGCGCCGTCCTTTGACGTTCCGTTTGTGTGGGGTTTGAATTTTGTTTGTTTTTTTTTCCAATTCGTTCACCTCCCCCCCACCCACGCCACCCATTTCCCACCTCGTTTCGTTTTGTTTTGCTTGATGGCCCTGGCGGTTTCGTTTCGGAAATCCGATACGCGCAATTCGATTATGAAACGTTCGGTTCGGCGAGCTCCCCCGGGGTGGCTGGTTGGTTGGTTTTTTGGGTGCAGATTTTCACCACGCACCGTTCGGAGGGTTTTCCAGTACAGTTTCGTTGTTTCGCGTTCCAAGGTTCGCACCGGAACGAGCGCGCTGGTATCCGCTCGCTTAAAAAGGACTTCCTGCGCCTCGAGCTGGCTGGAATGCCATGGCTAGGGGCTGGAATTTCTACGCGCTAATTGCATTTAAGAATTCTCCCGCACTGCAACGAGAGCCGCCACGCTGGCTCAAGGTCTCCGTCGATGGGTGGGGTTTTTTACGGCCCACCCGGCGGATTACGGGACAATCGGACCATCGGTGCAAGGGATTAGAAACAAATCAACGTCGCTCGGTATGTGAGGCGCCATTTTTTTTGTGTTTCCAGTTTTGGGAAGGTGATCGATTGAAATAACTCAATCGCAAGTAATGTTCTTCGGACGCGAAAACACACCCACACGCGGGAAATCCTCTCTCGGCGCTAAATTACGCAACATCGGCACGTTCCTGCGGTTGGCGTTCTTTTTGGTGGGAATGGTTTGAATCCCTTTTTTTTTCTTTTATTTCGCATAGCTGGTTCCGTTCACGTTCTTCAGCCGCCGGGGCCGAAATTATTATTCACGCTCGCGTCCTCCTTACGTCACCTGATCTTGTTGCGTGGGCGCGTAGACGAGTGACCTAATGGGTGGGTGACACCAAAAACGGTTTGTCCGGCGTCCATTTGAATTTCCGTTCTTCCGATTCGGACGCACGCTCCGGGGACTCCGGGGCCGATATTAATATTTCAACACCCGCGAGCTGCAACCGCTGCAAATTGGGGCAATGAGTAACGCGTTCACGGGTTGGTGCATGGGGCAATTATTTTTGGGACACCTACGCGAGTTGCGATGCAATCGAGCCGTTCAGCACGATCAGAAGGTTTCCTCACGGCATCGAATCTGCGCGTTTGAGAAGGCAACCGATTCGCTCGATAATCGTTGGAGAATGAGCTCTAAAAGTTGCAACAAGCAAACCACCGGATCCACCGATCGGTTGAGGATAATTACCGAAACGGGATGAGCTCGCAAGGCAATCGCTCAACCCGTCGGGGAGCTTTTTCGCGGTCTGTTTTTTTTTTTTCAACAAACAGCACTCCATGGCACTCGTGGCGTCTCAGGAATGTTGGACTGCCGAGGGCACCGAAATTGAGGAATGAAAATGGACTGGTAATTATAAATGATGCGTGCAAAGTGTTTCCATTTCTACGGCGAGCCGACCGTGACTGCTCCAGTGATATCCGTGCGGTAGGTCCGGTGAGCTATTTTCGGGGTTAGGGAAAAGCGAAAAAAATGGAAGCTAATCGAAAAGAAGAAACGCACTTCTTCAGAACGTGTTAATGTCGGCCCTTTTTGGGTTCGCTATCGACGCTCGAGCTATTTTTCTCCTCCAACAAATGAGCGTAACACACGATGCCTGATCTATTATTCAAATGAGACAAATTTCCAGCAAGGCACGAGTTCGTTAAACTTTGCTTCCTCATCGCACACTATCGCCCTCAAAGGGCCGAGGCGCTTTGACTATCTGATTAGTCATTCCGGTGGCGTCGGATGGCCTGCCAGAGCTGACTGTTCGTTGCTCGATGAGGTTCCGTGGTCGCTTGCGTGGTTTTTTTTTTCCACTACCCCAGCATAGATTTATAGGTTTTGATAAATGGGGCGGTCCAACAGCTGATAGTTTTACACTTTCCACGGGAAAAGGCGCGGGAAACATCGAAAGGGATCGTTGCTTCGTCGCACGGTCGTAGTTTCGGTTGGCTTTCGAGGGAAGATTGCTTATCGACAAAATGGTCCGTTGGAGCGGGTATTTTTTTATGGTGGCCTCCGTTCTCGGTGGGCTTCTTACCAGGCGGTAACAATGATCTGTTTTGGGCCGGCATTATGCGGCATTCCCCGAACTGGACAATGTTGATGCGATGGACGGACTGGCGCTTGTGGCTTAAACGGAACGTTTCTCATCGCGATCGTCGCTGCGGATGCAACCGTTTAATAAACAACCCTTCCTGGTGTACGGTATGGTACGGGGGATGAATATGATTATTCTTTTTTCGCCCTACCCCCAGCACTTTACAAGCATTTACGACACCTGTACAGGTGGTTCTCACACGTCAACGATGAACGTCTGCGAAGGGAAAAACACAGCACGTGCGAGAGCGTGCTGCTTGCTTTTCATCGACGAATCGCGGAAAAAAAAAACGATCAATCAATGGCTCATGAAGCCATGGTTGGTTCTAGCTGTTTGAATTGAGAAAAAAAAAACGGAACGAGTTTTCATGGAGGCAAACGAACGAACGAACCCACGCCACAGGACACCTGCTCTCCGACGGGGCAACACTAAAGGGTCGCTATTCTTCAGACGCGAACAAGACGCGCCAAATGAAATTGGAATGACACACGCTGACGGAAAGGACGAACGCGACCGGGACAGGGGGAAGGCCCATAACCCTTCAACCTTCAAACAAATAAACATTCCACCCCATTCGGGCTGGCGAAAATCCCTTCGCGAACGCCCGTAAACGGCATCCACGCGCGCACAGAAACAGGTTGATTGGAGTTTGGTTGCGTACGAAACGCACCAGACCTGGTCGTTCATTTTCGTTGCATCGCTTTTACACTTACACGAGCGTGTTAGGTTTTGTTCTTCACTTGTTCTCGTTGCTGTAAGTGTTGAAGGGAGGCGTGGGGGGCAAGTTGCGAAAATAAAATGAAAGCAAATAAATAAAAACACAACATCAAATCGAGGCGCAATGAGAAATGGCTGCTCGAGATGCTCGACAGCCAGCACACACGCTTCCAATCTAAACCGGTACCAGCGGCCGGCAGCATGGTGAGAACGTGGCCAGTTACCAAAGACCTGAAGGTAGAGACAGGGCAGCATAAAAGCATAAGACGACGCTGGGAAGCATCGGTTGGTCGTCTCGTCGCGTGAAGCAAACTATTTTGATGATACCGACCTGTTCGTACGTTCGTAGCTTACGTACGTTTGCAGTGCCTTCATGCCCCGGGTTGGCATGAAGCAGACGGGATGCGTTTGTCGTTCCGCAGGTCTCTGGGTTTCGTTAGTTAGACTTAGGAGAGTGCATTTTTCCGAGGAAATACGCTAACGTGCAGCGGAAGATCGTCGCCGAACGCGCGCGCGTGTGTTATCATGTCGCGGTAATGAGTTTATGGATGGTATGAGTTTAAGTATGCGGCATGTGTTCACCATGGTGTATCGCTAACCAGGGAGGTCTTGTTAGGGTTTGTCAAATAAAGGGCTTTATTAGATGCCATGCTATGCCGTGGGTCACGAGTCAAGGTAAGCCAAGGATAACTGCCTCGCTGCTGCGTGAGCGCCACTGCAAATAGAGAGTAGCTAAGCTAAGCTAATTCACAAAATGGTACATTTTTCAAGCGAATAGTTAGCCTTTAAAATTCCTTCCACCGGTTGTAGAAGGGGAAAGAAAAAACACGCGAATTAAAACGTTCCACGCCGCTTGTCTAAGCGCCTGAAGTTATGCAATAGTGCAGCCGAAGCAAATTGCTCCAAACTTACCCCGGTGTTTACGATTTCGCTGGTTGCGGTCGAAGTCGTTCTAGCTAACTCCCGTAAAACTATTACCTCGAACATGCATCCGAATCCAGGTCGGGACTGGCACATTTACAGTAAACCCGACAAAAAGGGGTTTGCGAGCTGCATGCCCTGGTGGCTGTCTCCAGCACGCCCAATGCAGGTGCGCTTTCGTTGTTCTTGACGAAAAAAAAAAAACGCGAACAAGGAGGGGGCGCTTGAGGTGGAACCCCGCGTGTATGACCCCTTCTCCACCCACGGTGACGTGGTTCGTTTTGTTCTCGATTTTTGCTGCCATCCAGTGACCCACAAATGCACGCTCGTCGAACGGCGTGTTTCGGTTCGGTTTGTTGATTTTCCCTTCGCGCCTCGCGTTTCGCCGGCGTGTTGATGGAAGGACACGTGAGAGCGTCGTGTGTTTTGTTCTCGCTGCGAGGTCCTAGCTGGGGTCTGTTCGCAGGTGTGTGTGTGGGTGGGTTGAACGATACAAACGGGCGTGCTTTGTGTGCTAGGACTAGGGCAAATACAGCAAGCCAGCAGACGACCGCAGGATGCGAAGGCCACCAGCCAGATAGCGTGATGAGCCACCCCCGTCTGGGGGTCTGCTGGCCTTCGGTAGGTATTCTGGTAATTTTTTTCTCTCTCACTCAAAATGGGTGATTCATGAAACAAAACAAAAAAACAGTGGCTGAAAAAACCGTCGGCTCGCACTGGAAAACGGTACTCCTCGGCAACCCTATCGGGTTGGTTGACCATTCATCTCCCCCTCTTCAGACGGGGTCCGGAAAACAGGTAAGAAAAACACCCCACCCTCCCCAACCAGACGAAGGAAAACGAAAGCTCTTTAATGGAATGGAGTGAAGTAGAGAGAGAGAGAGAGAGAAAAAAAAACCTGCGCGACGGATGAAAGCCGCATAAAGCGCAACGAGATCTCCGGTGGGAAGACAGAATGACAGCGAGGATGCCCTTAAAAAGGGAAGCCCAACCCCACGGACCGGCCACGCGGCCATGAGGTGGCCAAAGTCTAGCTGTCT
Source organism: Anopheles nili (assembly GCF_943737925.1). Lineage (NCBI taxonomy): Eukaryota > Metazoa > Arthropoda > Insecta > Diptera > Culicidae > Anopheles > Anopheles nili. The sequence continues at coordinate 51,851,415 of NC_071292.1, forward strand.
GGCGGACGGCTGGTCGGTTTGGTCGGAATTATCCGAGCGCGACCCGAACACCGGACGAACGCTCGCGCTCATTCCCGTACGGAGCGTGAGAGAGAGCGCGAGACAGACAGCGCCAAAGCAGCAGCAGCATAGTCAGTGAGGCAGCAGCATAGCAGCATAGAGTCAGCATAGTTTGCGTAAAGACGGCGAACGGAGCGGTTCGGTGTTGCTGGACGGTTTCGGAGCAACAGCTTGTTGTTTGTGGTTGTCGAGATTTTCAGATGGTCAACGAACAAAAACCCTAACGCGTCTAAAAAGGGAACAAACACCTGCCGCAACGGTAATGCGCGTTTCGGATGTGGTTCGGTAAATGAATTGCTGTGGGGACACTTCGATACCGTTCGTTCGATGTGTGTTTTTCCTGCCTCGTTCAGGACGACAAACGCAGTGGAATAACAACCAGTCTGCCTAAAGGTGCCGGGAATTAGTTGGTGTCGATTTCCCAAGAGAACGTTCGCGTGTGAAAAAGGGCCTTTTTGCCGGAAGCGGAAGCCAAAAACGGTCACAAAAGACCCCGTTCGGGGACCGTCGTGTGAATTTATCATCCGGACAGCTGCGAGATCGATCGCCTTTGTGATCAACCGTTGTGGGACTGACAACGATGCCAACGAAGCCGGAGATCGGTTGATCGCGGAGGTGGTGCCGGTGGTGATCGTGACCTTCGCGCAGATCGCGAGTGAGATTTTTCGCGCCACGTTGGATTCGTTGTTGGCTCGAAATGTTGCTTCAACGTTCAACAGCTCGCGCGATCGTTCGTGTCGCTTGCAGGCCTTTCCGCGGTGTCTGGTTTATTTAAATCGATGTAAACTTTTGATCTTCATTTTTTGGCGGCTTTTTTTGAGGGGGGATTCTCTCTTTCATTCTCTCTCTCTCTCTCTCTCTCTCTCTCGTTCTCGCCATCGCCGCCTAGTGAATGAAAGCATGGTGAAAGGTGCCCGAAGCACGTTTCCACTTTCGATTGCGCTGCAGGGCCACTGCAGCTCACAGATTACGATTCAAACGGGTGTACCAGGGGTTTTCGTGTTCATTATAAACAATACCGATCACTCGGCGCACCACAGGTGCGTGGGTGGTACAGAGAGAAAGAAAAAACCACCCACCGAAACCCGTGCAGGAAAATTCGCACAAGCAGAACCTGTCGCGAATTTCCCAACCACCGCGCGGTTCTGCGGATTAATATGATAAACAAATCAGAGTGTTGCGGTGCTTGCTGTGGCCGCCTGTGTGTGTGTGTGTGGGGGTGTGTGTGGGTGCGTGATTGGGGTGGCATCCGCAGTCAGTGGGGTGCTTCTAGAAAGACCGCAACGACGGTGTGAAGCTGTGGTCCTTTTTTGAGATGAAGCACAAACGACGGTGCTGGTGTTTGGGAGACGACGAAAGCGTGCGTGAGTTTGTGTGAGCATCGTCCTCCGCTAAACTAACAAAAGGCAGTGAGGCAGGAAAATTGATGATGGAAAAAGGAAAAGCAACACAAAAAAAAGTAACCCACCCACCTAAACCAGACAAACAAACGATTGTGGGGAATTGCGCGAGCGAGCTTCAGATCTCGCGTTGTTACACCTTCGCGAAAGGCAAATGAACGGCACAATTTTTGCACAATCCACCCCACTGGCAGGGGGGGGGGGAGGTCATCTTCCCGTCCTGAAGGGGGCTGGATCCTGTGGGTGGTTTCAGGAGCAACTGAAAGAAGAAGAAGAAAAAAACACTCACACTCACACAGACGCGTGGTGGTAAAAATAGTGATCCACGAACCGAGACCGAGGCGGTGAATTATGTTGCCACCCCCTTTGTGGTGAGGGTGGGTGGATGGCGCCGAGGGAAACCGAGGGAAACGCGTGAAAAATTGACCGGAGAAATGCGCGCCCGAAGAAAAAATTGAGAAAACATAAATTGTTGTCTCACCGGTTACGAGCCCTATTCGCTTCGAGGTGTTGCTGCCGGAAATTTCTCAATTTAGCACGAGCCCTTTTCCGGGTCGGTGGCATGGTACGAAGGGGCATTATGTGGAGGAGGGGGGGGGGGCGTTGATGTGCCACCGATAGTGCGAGTACACACACGCCCCGTACCAGTACCACCCCCGCTCGCTGACAAATGGACTGTGAGTGGAGATGAAAATGGAGTCGCCATCGCGTGCTCCAAAGCCAGGCCCACGTGGGCACCTCAGCGCCATGAAGCGGAATCACACGCCTCAGTTTACCTATGTTGCCTTTTTGCCCTTCACGCGGAGCGGAAACGGTGGGACGGATAAGCCACCCGCAAGCCGGGATCAGGCCACAAACGAAGGGCTGCTGGTGTGCAGGCAACGACAGAACGAACGCGCGCCGATGGATCGTCCACCAGAGCAAGGTGAATATTTAATTATAGTTGTTTATTTTTACCGCCTCGCTCTCCCGTACACCACCCCTGTGGGAGGTGGGTGGGTGGGTGGGTGAGTGGGTGGTCCACGCACGTCCTGAGGGTGCACAAGGTTAGCGTGTGTGTGTGCGCGCGTGTGTGTGTGTGTCACATGACCGGTGCGAGCCGGTGCGAGCAACAGACGGCCAGGAATGTCGAGTGTCGCGTTCGGGAAACTCCCGCGATATGGCCTTCGGGTGGATTTAATGAAACGCGGAGAGGTGGAGACATAAAAAAGGCCACCCCCAAAACCCACCTACCCATGTGCCCGGGTAGTTTAGTGGCCACAAGGATGGGTATGTTTTCCGTGGCGTGCTGGGTTTTCACGCAGCAAAAAAAATGGCACGATGTTTTTCGCTGGCATCGGTGTGAACTTCCACGAGCGCTTCATGTAAATCGAACATCGTCTCAATGAGTTTTCGTACTGAAATATCGCAATCAGTAGCCCTCGGTAGGCCCGGTGGGATTTTGCTGTAAATTAAAATCACTTTTATGGCATGGAAAACCTACCGAAAGCTGCATTCACGCGTGGAGTGCACACATGCACGTAAGCGCAGATTAAAAATTGTCTCCCTCTCGATTACGTGGGCGTTCGTGGCATGTTTGCTGTGCAATGTTCCATGTGGACGGGGTGTTTTGCAGCAAATGGTAGACAAACACAACAGCACGAGCAAAAGACAAAAAAAAAATGCCGCCTGTTTTGCGTCATCGGGTGGCTAATAATATTTACCATCCACATAGCGCCCGCTTGTAGCCGTGAACCTTAAGACAACAATTCGCGAGGGCCATGGCCGGTGTGTAGTTTTAAGATACCGGGAGGAACGAATTTCGATTCGATTCGAATTGCAAAGAGAGAGAGAGAGAGAGAGCGAGAGAGGAGGGAGAAAAACAATCGCACGTTAAGTTGTTAAAATATTTGTCGGCCCCAGCGGCTGTTCGATCATCCGTGTGGTCTTCCGGGAAGTTCGACTCGAGTTCGTCGGTTTTTGCGGCAAGCAATTGGCAATACGTGATTCGGGATGCCAAATGGTGAACCTTCCGGTCATGCCAACGAAGGCCGTGAGGCGCCAGGGCGGCAAACGAACAAAATTAAAGAGTGCACGGGAAAGACTGACACACACAAAAAAAAGGGTCTCGTTGAAGGCTTTTGCTCCCGGTGGGCCTCGGCGATGGTGACCAAACCCACACCCAGACTCGACCCGGTGATAATTTGTGTGTCGAATCTTCTTGCGCTAAGCTTCCTGTTTGTTTGGGTGGTTTTGGTGTTGCTGAAGCCGCACGCGGGTTGATAAAGAACCCAAGGCAGCCAATTATAGTGTGCCAATCGCGATCCTGGCGACCCGAATCCGGCTCCACTGGCGTCGATCAAAGAGCGATCAATTTATCGCGATCCGATCCCTTAGGCTTTGCTGCTGGTGGTGGCTTTATTCCGCGCGTGGAAAGTAATTAGCGGGCGCTCGGACGCCAGACCCGCACACCTGGTGGTCTCGATTTCGGAGAACACCCCTTGGTTGGGGAGTTTCGCGAGCTAGATTCGCTACGGTCCTTCCCTCAAAACGGGACCTCGGGTGATCGCGTGACGACGCCGACGGTTCGTGCGCTGGTGGCGGGCGCAAAATTGCGCGGTTTTTATGTTGAGATAAAAATGTATCTCCACTCCGAACCCGGGGATAGCGTTAAAGTGATCGAGATTTTGGAGAGAAAATTGATTCCTCCCCCCGAGGTGCCCATTATCGATAGGTTTGGTGGAGGCGCATGATATGATCTGCCAATCTCGGTTGGTGCAGAAAATAATGGCAACCAATAGTTTGGAAAAAGCGCTCGTGCTGTGTAAGGTGGCCACGATAAACAATCCACTAGAGAGAATGGCTTTCTGTAGAATTGGATTGCGAACGTTTTTATCGCTTCTATGCTTCCACGAAATAGTGGTGCTCTGGAAGAATGTGTCTTAAATGACTAAGACTACGCGCATAAATACTGGAAAAAAGCCACCCTAGGGGGAGTCACACAGAGCTCATGCCGATGTTTTGCGTTTGCTTGTGGCAGAGTGTTGTTGCTCCGAAACACTGACAGAGCTGGCCTGGGAAAACTGCATCAATGCACCCGATTGATGTTGAATGTTTTTGCAAGCATTGCATCATCGCACAAACATCGCTGATAAGGCGGCATGGGGATTATTTTTTTGCTTCAAGAACCCACTACGCTGCAGCAATTATTTATTGCACCGCTATTTGTCCGGTGAACTCCACCGTGGGTTTCCTCCCGATGTTTATTAGATGCTTCCCGGCGATTGGGTAGGACGCGATCCGGCGTCAATCTGTCGTCGCGATCACCTTCAACTGGCCCGTACGTACTTAATTACTGCCCAAAGGCGCTTACCGGCTTGGTAGGTTCGTGGCCCTTCTTCCGTGGGGCTCCATCTGGCTGGCTGTTGGCTGTTGACAGCGTTTTCGTGTACCTCTCGAAATGACCCCCGAAGTCAGAAGGGAAAAGCTTCGTCATCGTGCGTCACCGCGCTCGGAAGGCGATATTTCATCTGACCGCCGTGGTTCGCAAAAAAAGGGGGTGGGAGTTAACGTCATCGCCCGGTGGGGTTGCGACCTGAAGGGATGGGAAATATTTCCTCATTTTCAACCGCCCGTCGATGACGGACGATTCCCTCACTGACCGGCTCGTGTGGAACGTTTTACGTCGAACGAACGTTAGCGAATGGCGTTAGTGCCCCATTACAAACCGCACCAATTAGCATTAGCGTGGTGTGCAATTTTCATTCTCGTGGGGGGGATTTTCAGGTTCCCGGTACCACGCGGGATTGTTGGTTGTGCGCCCGCTTTTGTGACGGGAGATTGCTAATTTTTGCGGATTTATCTCCCATCCTCCGGGAGGGCATTGAGGGTAAAGCTCAGTACGTCCCGGTTTGACTTGCGGAAACGGTATTTCAGCTGGACTCAGTAGTGAGGATGAACATCCCGCAAGATAGAGTTTGTCCAATTCGACGACTTTGCGAAAAGGGATTACGAGGAAATCAAAATAATTCACCGATTCCCTGCAGTATAGTTTCATCGACCTCGAGATATCTCCAAATGCTTGGCTTGGCGCATCGATTGGAATAAAAAGAAGCACGGTTCTAACTACGAGCGTAACGAAAGGGATTTTCTGCTCGCTTTGCTTCCGCCAGCAAGTACCGAGGCCATCCTGAGCTGGGTGATGATTGGAAACAGAACCAAGATCTGAAGAGCACACGCTAACAGAAGCCCCGATAGCAAACGCCGAACACTTCATTTATCACCATCGCCGCATGGTGGTTGTGAACTGATTAGCGAGAACAAATCGCCGATCGTTCACGGCACGTTAAAGAGGCATTAGTTTTAGTGGGGTCTTGTGGTCCCAGACCTGTGGAAGTTGGAACGAAAATGCCGTAGTTCATCGTGTTTCGGGCTGAAGTACGTACAGAGTGCCTGTCGTCAGACCGGAGGTTAGGCTCGAGTTTCGTCAGACTCCCTTACGCAGCGTATTTTCTGCTTCAACCCCGAAGGTACGCAGACACCATTCGCGTAGACATGGCTGCGTTAGGTAAAGGCGAACGGGTTGCTCGAACAGTTTTTGGCGGAAATTGACGTTCAAGTTTTGCCTAACGTTGCGCAAACCCGTGCACACTTTAAAGGTTGTTATTGGAGATGTGATCGAGCTCCGATCTAGCGGTGTTTCGTGTGTGTAGCTTCTAAGGGTGCTTTAGAACCGCTCTCGGTAGTGAAGCTATCTTGCTGACTAGCTTAAAATCGTAGCGATTGGAAATTCAGTAATTGGGCGTGCGATGAACATCGTCTCTAAAACACCGATCCTCTGCGCCCATTGCGGGTGTCAAAAGATAACATCAAAAGCATGGAAATCGAGCATCGCATCGAACGGGTTCGACGTGCCGTTGGGTCTAAGCTGGTGTCCAATTTCGAGCCTGCCAAGATGCCTCCCGCGAGGGAGACAACTGGTACGATATTAATGGCCAGACCCAGGCTGCCAGATGAATGAAGCGAATGCTGGTTCGAGTATCCGTACCGTACGCGCGTTGTTTGGTGATTCACGTTCCGGAGTCGATCGTTAACTTTACGGCGATGACATAAAATTCTATTTTCTCTGGCTCCTGCGCCGTCTCGGATCCCTTTCGTGCTCCTTCACGGTGAGGGTTTGTTTCACTGAGTCACGGGTCCCCACGGCTTGGTGGCGGGCCAATCCCAGGCAGCTTCCGAGAGCGGGAGGTTTTCCCAAGCAACAGGCGTCCGAAAGCATACCGAATCGGTACGGAAGCGACCAGCGAAGCGACTAATTTATTACCGATTTCTTGTTTTTCATGTGCCGCCGTACTGAGTAGCTCCCAAAGCAGCCCGCGGATTACGCGGTTCGCGGTTGCCCGGGCAACCATTGTCATCAAACATGTGTGAGCAAGCGGCGTGAACAATTTCTCCGCCGTTCGTGATGCGGCGAACCGTGGATTATTGCGCTGGAATATTTCAATTCTTTTCGAAGAAAGTCCCCAAAAACGCAGGCTCAAAGGGTGGCCAATCGTGCCACCCTTGGCCTGGGGGAAAACTGTCCCTCAGCATTACGCACTGAACCGAATCGGCGGTCGCCCTTGCCGGTAGTTACCACGGTGGAAACATAATACGAGAAGAAAAATCTGGTGCAAATGAACGCCGCGAACGAGCAAAGGGTGGATGGACGCCGCGGAAGAGATGTGATGCTCGGAAAAAGGGTAAAAATGTTCCCTTTGAACGCGCGTGGGCGAGAGTGAACGGGTGAATGAGAATAATAATGTATGGGTGGGGGAAAAACTATACCACCCTGGCGTACCGTGCTCTACGCCGTAATGATTAATGTTGCCGGTAGTGAAGAGAGAGAAAAAAAAATAAAAGCGCCCTTTTACCATTCCAAAAATACCAAAACAACTTCGGCCAGACATCGCGCGGGTTCATGACCCGGTCAGCATGGGGTGGAACGATGATGGGGATGAAATTTAATATGGCGGAAAATTTTGCACTTTATCCAGAGTACGTCCTTGGACGGTGCCCATGCGAGGGTGTATTTATTTTTTTCACTAAACCACCCAGCACATGTCGAGGAATTGAGCAGGATGGATGAGTTTGGGTCAGCCACCCTGCGTTGGTGCGTTGATCGATTGAATGCGGAGGATTAGGCTGCATGGCACGGAAACAAAAACGATCATAGCTACCAATTGTGGCGGAAAACACGCAAGCTGCCACAATAATCTCGGGTGAGTATGGGAGCTTTCAGTGAAGGTAAAAGCAGATCCCAAGCAAATAATTGTGTCACTCCACGTGCACAATACCTGTTGCATGCAGGGTCCATTTGAGAACGAGACAGCACACCCAAACATCTTGTTGGGCGCGAATAGACGCGAAGCACGATCGAGAGAGAGAGAGAGCAAAAAAAAAGAGGCAATGAAATTGTTTTATTATCGCCGACACATGTACCCACCCGGCAGCTTCGTTATGTTTATGCTTCAAGGTGCGGAACAAGTCAACAAATAAACGGGCAAGCCAACGCCTGCGGCTACCATCCTCGCAGCTCACCGGGCGCGTTTGTCGTCTGCCCCACCATAAGCCATAGATAGACAATTTCCAATTGACTGCCAACAATGGAGTGTTGTCTCTCGTCTGCAGTGTTTTCCCTTGCCCTCTAACCGCCTAAGTGGGACCGCTTCCCTTGCGATCAGCTCCAGCCGGTCACGCGGTCGTTATGCGCGAGGTGTAGCATCTCATAAAACGAAAAAGGGGGCGAGAAAATATGTACCCGTGTGGGGGCTGGTGGCCAGTGGAGGGCTCCCGCCGGCCAGAAACCACACCTCCGTTGGCAATAAACGAAGACATCCATTTCGATCAGCGCTTTTCGATTGGTTCGAGCGTTTGCTGATGGAAAACCATCACCATCAGCGAGCGGCGGCCGCGCGAAGGGTGCCCATAAAAAAAGCGATGCTCGGGAAGCGGAAATGGAGCATAAAGTTACACAGGATGGAAGGGCCAAGATCGAGAGAGAGAGAGAGAGCGAGAGGAGAGAAAAAGGCAAAAAAAGTGGTGCTTCGACCCCACCGGCCGCAAGCGAGAACGCATGGTAACGATCGAAACCATTTTTCAACCCCTACGTTACGGGAGTGAATCGTTCTATCGTCTTATTTCGTTTTTTTGATTTGTGAACCCATGTCTGATGGGCGCACGCGAACCAAAGGGGTAAAAATAAATACTAGACGCGATAATCGCCGGGCTTTCTTCGGTTGAATGTCGCTGTCTTCGAGCGGCTGGCCTAATCTCTCGCCTGCATCAGCGTAAGAGGATCAGCTCGGGAACGTCGCTCTGGATAGAACGAAGCCGCCAACGCACGGAAGGCGATTATCTTCGGACGACTGCGAGATGCAACCGATCGGTCAAGCGGTCGGTGCACATCAACATCATCATCAGCGTCTTCGTAATGGTTGAGGTGTTGGAGGGTCTTAACGTCTCAATTAAGACCGTGCCTTTGTTTCCCGGCGAGGGACACGGATTCGTCCATCAGTCCAGCATCAACATGATCCAGAATAGGGGTTGAAAAGTGACATGATTGTTTCTCGAGACCCACAACTAAAGACCACCTGGGTTGAGGGACTGCGAAGTTATCGTTTTCCAATAGACCGCAGCGTTTGTTTTATAGAATGCGATAGGAACCGGTTAACGGAGCGGTGTAGAGAGCATTTCCCGGGATGGGCAGTGGGACCACTCGGGAGGGCATTCTGAAAGGAATGAGGTCAAAAAAGGGAACTGTACTCTTGCTCCCGGTACTCCTTGGGGACACAATGTACGACACTTGAAACATCAAAACATGGGGTCGTACTGAAAGGCGTTCAGCTAAAAGTAGTCGCTTCACCCAAGCCATCACCGTCGTTTGTTTGGATCTTGCCAGGTCTACAAAGGTCCCAGGATGGAAGAGGCATCTCTGTTCAGTGTTGACAGCGATATGTTTGCGGTTCCCTTCAGCGATCGCTTTGGAGCGCCTTTTCTTTTGCATATAACTGTTCCGCAGCGTGTGAGCCTATTTTTAATGCTTAGAAGGTGGTATACTTCTCTTCATTTTTCTAGTTGAAGTCTAAACACCGGACGACCTACGAAGCATGTGCTTGTTTATCTTGTCCGGTGTGGTATGGACAAGCCGGAGGAATTGTCTCCCTCGTGGTTTGCAACGAGTGGGTACTTTGATCGATGGCCCACGAAGTGAGTAAAAGATTAGATAAATTGCCGAAATACGAATGGAATGCTCTCTGGACTCTCCCTGCACCATAAGGGACACTTGCTCTGTGGGAATTAAACGTTCCAGCACAATGTGAGGCATCTAGCGTGGATTTTATTCCCAGTTACATGCATTCCGTTGTGGTGAAATACCTCTCTTTCGAAAGGAAACATTTTCGAGCGGCTCATCGCATAACTCCATCACCATAACACACCTCATTCAATCGTTTGGTGTGTGTTTTCCGTGGCATTTGGCAAAATGGCGTACGGCAAAATGCCCATGCGAGTTATCATCTGAGTGGTAAAGCATACCCACACCGAATTCGAAGCCAAAATATGCAAATGAATGCAGCATCGGAGGCTAGACGGCTTGCACGCGTGTGAAAAGTGCAAAAAGCGGGAACATGGGCACGAAAATTGGATGCAATTTCCCACCCTTTTACGAGCGATAAACTGTGCTTTGAATGGCAGGCTGGTACCACTCTCGACTCTCGCTTAGACGCTTAAGGTCACCGTTTCATAATTCACGAAAAGTATTAACAATGCATAAGGCTAACTCCTGTAATTGATGAAGGCGCGTTATTTATTGTACAAACTTTCGAATGCAGAATTCACTTAACAACAGCTCTTGCCAGGTTGAGGAAAATATTTCGCGAAGGGACACGAAGCCGTGATGAAGTAACTCGGTTGAAGGCTGGAATTTATGCTTCTGTGGTAATGCTCGAACGGCTAACGGCTATGCGACTTTCACGGACCACGTCGAGAGATTGACAGCTCAAAGTGAAGTTCGTATCCGGAAGATATTTTACGCTAATTTTAACGACAGTTTAGAACGAACCAACGGCGAACGAAACCGCGGGCACGCTCACTTTCGTTCGCCGTAAAATGCTGCCTGAAGTTTTGCACAAATTTGCGTTCAACACTTTAATTCGCTTCGGTGCTCGATATTGCAACACGTGCCCGTACTGCAACCGACCGAAGCCGGCCCTTTCGAGAGGGCACCGCGTGCGCCCTCTTGAGGTAAAGCTCGCGCTACATGGAAGCTGTTTGATGGGGGATTATCCACGCCGCAGCTGTGAGGTGCAGCAAATTGCTGCTGGCAGTTCGCTTGCACCTGATTAGGTTATGCAACGCAGAGGAAACGATTGCATTCGCAACCGTTCGCAAGCCGATGAGCGGGAGCATTGGTAATGAGTGAAGGTAATGGGCGACCTCGAAGGGCGATTGAAAGAGACAGCAAGGCAGCTCGTATGGCTCGCTTACACACGGCTGCACGCGAAACTTTTATTTATCTCGCCACCATGGGGATGAAAATCTGGCTGGTAGCGGCGTCTAAGGTCGGTAGGTTGAAAATAATCACGCAGAGGAGAACGATCGCGGAGAACGATTTGTAAGTGGCGTTGTCGGGAGCCCTCTTTGAAGCGGAACTTTCGAGGCCATGGTCAAGGTCAGCGAGAAGATCGAGCATCGTGTTGGATGAAATCTTCTCCCGCGTTCAACCCTTAAAGCAGGGCTCTAAGTTGGTGCTTTGTTGTTGTGTTGGTGGTCAGATCGTCTACGGTCAACATTTGCCATTTGGTACGCTCTCTCTCTCTCTCTTGCTTCTCTGCAAGACTGTGCTTGGCCTAGGTGGAACTCGTTGATGATTGAATGAAGGAAAACCCACGAACCAGGTGAGCCACAAAAACGCCAAACTTTCCGCCCCCTCGAGCAAGCGGAATTGATGAATCATGGAGTCCGAGCCACGACTACCGCTTTCGCATAACCGGTTGATGACCAACGTGCTGGATCGATGGTTCAGGGTTTTTTTTTGCCTTCCTTCAAGTTACACCTCGACGATCATCGACGATCGCCGTAGAGTCATCGGGAATGGTTGTGCCGAAAAAGGCTATCGACAGCTGATGAAAATCGTGCCTGAAACAACTACCAGTGCGGGTTGTTTCTGGTTTTTAGTGGTCTTCGGCACTGATCGTCCGATGTTGGTGGGCTCTTTGCAAGCGAAATGAAACGTACGTTGCTCAGATTGTATGAAACATGGATTTGGAATTGCCCAAGATATTGTAGGGATTTGATAAATGATGGAGGACTGTGAAGCATGTCTAGAGGGAGCTAGCCTTTTTTTTAAGAAACAAAATTAGATGGCAATTTACCCTGCGAATATTCCAAGACTTCTCTCAATACTTATCAATCCGTTGATCGGTCGCTGAGCTCATCGGAACTGTAGCGTTATGCGTACCTTGGCAGTGGAGTAGACGCGCTCAATTCCAAGATTACATCGACGCCCCACCAAAGATCGTACGATCGCTCACCTGATGTCATTCATTGGCCAGTTCGTCTACCCCTCCACATCGAGGATCGGCCAACCTCTGAGCACGTTGTGTCTGTGGTCCAAGCAGTGCAGACGAGAGCATAAAAAAAAGCGCAATCTCTATGCGTGGGGTACGCAACGTGCGTGCTGGGAATGTCCACTGGAAAGGAGCGACCCCGGAGGCGTTAAAAAGATCACTCTGCCGGCAGTTTGGCGGCTCAGATAAGCTCGCCCGCGGGTCGAGTAATGAGTGGGCTCGGTTGCATAAAAGTGCCGCAACGCCATGTTCAAGGTAATGCTCCTTAGCTGGCAGCTTTCGCTCCGCCAAAGAAAGAGCAAATTAAAAAATTACAGTAAACCGCACGGTGTGTGCATTAAAGTGCATATTAAAGCGCGGCAGTTATGCGGCGCGCGGTGTCATTTCATTCGATCGTCATCTTGAGCCGGCTTATATGCACCGGTTGACCTTTTCCGTGAGCCCCTACCCATAGAAGGGATGGAGTTTCTTAAGGGCGTAAAGCCAGTGAAAAATCACCAAAGATTAGAACCTCGCTTCGGCTTTATAAACGTGCCCTCGATTTTAACTATGCACACTTTCTTCGTAACTATTTTCGGGGAAATAAAGCCCTAAAATCCCATCATCCGGCATTAGGCTGGATGGGCTTGGCCGGATGTTTGACGAAACCGGCCAGCAAATGGGAGCGATTATGATCGAAAATGGAGATTGTTTTCAAAGCGCAGCGAGCGCCACCAGGGAGATTAAGACCTGCTTCTTGGCGTACTCCCACGGACCGGGCGATCTCGGGCAGATCTTGATATCACCGAAGGCATTACCGCCCATTGAGGGCCGCTGAAATTTCAGTCCCCTCTTTAAACCGGAAGATGCAAATTTGGCCACAGCATAGCTCGAGGCCTCTTCTCTAATTTATAGCCAGCAGATCTTTCACGTCGCTGGAAGGTTACGGTGCAGCCTGTCACTAGGCCGGCTTTGGGGGATGAGTATGTGCCTTCGCGAGTGTGTGTGTGTGTGTGTGTTTTATTCAGTTCATTTTTTTTTTGTAGTTGCTCCGAATCAATTTGTGACCGCCTGTTGTGCCATGCTCGAGCGACCATGACCGGCAATCTGCTGCGAAACGTTGGCTAGACGAGTTACCGCTAAGGCCCAGGCATCCCGAGGGAGCAAGATGTAGGCGCAAACTGCAATCTGCAGCTGTGAAAGGGTCGGTTCGGGGAATGGTTATGATGATGATAAGTTTATGCCAACACTCCGTGCCCGTCGACGACGATGACGATGGGTCGTTGTGCTGAGCAACATGTGGCCTTCTTGCGGGTAAGTCGAAAGAACGCCTGCGAACAAGGTCGAGCGTCGGGTGTGCTTTTGTGATTCTGTTGCAGCACCCTAAAATCCGATACATGTGGCCGAACGGGCGATCTCAAAGGCAACCAAGGGAATAAGGGACGGAAAAAAGGACGAAGGCGCGATAGGAAGCGCTCACTTCCCTGGGAGCGTTTTTGTTCACCCGCATCCGTTTATCTCCGGCCCGAGGGTCTTTCCCGGGACATCTCGTTGTTGACGTTCCGGTTCAGAATCCGGTGCTACCGGAGTCGGGTTGTTTGCATTAGGCTCTTGCAACATGAGCAGCGACACATCCTGGCCGTCGTATCTTGGAATGCCGAAAGCCCATCCGAGGTCGAGTAGGCGGCAAAACCGTTTGAATACATTTGTAGTAGAGCCATTCGAGCTAACCCCGGAACGCCGATAGGTAGCCTGCTATGATTAACCGATTCTTGGAAAGGGGATGGGATCTCCGACGGCAAACGGAGATCAACACGTGAGGTGAAACCGAGAGCCACCTTCGACGCAGTGGGAAAGTGATTGAATTAATTATCGCACGGATTAAAACATGAAACAGTGGAACCGCCGGATCCGATCGAACCCGATATCCCGGCTGACCGTTAGACGTGTTGCGCTGCGAGTGTTCCATAAACCGACCGGTCCGCCGAGGGTCGTCCATAAAATCGAGTGATAACCTCACTCTGGGACGCTCTCTGGGGGTTTTCCAGGCCCGTTCGAGCCCGTTTCATGTCAACCGCGCACTTGGGTGCCGAAGCTTAGCGTGATGTAGGGTGATTAGAGTTAGCCACCCGGCTGCATTGGATTATAATTTTCGAATGCATTTTCGTCACATTCGCAGGCCGGAGCGTCTCGTTTTGTTCCCGCCAGAACGCTGCCCGTTATCGTTATTTCGCTCTCGGGGTAGCTTTTTGTTCTTTAGATGAGTTTTTGCTTTTACAAGCAACCACCCGTCTTCGGCTGCCAAGTGTGTCCACTCGATCGAGTGGTGAGGAAACGGAAAAAAAGGCCCCCACGAGCTATCAAAACAAATCGTTCTCGCACGACAAAAGGGCGCTGGTTGGGTTTTGTCGTATGGGAAAATTATGCGGACCCTTGGACGGGTGCCGTGCTTGACCGACTCACACTTCACTGGAACACCCCGTGGTGGGAATTACGACGGGGCTCGTAATGCATTGGAATTTTAACGCAGCATGGCGTGAGGCACAAAAATGTCTAATGCGAATTTAGGTTCGCTTTTGGAACGATGAATAAAGAAAATTCATTAACTAATAATGCCCTTTTTAAATGGGCGTGGGGTGAATCTCAAAATTCGAGCCAGCACAACGACGAGGCATCAGCGAAAGGCGCCGCTGTTGGCCAGTTGCCGGACCTGGCACGTAGGGTGCGATGTAATTTCACATCCGCTCAAGTACATTTACCACTTTTCTCGCCCGTGGTTAGCCGACAGAAATGGTGAAATAAAAGCTGTGGACGTTGTCGACGAAGACGGGCGATAATGTTTTCCCGAGCGGTGCATCCGAGACAGCGACACGGAATCCCCATTTGGATCAAACCGCCGCCAGTTGAATGGTGGGAAAGCGGTTGACCAGATTCCATTACTGAGCGTGGAGAATGTCTGCGGTTTTTTCGGGGAGGTTGCAAACCGAATTGGACTCCACTTTGGCGGCTCGCGCTGGTGTTCTGGGCGTGCGTGCGCGGTTTTGTTCCGATTCTAGTGCGCCTTGCGTTCGCAAGAAAGCCAGTGAAGCGTGCTCGAGACTCCGTTACGCCACGGAAAGAAAATTGCGTTGGTTCTGATGGATGGAAAACCTCCCGAGACCGGCCATATTGTTGTGGGCGTGAGTGGAACGTTCTAATTGCAGGTCCCGGGCGTATTGGAGCGACTTGTGCTTTGCTAATTGAACGACAATGCTAGATCAACACGTGCGAGGTCGCCATTGACGAGCGTGCCGGAAGACGTCACGAGAAGGTGTCGCAAATAGTGCGCCCTAGATTGATTGCGTTTGACCCCCAGCGAACTCCCCGGGGTGGACATCGAGTTAATAGTTATTGGTATTGAAGCGAAAGTCATTCGAACGCTGGGAAGTGAAGAACAGCACTTGAGATCGAACGAACCGCGCAGCAAGTGGAGGTTTTGGACAATTTACTGCCAGAGGTTTCGAATAAAGTTGAAAAGCCGCCATCCGTCAGCGCTTTCGGCGCGACACTTTGCAGTTTAGAAAACGATTCTTAAGAGTAAGCGAACACAAATGGAATTGCATCAGATCGCACACATCAAAAGCGAACGGATGGCCCAAAAAACAATAAAAAAACGAAGCCATTCAACTCACCCGACTTACGAAAGGTCCATGCCGTGCTCCAAAACATTGCCAGCTCATAAAACAGAACCGGGAAATGCTTCAGCGCTTCCGAATCGCACCATTTTTGGCCTCATTTTTGCCCGGCCAGCCCTCAGCACTCCGGTCAAAGCCCCCGTTTCATGGTGCCTTCGATCGAAGAAGCTGTCGACATTCGCGATTGTGACTTCGAAAGTGATGACATTACGGAAAACGAGCGCAGTGAAGGAGTGCAAATGAGAAAAAAAAAACACAGCAATAAAACCCAACCAAAAAGCACCCCACTTTTGGCTGCAGCGATTGGATACCTTTTTTTGTTGTTCCTTTCATTGTCGCGGTTTTAGTCAAGTAACTTGTATCACGCGATTTCGCTACGCCGCGTGCTGATTGCATTGTTTAACTTGAGTTAACTGACGGGTGCAATTTTTGGCGAACGAATCGACAAGAGCGAAGAGCTTACGTGAAAACGAGCCGGTTCGATTGCAAGCTGATTAGCGTTACTTAACGATCGCCTTTTTGCTCCATTTTAACGGAAGCTGATCGCGCGAGCCGGCCGTTCATCGTTTGCATTTGCTTCGCGCATGATCGAGTGTCCCCGATGCGATGGGTAACAGGATCGCATTACTTGCTTTGGTTATAGCGCCACCATTAGCCTAGAATGCTACGACTCCGTGGATTAAACAAATCGCTTATAGCGCACTATCGGCTCGGTCGCTTCATCGTAGACTCGTTGGTGGCGCCAGTTTCACTGATATGGGCTTGCCCGCAATCGCATAACGATGCGTGACCATTCGACCGGCGGAAAATCAGAACACTGACAGCGCATTGATTGCCGATCCTCAACCGATGACGATCGGCAACCCAGTTGTGCCGTAAATAATTGCTCCAATTTAATGCGATCGTTCAAACAGCGCCCTCTGGTGTGAGGGGTGATTTTCCCTTTGCCAGTGCCAATGCAACAATTGCACGAAAAACCGGACGCCAGTGACGGGTGGCCTTTTGTTTTGCGAAAAAACAACCACCAGGAAGGCTTCCCCCCTTACTTCCGGACCACAATCACGCTTGATCGGTTGTCAATGCGGGAACTTAATCAAATTGTCACGATTTGTCAGCGTAACTGGTTTGACAAAGTTTTCGCCCACGGTTCCGCTTGGGCCACCGGGGGATGCTTGCTTTGTGAGGCCGCCGTACCGTTTTCGGGAAATGATTATCGCGTATCGTGTTAAGGGGAAGCTTTTAGGGTGCGTCATTGAACGTGGAAGGGTTTGCTGAAACGTGCCTTTTATGGTGGTGCGATATGGAATAGTTGTTATCGGTTTTTCGCGTGTTTGCCCGGGACCGTTTGGTCACCATTTTGTTTAATATTCTTTTCCCAAGTGAGCATTCGAACAAAGGCTAAGCTTTGCTGTGTGTTCATTAAAAGCATCAGTTATTTGTATGAACACTTCTAATATTTGTACAGAGCTAGATTGCTATCGCAACAATTCAGTTCAACAGATACAGATATAGAACGAACATAAGTGCTTTCGTCAAAGGGATGTTAGATCATTTCCCGTTCCTGGTATTTTCTGCAATCGCTCATTCCTGCTATCATCAACATGAGCCACCGATATTAATAGATACTCTCTCGTAAACCACAAAACGAACCACAGAAAGACGATAAGCGCGTGCCTCAATTTTGTCACCAGCTTTTTATCAAAGACTCCGGTTCCGATTGTGCGCGAATGTCGCGATAATACTGCACACAAATATATCACCATATCAATATTTGCCCATCCGGTTGGGTTGACGCTATTTCGAGGTGCTTCAAGCATGCTACTCGAAACGCGCATACCGAAGGCAGACGATCTGTAAATCAAATTCGCGCCAGATCGTTGCTTGCCGCTTGCAAATCAGGTCGACGATCGTAGCACGTCCATCCGCTGCAAAATGGTGCTGTTTGCAACGCAGTTGCGCTCTGGATCATCGCTCGGAACCATCGCTGGAAATTGAATGAATTTATTTAGCTCTTCAGCCCGTGGCAAATTGTCGTGCCCATGGTATTGACTGGCAATTGGCGAATTGAGCTGACCGTTCTCGCGGTTGCACCTTTCCGGCTCTTTGTCTCTTTCATGGCTTCGCCTTCATTTCCATACGCTGCGCGAACCAAAACCACATGTTTGTCCTGATCTCCAAGGCGTCCGTGAGTCAAGAGTCTGAGGAATGGTTTTGCTCTCTGTCTAGGCGTTGGTGTCGATTGTTCGCGAATGTGTACAATTCTGCCTGGCGTAGTTCAAGGTGCCGTCACGGGCAGCTAGGGAGGTTTCGGGCCTCCGCAAGGATAACAAGGTTCACCCTTGTGCGGATTCCCGTCGAGCTTCGGTCGCCGGGGTATCGCCACTCCGAAAGGCCCGTGGGGAGTTTGTGGGCAACGTCTAGCTCACCTGCGGAGGCGTTCTTGAGGCGTTCATGCCATGGTCTCGGATGCCGCGGGATCCAGGGATGGTTTGTGTGGGCCTTGAACAAAAAAATAAAAGGTATATGGGGCGTCTGAATGCCAGGCGAGTCAATTTATATGTCTCTTGCACCGTGAACCTGAAATCGTACAAGTATTATTAAACAATTTAGCTGTCAGCGGTGCAGGAAGGCGATGGGCGAACCGCAGCCACAGTGACAGTGTGTGCATTGTCGTTTTGGGTATGGATTATCGCTTGTGCATATTTATGGGATATGCGTTCGTTTGCCAAAACCAACGTCAGTAAGCACTGCAGATCAATTTGCGAATTCAATTAGCGTATAGGTGGCTTTCGCGAAATAAGAAATATAAATTCTACACATGTAGCTTTAGGGGAGAATTGCTCCTAAAATCATTACATCCGTTTCAATTAATCCTTATGAGTGATGCATCATTAAAGAGGATTTTTCGGAAATTCCACATTGCTTCACAACACAGTTATCACAGTTAAGATCAAGCAATCTAACAAAGAATTTTAGTTACACTATACATGAAACAGGCAGACAATGCAGTGTATATTTTTGAAGCAACAGCTTGGTACCAATAACGTCCCTTTGACGTTAGACCGTATCGGCTTTCATTTGGTGCAGTGCAGCTGAAACCATTATCAGCTGGCCGAAAATGTTCGTGTGCTGTTTCCCATGCCAGCACCACCCCATCCAACACCGATCGACAACGGCAACCCATTACCAGCGATAGCGCGTGATTATGTAAACATTTAACCACGTTTGTTCTCGTGTGCGTCCAGCCGATAGGGGTGCCTTTGCTGAAGGCTTTTCGCCTTTTTCCAAACAGCCAACCAATTTTGGGTGGCGGGTGACATCTGCTGTTTGCGCTTGTCGTGTGATAACACGTAACACGGGAACCGGCATTTGTCTAAATGCCCCAAAAGTAACACGTAACAAACTTCCGGACCATCCGATATCAGCGCCCCGCGTGACGTTTCCCGGCTCACATGAGCCACGGGCTGGCAAAGGGGTTGCAAAAATGTGACCACGCCTAGACGAAATTGTGGTAAAATTTAGCAAATGATTCAATCAAACAATCAACCACCGTCCGAGCGGCTTCAATCAGGTCCAATCAGGTCCAACCAGGAAACCGGGAAAGCGGTATGATGGATGCGAAATCAAGCGCCGACCTTCGGATTGAGCAGATTTAAGAAGCTTGAGCTATAATTTGGGCCCGCCGGTGACCGTTCTGCGATATTGGGGCTTTTCTGCGCTTCTTTGTCGCCAGGCTTATGCCGGATTTGCGGTGTCTGGCAGTGCAATTTCGAGGCAAAAACAAAAGGAATAACACAAACCAAGTACACCGATCCAATTAGTGTCCGTGCTGCGGCTGCATAACTTAAGCCCTCGCTCTACCTACTGATTAGATAGGCTCGTTGTTCTACTAATCGTTTGCACATTCAGAGTCAATTTACTAATTGAATTCCTCGTTGCCGTTTTTTTTTTTCGTTGCTTCCCACTAACTCACTCTCTCTTTCTCTCTTTATCTTTTTCTCCTCCCTCTAGATCAGATGCGATCGGCGCCATTTCCAACCCCATTCCGATCCCGTGGTATGATAATCGTCGGATCGTATCTCGCAGCGCGATCTTCAGCCGTGCTCGCAGGCCACTCGAACCTCTAGCGCGTCTTGGATCAGGCAGCCACGCGCAACCACATTCCCGGATCGTGCTAATTCGTGGCCTCCCGTGTCTCGAAGAAGGGGAGGAAAATCCGCACACGACGATCGTAATTAAAAGGTTAAGAGCGATCTTCGCATACGGTAGCGAACCACGGGGGTTGGCGATAAGCTCGATGTTCGCACAGCCAGGCGGATCGTCTCTCGGACACCCCAACCCCCACTGCCTGGGGGGTTGCACTGGGGGTGGTTTGGTTCAAGGTGTGGCCGCTGTCGGTTTTTGTGAAAATTCACACTCACGTACTCGATCGTCAGCGCTGCTCGGTGTAACAGCCGCGTATCTTATCTGCTATCGGTGGTTGATGCTGTGTTTTAGTGAGCTCCGATGAGCGATAGCAAAAGCACCACCGGGGGTCGCTGGTCGGCTGGTATTGGTGAGCACAACCGAAACAGTGAGTAAAATGATCCAACCCCTACGCTATCGCACGAAGCGATAACGAGCCACCGAGTGGTGGGGTTTCTCGTTCACCCCGAGTAGTTTTCGGATGGGCTGCGGTTTTTGTAGTTGGAACAATGCCTTCGGTCGGTAGTATTGCACCCCGGAAGTACGGCCGACCGTTATCAGGCTCTAGCATTCGAGGGTCGATTTCGAGGAACATAATGTGACGGGCGCGTTCAGGGACACCAAAGTGACCGGCCATAATTTCGGCCACACTCTCTTATCGTGCGGTTGATGGCGACAGCTTTACGACGCTTTACCACCAAAGATGGAAGGCCAGAAAAGCTTCGGGACAAATTGAATAAACTCTGACCACATAAATAAGTCGTATTAGGTGGTAGCAGTAATGAAACAATTTTACACTCCTCAAGATGGGCCACCCTAGCTGGAGTTAGCTACGGCGAGCTTCCAGGGGCTTTATCAGCGAGTAGCTTACACGGTAGCGCGTGTTCACGGCACTTTGGATGGCCTCCAACCCACGATGGACTCATCCACCGAGAGCCTAAAAGAGGGGGCCTCAAACCGGCATGAATGGGCATGAAGAAGATCACACTCAAGCCGCGGAGCCGAGGGTTTGTTCCGTCGTAATCGGTGGTCACTGGTTTCGTAATGAGCCAACAAGACGGTGTACCGGCGCGAGCTCGAAGCAATGTAATCGAACACGCACACACACATCGAGCGAACGGTCGGGCGAATGAAACCAAAAAAAAAGACAATCAGTTAGGCTCTTGGTGGGCCTTTGGGAGGCCTCGCGAACCTCGCGAAACGGTGTGCGTTTTGGGTTTTGCGAAGGAGGAGCAACGAAAAAAAAACCACCCCACACTCGCGACATACACACGCGGACCTTTGGCGTATGGGGGTTTTCCGCGATGGGGTGAACCTGAAGGAGGTATATTTAATCACACCGCATCATACTGTCGCACGTCGGTTTCGGTCGCGCAGGGGTTGCTGCCTGGGGTGGATGGTAAGGGTAATCGCGCTTCCTTCGCGAGTTGCGCGGGACTTAACGCCACACGGTCGAGCGCACGCACGCTAGTGTAGTTTCGACGACTGGCGTAACGTGACGCGTGCTAACGTTCGTTTAACGCGCTCTCGATCGTAACCTGCCGAGTCGCGAACCAACTTCTTTTTTTTTTTCTCTCTACGAAACGAGCTCCGAAACCAAACGAATCCTGCGGGTTTTTGTGGCTAGCGTATCCTTCTAGCGATCGGGCGGAAAATGGTCAGCGGCACTCAGCAGTGAAATTTTGTAAGCTCGAGCTCGAGATAGTCATAGTGATGAGGCGTGTGTTTAAAAGCATGCTCAGAAAGCAAGTTTGAAGAGTGCTTGTTAGCTTTACTCGACACCGGTTGGTGGTTAGAATTCTCGTACTCCAATCTTGCCACGCTGGATTAGCGTTATCAACACCCACGTTTCGTTGCGAGCCGGAGTGTAGGAAATTTCACTAACAGTGCTAGTGATAAGGCTAGGTGATGCGTTTTGCAATCCATTAACCTGGGTTGCGGGATTTATGACCACGGAGGCGTTTTTCCATTCGTGTGGCCTGGCGTTGAGCAATGGGCTTGAAATGGGAGCCGTACCGTACCGGTTGTTGGTCGACGAAAAAAAAAAGTACTCAGCAATTTGTACCATCCAATTAACTGGTACAGTTTTTTTTTGTAACTGTATCGAGTAAGCCTGCACCTTGCCGGCTTTCTGCACCATAAAGTGTACCGTTTCTGTTCTGTCGTGGTATTTGTCGTTTTTGTACGTCCCACTTTTTAAGGTATCTTTTCGCCCCCTTCCCATAGCATCGGGTTCTTGTGTTTTGAGTTATAGCTGAAGTATTTGAATTGATTTTTTACTCTAACCCTCCCCGCATTGGGGGTTATTTTTACTCACAGAAATATTGCAGTGCTAGATGATTTTTTCCATTTCCCTCACGTGCACGGTGTAGCCTCACACACGCACACCCGTCGGCGCGAAGCAGCTGAAGGAAAGAAAAACCCGCGGGCAAGAAACAAAAAAAAGGAAATCCCCGCGAACGCAGTGTCAGAGGAGAGCGAAGAAAACGAAGGCAGTGGCATTCGTACAAAGAAAAAAAGTGTTCAAATTTGTGAAGAAAATTGCCGTGGAAAGTGAACGAATATAGGCGAAACAGCAAACGAAACGAGATAGAAGAAGAAGAAGAAGCAGAAGAAGACGGGAAAGAATTGGGAAAACGAAGCAAAAAAAAAACCCAACACCGCACCAAAGTAGGCCACCGTGGAAGTGACGTTGCAGTCGAACCATCATCAGCCAAAAGCGATGAGGTGGCGCAAGTAGGAAAGAAAGTGATCAAGAAATCAATCTTTTCGATTACACAATCTCGCCAGCAGACACGTCGAACATCGTCGGTGTTGTTCGTGTACCGGGCTACGATTCGTCTTCGTTTGCCCCGTGAACGGGAGCCACTTTCGGGAGTGCAAAAGAGTGTGTGTGTGTGTGTGTGTGTGTGTCTGTGTGTGTGACTTGTGGAAAAGCGCACCGTAGTGACGTGACCGAGAGGGTCGGAAAATTCAGGATCCTCCACCGAGAATTAAGTGCAATTGCGTGCAGCTCCAGCTGGGGTGCATCGTGGCTGCATTTTACGTCGGGTGATGCGCTGCAGTCCGATCGCTTGCAGCTGGAACGGGATGTCGCTTGATCGCTGGTGTGACTGCTGACATGAGTCATTCGACTTGCGACCCACCCGTCGTGAATGCCACTTTCCGTGCAGCGGAGCGCTCTCGCGATCGTATGTGAACGTGACGAGCAGCGAGAGTGATTTTCTTTATTTTCCCTTCTGTGGTTCTGTTTCCCCATCGCGCTTTTCCTGCCATTTTTCCCAACCACGCTCGCGTGTTTCACTTTCATCGGTGGGCTTCCCCACGACCAACGATCGACTCGGTAGCCAAAGAAGACAGTCTGCATTTTCCTTCCCAAAGACACCATTGAGCGGTCGCCTAGTGACCGGTTGGCCCTGGGCTGAAGTGTAGTGAAAACATAGTTCACATCGACACGCGACAGCGCGCGGGGTGTTTTCTTTTTAAACCTCGAAGAATTTAAAGATCATCAATCGTCGACGTTGGTGCGGTCTAGTGCGAAGGAATTTGTCGCATCTTCGAATAGGACTTGCCGCTTTGAACTGGTGTTGCTGCTTCGGTTGTGTTACAGAAGGAAAAGAGCACCTACGGACCGGCTCAGTTGAAGGTGAGTTTTGTAGATATTTTGGGTACAAACATGGGGGTTATCGCTGGGAAAACGTTCGTAAATGGGCATGGCAGCCGGGAAAATGTTCGATATTAGGCCACGAACATGTGTTTCGTTTAATTAATGATGCGCGATAAATCAGCAGCCAGTACGTTCATCTTTCCTAAACGCTACAAATAATGTTTTTTTTCCACTGCATGGCAATTGATGGAGAATCATAAATATTTGTACAAAGCTGCGCATGCCGAGCATTTAAATTTCACTCGGTCCACACCAACGAAACAATGCGCCACACGGTCCACGATTTCCACTCGCTGTCAGTGTGAGTTTCCGTTTTGCATGGCAACAATGCTGAACATCCTTCCGATCGAGGTTGATGTTTTACTGCTTGATTGCTGTCCCGGTCAAACACATTCCCGTTCGACCCACCTCATCGCTGTACGGCCGATAATGGCTTATCAGCAATCAATTAGCTTGGACCTGGGAGCAAGGCTTTCAATTTGAAATTGTGTCTCCCGATTGCCGCGTTTCGTCAGGAGTGGCGTGAACCTGCCGCGAACCGCGAGACCTAGAACCAGGGCATAAAAGCGGCAAAGCGGCTTTCGGTGTCCGCTCGCATCACCAATAAAACCATCCATCAAACCACAATCAATCCGTCCGTGTGACGCGCATCTCCGGGGCTGATTCGCCGCTGCATTGAAGGTTTCGTTTACGCAGCCCCATTAGCAGGGCTGGTGCATTTACTTGGGTGGCGTATCGCCAGTATCTGGGACTCCGTGAGTCCGCTGAGTCCACGCGCACTTGGGAAATCATCCAATCGCACGTAGGCGATCACCGGAAAGTGATGGCTCAAAGGTCCCATGCGACGTGGGGACGTTTCCCTGCTGAAAAGAGTTGTTTATGCCCCAGGGAATCCCGTACGGTGAGATGACCAATTCGATGTTCCTTGGAAGTGGCTAAGCCAGTTAACTGAGCTAATCGATTTCCATTACGCCCGTTCGATTGACACAATGCCATAATGATGACGTAGCTGTTTCTTGTGAGTCACGGTGGTTAATGGGCCCAGTGCGCGTAAATACGCTTTCCTGCTATCATATTTCGACCGGAATGTCCCGGAATGGTACTGACGTGTCGTGCGGGTCGCGAACTTGATAAAGCGTGATTTCAAAGGGCTTCTTCGTGGTGTAGAATAGTGTATGCCTGAAGCTTTTAGCACAATACATTGTTATCACGAGACAACTGCTAGGAAACGTTGCATTTGCCAGCAAATATTATCCAACGACCGATCACGGTTGAAGACTTTTTAAGCCACTACCTAGACAGCGTTGAGTTGAGATAAATTTTTCAAGTTTTTTTTTTGCGCTGGGTACCTCTACCGCCTTTCCAAGTCAGACGCTTGCGGTTGGATTCGTTGGACAATGTTGTCAACGGCCACAAGCCATTGAAATTGCGGACTGTAAACAATAACAAGGAAGAGGTTGGGAATTTCCAAACCGGCACGAAGGCCGCCAAGTTTTGATTGTTCCTGGGCCAACCCGTGAACGGTTTGTTTTTTCGCACATTCTCTGAGATTTGTAAACCTACTGGGCGTAAGAGACGCTTTTGCGTGGCTTCTGTTCGAGTTTGGGTGTTTCCATGCGATGCGTAGTGTGAACTTTGGCTTTAACGGCGATCGTGCGTTGTCTTGACGATCGTGGCATGAACGACATGTTGGCGCAATGGGACAGCGGTATGTGATTCAGCAGGTTCTCCGGGTCGAGCGAACGCATAAACTCTCGCGGGTTATGACCCTTTTACCGTGTCGCTATGGAGATTATCCGAGGGTCGAGCTGAGTTGCAGCCTTGTAACCGGTGAGAAAAGGCAAAACCTGCGCCCATAAATTCACATCACCTCTAGTGGGCTTTTAAAGGGTAGGGATGGCAATGCCAGGGACGAGCACCGTGGGCTCAGCTATTGACATGGACAGGGTGATGGTTACTCAACAATGTTGCAACAAGGCTAGCGACAGGGCTTTCGATGCACTAATCCATGCATTTAGCGATGCATAAATTGCCTAACATTTCATCGATTAGATGGTAAAAGACAGAATCGAGGGCTGCAATAGAACGAATGCATATGCAATTTTTTTTCTTCAAAATCACAAGAGACATAACATAACGGAATCATTGCAGTTGAGTAGGACACGTGTTTCGTTTCGGAGAAACATGTGTTGCTATCAGCTGGCCGTACGAATGCCTCCACCTGATGGTCCCACTCGTCGGTGAAGGTAACGTGACTGGTAGAACATCCCTTTTTGCAAAAAAAAAACAGCATCCATCGTGAGTTGCAGGAAGGGTCTGGTAGGGTCAGGCAAGTAATTAGCAACGTCTTATGGCTATAGTGAGTTTTTCATCCGGTGCAATGACGAGACGAACACGCTGAAAGAAAAGTCTCTCATGGCGCTGACGTTGAGACCCGGCGAACTTGAGTGATGATGGATGGACAAAACGCTCGCAGTCCATATAGACGATCCATAGGTGTACGAGGCTGACGATCAACGACCTTGATAAGATATACGTTACATGCCGCACCGCGAGGTTGGTTTGGATCATTTTTGGTCATTGCGTTGGGTCGAGTCGGGTGGGATGATGGGAAGCTTATCGGATTGGTTGGACGGTCAATGGCACCAGGCGCACACTGATGTGGTTCGTGAGTGACCATGTTTTGCCGGTGGGGAGGAAACGAGCCACAAAACTGTCATTCGCATTTCCTGGGAAAGTGTGCTGAACGCTGATGAAAGCTGCGATTAATCAGTAACGAGGAATGTTAATCAGACAGATGAATTGTTGGGCCGAGTTGGGTCGAGATTTGTAGAAAGTACGGAGCGGGGGTGAATATGCGGACTTTTCCCTTGTTTTGACGAGTCGATAATTTGTGTTTACTAGCGGAAAGTTGTCGTATAAAATGGTGGTACATTATCAGTTTCATTCGTGAGCCTTTGCTTTTTTTTGGTGTAAGATAAGTGACACGCTCTTAAGCTGCTCAAAAATACTGTTTCATGATCACGTTATGGCTAACGACATGAACTCTAACACGAATGCTTCAGCAAAACTGGCTGACTTCCAGCTCGCAATAAAAGTTTTCTTGAAGTCGTCGATGCTGTTGCGTTCTTGATTGGATTCATCGTCCTCCGCCATCAAGCTGACACTTGGACATGTAAATTATCAGACACTTACTTTGCATACTCATGAGAGACTTCCGTTGCGCGCTAACCACATACTACTGGTATTTTAACCGCATGAACTGATCGTCACATGCTGGGCTGTTTTGGAATGGTGGATTGAACGCATTTGCACGTTCGTGGTTGAGCTGCATGATATAAGTATTGTTTGCTAAAAATATTACCAGTCAGGCGATTTATGTTGCAGTTTTATTACAGTCAATATTTGAACAAACAAATCATATCATTAATGTCTATGATCACTCTTTTTGACAAGGAGCTACTTTAATTGAAATCAGTAAAAAGTATCATAACAATCGATAGCAATTGATTAAATTTGTTGGTGTATATCATGATATGCGGATGGTAGGAAATTATTACATATATTTATCTAGTTTGCAATCAAATCTTTTTTATATTAAAAAAAAGGATAGAAGGGTTTATACTGTTACGCTTGAAGTGATAATTACAGTTTATGAGCAGCAGGATGGGTGTTGGGTGTAGGAGATCGATTAGCAATCAATATTGCTTATTATACGATTAAACTTAAAGGATTTAGCTCGAAAACTATTTGCGTATTGATTATAGTAAACAGACTTCTCAGAATCTTATAGATTACCGGCCAACGTGATCAATTGATGAGGAAATCGTTCTAAGAATTTTTTTTCTCACTGTTGTCGGTCCTGCTGTGGAATAAAAATGCATTTCCTGTAAGATCAACACCTGCTGATTACAGTTGCGAGAACCACGTGCCAAAAACACATTTAACGGGTTTTTTTTCTTTCGATCTCTGGCCGAGTACCTGGCGATCGAGAGTGTGCCCAGGTGCAGTAATCATAATTTGTAATCCGCCTAGTGATTATTCTTATGCATGCAAACAAGCATGTATCCCTTCGCCCGTCCAGTTCGTTCATGAAGGAGATCGGAACCATGATCCAGACCCAGTCAGAGCACGGTTAGTTAAAACTCCACAGCTGAGGCACTGGTAGGAGCGTACACAAACGGACACTTGCAGCAAGAACACTTGCTTCAGCATTCCACCGCATTTCGAGTCAGGAATCGTGCTGATGGGGAGAGATTTGCGGCAGCATAATCATTCCATTACGCTATGTTTTCATTCGTGCACATTATGTGGTCAGCACGGCACACCATGCTACGCGAAGGGTTGGTCCGGGATGCACTTAAGTGGAACCGACTGGGGTGGGCTGCACAGTGGAGAGCGTACAGGCGTGTTTGTTTGTTTTAAGCTTTTGAAGGCCACGGGCCTGAGCACGCCGTCAAGTGATTTCGTTTCGGATTCAGGTGGGGTGCAGGAAACATAAATGCAGCATAAAACAAAACACTTTATCGCGGCTGGCGTGACGAATGGATTGAATGGGCGGCGAATGCAGCTGTGGTTTGAATCGGTGCCGGTAGTTTCGACATGGATGAAAACGAACAAAATACACAACACAGTAGTGTTGGTTGGGTAATTATCTGAATTTTGAAAATGATACCGGAATGATTAGAAACGATACTTCGTCGTCTGTGGGAATCGGCGTCTGACTAATGTGACAAGATGTAAACGGATTCGTCCATCGACACGGAAGGACCTTGGCTTGCGGTTATTGCTGGTCTGCAACCGGTAAGCCTAGGTTTTGAATCTGACCTATTCGGGTGGGTTTAAACAGCTGTTGGGACTCTTTTTTTTAAACAAAATTCTGCCTAAAGAGACCGGGTTTGGTGAGTTTAGTTTCCTGGTTGAAATCTGACACTGTCTCGTTCGAAGTGGAAGGCTGACGAACCTGTCGACGCAAGTACTGTCCGTTTCACTTACAGCTCTCCAAGGTGTGCTGAAGTGGCGATATCGCCAACGGATCTATTCAAACTTCTAACTTCTACGCGCGGGAAAATGACCCTACTCCAATTTCCAGCCATATAAACCGGACTGTGGCACATCACGCCATCGAGAATCGGAGCTCAGGTGATCGCGTTGACTAGCACGTGGTTAATCGGCGCCTTCAATACAACAGGCGTTGGCGCTCTTCTTTTCGCGTGAGGTACGCTGGAACCGTTCTCCTCACCCGATGCTTGGTTAATTAGGGTCATTAGCAATTCCGTGGGGCCGGAAATTGGATGGTTGCTTGGGGCGCTCGGGTTCCAGTCGGAACTGCTATGAAACGTAGTGTAGCTTCGATATGGAGCCATGGCTCGCACAACGTACAACGATCACATTGTTCGAATACTAGGCACGTGGTGGGCTGTAGTGTGAGAAGCTTGGTAGAGATTCTAATTATTGTCGAGGCGGAAACCGCTTTGGCAATGTCGAATGGCATGTCAAAGACGATCGTCCCATGATTTGAAGGTCTTGCTAGTATCTTATTTCGGGGAATTCAACTATGTCATTTGAGATGAAGAAGCGAAAAATTTATGCAAATATATAATTAAATATTTCCAAGCCAAAGCATTGAGGTTGTTGTTATAATCTTTGTATGCGTCGGGTTATGTTATACATTTTATCATGGTAATAAATGCTCATGCTTTTTCAAAAGTTTCAAACTTTTGCTCATGCTTTTTCAAAAGTTTCAAACCCACACAATCCATAAAATACTAGCTCTTCAATATGATTTTTATTAATATTATCAAACAGCAATCTTCTGGCGTCTTTATCTATACTATCTGTTAACGTAATCTAACCTTGCATAAGCTCAACGACATGATTGCATGACTGCACTCATTAACATCCCATGTTCCACTCTTATTAGGGGCAGCGGGTGTGTAAGGTTTGTTTGTTAAAGGTTCGCAGAAATTATGCCTAACAATATTGCTGAACAAACTATTACTCTACCCTCGCTATCAGCTATCAGCACTGACGGATGGAGAAGCTCAGCCCCGACATGTGAGCAACGTTTCCGGCGCAGGTTGTCGAGTTGACGGATCACGCGTTGACGTGTTCGTCGGACCTCCCATGAACGATAAAATGATAAAAGATTGCGACGTTAAATCGCAACATCGACCGATCTCGAGTTAATAATCGCACGGAAAAATGCTTAAGTATTGATATTATACCATCAATCGCCGAATGATGAAGTGCGCCTTGGCCACGGGTGCGTGTTCGCAACACGTCGCAAAGGATGGTGTAAGCATTAATTTATGCAAATTGTTTAATTATAATCCGGTCCGGCGCGCAGGGTGTTAAGAATCGGCCGAACGCACGGTGACGGTTGAAGGTGTTTGAAGGCAAACGAATTGTGAACAAGATGTTTAACGTTACTTTGGGGAGGCTAGATCGCGTATTCAATTTATTAGGGCGATCAAGCGATCGTATCTGTTCGAATCTCGGTGAGCCAACGGCCAGAGCTAACGACCGGAGCGGTGCAGGTGAGCATAATTATACGTTGGTTTTGTGGCCAACATCAGATTTATGACCTTGCATCGGCGTCTTAGAAATAAATCTTGCACCAAGCTGGCGGTGGTTGAGAGTGGCGTCCACGAGCGCGGAAAGCAAGGGAAAGTGCATATGTTTATTTAAATCGGAACCACTTGATTTGATATAGTGACTAGAAAACGCTCTAAGGATGAGAGAAAGCCGCTTCGCCGTCGGAATCGTACGACGGAACATGTGCAAGTAAACACCACCGTTGAAAGTATTGGACCGCCCGAGTCTCTCGATCGATTTTTGGTTGGGTAAAAGCCCACGGGGAGTGTAAAAAAAACCTCAACCACCCTCCAGATAAGGGTGGGTTCGGGCATCAATGTGGACCATTTCTCACTGCGGACTGCGGCGTAGGTGCATAAAATAATTGACCCATTTGAAACTACTGGCAAAAGCTTATGTTGCTGCACAGTGAAAGTGAGGCCCCTTCGATTTATGCTCTTTGCGCGCCGGCTCAACTTGCGCCCATCCTCCGGCTCGAATTGGCCGGTCCGGAATTGCCGGGTAAAAGGGGAAATTAATCTCGCGAAAATGCGCCCGTTAAGCGCGGCATTCGCTCACGTGAAGAGGAAATCGCCCGAGGAAGCAGCTCGTAAAAAACGCGCCCAAGTGGGCCCCCGGCACATGCACCGGCGGGTTTATGGCTTCTCCGACCCTGTTCGGGTGCGTGTTGCGTGATTATTTTTGCGCAGAAATCCGGCCATAAAGTGTACCATTCCGCCAAGCCGGGGTTTGGCGATGTGTGCCGTTTCGCCGCCCGGTAATGATAGCTAGGAACTGGAGCCTTTTGAGCTGTGGGATGCGCTCAGCGCACGATCGCCGCAGACCGGCGAGGAACTGGAAACATTTTAATTATACAGTTCCTTCGCCAGGTGGCGCTTTTGGGGCGAATCTTTTACGGGCTGGCCGGTCGCGCCGGGAAGGGTTCTCGGTCGGTTTTGTCCGACATGTTTTATTTGCGAGCTTTCGGACGTATCGGGTAGTGCCCTTGCTAGGGCATTTGCTTCGTCACCTTTCGCAAACCGTACCGGCGCCGAGGCTTTGCACTTTCTAAAGCGATAAATTTCTAAAACTTGCTAAATGAAACCAGCGCAGCTGCGACGCGGCTGGTTTGGATGCTTTCTCTGGTACCAAAGTGGGGCCCGTGCACTAAGGGACGATTGGTCGCTAATTGAATGCGGTGATGATTTGGCTGGCAGCAGCCTCGTGGAAGCAAGCGAAAGATTGCACGCATGCAGGACGAAAGGGCGTCCCAGGGTGGTGTTTTATGAGTCGCAGATTAGAGCAGTAAAGTCGCCGCTAATTGCACCGCAGAGAATGCAGGCCAGGGCGAAGCATGTGTAGCATGTGCATAATCCGGTGGTCGGAGCTTGGCGCCAGATGGGACACAAGCGTGCCGTTTTCCCATGGCGATGGAGGCCCTTTTGGCGTCTCAATCCAGCGTAAGCATTGGTAATTATTTACAGGCTTCAAGTCCTACCATCAGTGGTCACGGGAATGCACACCAACGGCAGAAGCGTGGTAGGAAAATTAGCAGCATTAATCAAACTAAAACGGTTTGCCGGGAACTTTTATGTAGACTGTTGCGTAGAAGTCTTACTAAAATACTTGGATGTTAAACGAACGTGTTCATGTGTTCAGTAATGATTTTAAAATATTATTTACTGGCTTCCCACAAACGATTATTAATTGAGTCATTCTGTCGTTATCATTTCTGGCATCATACTCGTTTGTGTTAAGACATCATTGCGTTGACGTTTGCACAAGAAGCCAGACTTTGATAAGAGATGGTCAAATTTAACAACAACGGTACTTACAAAACGTCTTTATTCTGCTTAATTGTGCCTGTATCGCTGACTCACGACGTATCCCTGACTGCCGCGTATCGACGGACTGTTTGAAGAATTATTGAGCCGTCCCATTTGCACAAGACGTTGGCGAACACTTCACGGTGTGTGAAGTAGTCGGGATCACGTTTGAACTGCTGTTTATTTGCATTTCCTCGACATCACGTGCATCCGTGCGGGAGTGTCAATTGGCAGAATGTGATGAGCGCTGATTGGGCGCTCATTTTAACACGCCATGCGGGAAAAAGAGAACTGTGGATTGATATAGAGTTGTTTTTAGAAAACAAAAGCCTACAAGATGGATGAAAAAATGGAAGGAAGACACAGGCCCTGGAGCTACCGCATAATTTAGTTTGCCTGGGCGCTGAAACTGATCATTAGTACGTTTAAACG
Organism: Anopheles nili; assembly: GCF_943737925.1. Classification (NCBI taxonomy): domain Eukaryota; kingdom Metazoa; phylum Arthropoda; class Insecta; order Diptera; family Culicidae; genus Anopheles; species Anopheles nili. The sequence goes on from NC_071292.1 coordinate 51,883,800, forward strand.
TGTGCGATGCTAGCAACGGGAAACGACCTAGAGATTGAAGGTATGATGTTCGTAGATAGTAATTAATGTGCTAGGTCCATGGCAGTACTCGTACACTGCTACGGAATGCTCGTGGAATCTCGGAAGTTAGACAGTTCCACAGCTCAGCCGTGCCACTGAGCATGTCATCGGTTCGCGCAGGTGGCCTAGAGATCAACGCGTGTTAGCGTGCCTATGTTGATAAATGGGCTTTGACGCGAAGGGCTTCGAGGTGTTTTTAAACGTGAGTGATTGCGCCACCCATCGTGCTGCTTTTTTCCATGAAGATCGTGTGTAAGATGGTACGAATTTGTCTTGCGAGCTTTTCGGACCCCTCGTCAATTGTTGCTTCAATCAAAGGAAATGTCTTTCGCCCGACATGAACAGCTGTGTGTTCTTCATCCCGTGGAAGGGTTATCGATGCCAACCGATGGCAACCGAACGCCGAATGGCTAAAGGTCTCCATTCATAGTCCAATTATGGGCATTGTGGGTACAAGCATGGACATGCTTTTTTGCATTCTGAGCCCTACATAGCAGTTTCCGTGTGGTAGGGCGTTTGGTGCAAATGTGTTTCACTCAGTGCCACGATGCATTGGCTTCCGAAAGCGACTACCCTTGGTATCGTGTACGTATTTCATTTGCCTTCTCGAGATCGACGGCAAGGAATGTAGTTTCGTGCCGCTTATGGTGTTGAAGGTATATTTCCTTTTAACCCTTTAGCAATGCCACGGACTGCAGCTCCGAACGTCCTCCGAATGTTTCCTTGCTCTCGTCTGTTCAACCAGTGATTACGATGCGTTTTTAAATGGTTTAATTGATTATTTGACGTTTGCCGAACGTTTGAGCATAAAATAATTAGTGTAATGATTAACATGGCTGAAATTCCTACGGAAACGACGCTTCCTTGTTCCTGGTTCTGTTTAAAGGATGTATTGATTGCCTTGATGAAAAAAAAAACCGGTCCAATGTTTTCAGGGTGATTAATTTTCAACGAGCGTAATGCTTTGAATGTGCGAATATGTGGAATAAAATGGTAAAGCAATTAACTGACCTGCTCTCGTTCCGGTGTCAACTCCACCGTACGGAATTGAATTAGCTCCACTTCGTACTGGATATTCAAGAAAGTCATGCCGCGGGCTATTTTACTCTATTTCCGACCAGAAGATTTAAATACGCATCAGCAGCAGCATCATTACTTCATTTCATTCGCTTAAAATCGATGTGAGGTTGACTTTAAAGTGCACTCTATTAAAAGCCATTTATCATCATCATCATCTCCCGGTGGAATACCATCCCTCTCGAGGGGTTGTAGTTCATTACGCCCATTTATGATTCGTTCCGATGCGGCAATGGTGGACGCAACCGGATTGCTGCAATTATTATGTTTTGCAACGATTCCGACGCATCCAGACTGGCCCCCGGATGGCACTCGAAGGAAGGACACACGAAGCAATAGGGTATCTCATCAATTTGTAAGAACAACGATAAGATGGCGTGGGTGGTGATAGAACGAGGATTCATTTGAGCATGCAAACCGAACCGATCGAGAACGAACAATCTGTGTCATTTGAGCATGTTGCGGTTTAAAGAAAGGAAACGTAATTGTACTCAATACAGCCCTTCGATGATTGCCAATGGTTACGACTTTGTATTGAACCCGTCCAGGACTCGCCCATGGTCGCACAAAAGGGCATCGTTTTGCGTCGTACCAGCATCCAATGTCACGGTCATGGTCAATGGGAGCAATATTCGCCGCTGCTGCAAGCGACCCAATAACGATGCAACCTACAACCAAGCCGGTAGTAGTGCACGAAACGTGCCGCAAAATGATGTCCCATATGTAATGTACTTTTACGCTTTCCGAGCCCTTTCGTCCACCCTTTAGAACGGCACGCACCCGGAGCGGAAGAATAATGCGCTCGTGCCGTCTAGCCCCGGAGCGCTTGTTGTTGAACGTTGATTGTTGTTTTGATTAGGGCAAATAGTGGATGATCGTTATGTATGGTAATAATCGGTAATGCTCACGGGCTGGGACACAACGCGCCGCTGGAGCAGAAGTAGCGCGTGACGGCTACGACCCGGCTGGATTGGATCTTGATAGTGGCCGAGAAACGTGGCCGGTCGGTGAAATTGAAGATTTGCCGTGCAGAAACGAAGGCAAGGACAATCAGCGCGCCTCGCATTACGACGAATGAAGCGGAGTCCGGTTGATCTGTGCCTGTCACCGAGTCTAGCCTTTCAATGATCTGCATGATGCCGGTCCGTGCGTCACTAGGCGCAACTGCCGAGACGTTAACCCAATAAATTATCGACAAGTATCGATGGGAGCCCAACATGAATGGGTGAGGTTGTTTGTTTGAGAGTAGCACAAGTGCAAATCAGCGCATCATGATTCTCTGGGTCGAGTTTGGTTCGAACGGCAAAAGGGTCGTCCCGCACCAGAAGGTTGCGTTTTGTGTTAGTCAGGCGTGTTGTGAGTCAGGTCTAAAATATACCACATTGACGCTGCAGCTTGCTACAATTTCCATCGATGTCAAGCGGCATGTCCGTCAAACGACCGTCATGTGCCGTCGACCTTGAATTACGTGATTTCTGCCAGCCGGGAAGCCTGAGCGAGCGCCGTGTCACGTTTTCTAGCGCCCTACAACTCACACCATGCCTCCTTTACCATGCCAAATTGGTTCAGGCAGGGAAATGCACGAGAACGACATCTCACCGCGGCCAGGGAAATGTGTGCCCGCGTTCGAGCGTGTGTGTGTGTGTGTGTTTATGAGGGGGTGGCGTGGGACATTGGTGAAATTTTTACTTTCGAATCTCGATTTTCGTTCACTTTCACACACCAAGGCAAATGGCCGTCAAATGCCAACACGACAGTGACCTTTGTTTTTTTTCGCGTCCATTTTCCTGGGTACATGTGCGTGCGCGTGTGTGTGTCGGTGTCATTTCCCAACAAATTCTTGCGTCGCTCCTGTCTGGTGCTATTCTTAGTTAACCAACCGTCACTAGAGGGCGCTCGCATTTGGGTTGCATTTGCGCGAGCGCACACGTTGCATCGGCGGTGGTGGATTCGATACGCGATGGCCCCATTTTCCGGGCCCCATGGTGGTAGTGTTACGGTGTGGATGAAAGGGAAGGAGTAGCGTAAGAACCTCGGCACGGTTACACCGGCCCGTTTTCACCGGCGTGTTGCAGTTTGCTGTTCGCGTTTCGCTTATCTAATACAGAGGTGGCGCCAGAGTGCGATGGCGCTGGGAAAAGTGAACCTCGCTCGCGGGACAATGTTCATGCACGGTATCGAACTCCGACACGGACATAGGCTAGGGTGGGCCAACAACAACCGCCATCGACAGATACCGCGGTTGCTGTGTTGTCAGTTCGTGGTGGATCGTCGATAAAAATACATTATCGTTCAATGAATTGCGCAAACCGGGCGTGCCATCGTGTGCAGCAGGCGAACACCATTTGAGGCCGGTTGCACGGGTTGATCTGCATAGAGGGTAGAATGGTGTTTTTTTTTCGGGGGTTGTTGGCTGACGTCTGCGCTGTCGCACAAACGTCACTGACCGCCGCGCGAAATGGCATTGAAAATGAAAGCGCGTAACACCACTAGGTGGACTCTTTCCACTGCAGCAAACTGCAGCGCGATAGTTTTCGCGCACGTTGGTCGTATATTCGAGCAGTTAAAGGACAACCACGTGCCAAGGAACACGTGGGCAATTTTGAAAGATCAAATGGCTGGCAAAATAGAAGGTTTGAAACACTCGGAAATGGGAAAATTTATGTAGCCAATCTGTTTGGGCTATTTCGGGAGCTACACATTACTTTTGCGATTGTTTACACTTTGCTTCACTGTAGAGTGTATCGTGAGTACGTGTAATGAATTACGATTGGATGTAAATAATCTTTTTCTCACACACCGAGAGCAGTGCGAGTTGATGCAAGGGACTGCTATCTGGATTTTCTCTAATTTAGAGACTATGGAATGTTTCGTTTCGATTTATTCAATGCGGGAAAAATGTCGATGTAGATCATTCGTGTTCAAAACGATCGCGATCGTTTGAAGGTGAAATCGCTCAACGTGTACTTATAGCAGGGTGGAATATTCTAGTGCTAAAGAAATGGGGCCTATTAGTGTGATGTCTCGCATCCTTCCCGGCACAGTGACCTTGACATGAGGGTGGAAATAAATTATGCTTCCGTTGCTTTGATTTATTGCAACTATGAAATCGACCACTTGTGAGTGGAGCTAATTCGGTCAGCGTTTTTGAAGAACACTGGTTCAAATGGTTGTGTAAGAACCTGGTTACGGAATAAGCGGTATGTTTTCAATTTTTCTCTTGTAGTCGGAGAGTCATTTGAGCCTACGTTGGGGTGGTTTGTGAGTTCGTCCGGTTACTTTTGGCTCTGAGCAAGGCGAAAGAGATAAGGACAACGTTGAAGTCTTATCAGTTTCCAAATAATCGATAGCACTAGCCGGAGGTACCGTAGGGTGCTGCAGTTTGTTGGGCACTTGGTGCTCGGACTACCAACCAGCCGGGTCCGGAAATATACTGGGAAGGGTGCGTCAACGTTGTTGCGAAGCTTATCTTTCGTTTTTCGTTACAAAACAAACAGGTTGACTAATTCAATTCTTGATTTTGCTTATATTTGCAGACTTTGTGCGAAAGAGCTGCTTCCTTGAGGGCTCAAGAACGAGCTGTAAGATGGTGAAAATGGACGGTTCCCGATGGATGGTGTTTCTGGTGATGCTGGCCATCGCCATTTGGAGTCCCAGCTGGGCGGAATCAACACCGATGGCATGTCCCCAGGAGTGTTCGTGCGAAGCAAACGGCACGGTACGATGCACGAGTGTGGCTGGGCTTAGGAACCTAACAAAATCCCAGCCGATCGCTCGACTGGACCTTTCCAACCTCGACCTGACGAAGGTACCCGTGGCTCTGGAAAACATCCGCAACATCACCGAGCTCGATCTGTCCAACAACCGACTGGCCGAAGTGGCTCATCTCGGCAAGCGCATCCGCAAACTGAACCTCAGCCATAATCGCATCTCTTCGGCCAAGATGGCGCGCATTCCGTTGCACGTGGAATCGCTCAACTTAACGTACAACAGCATCACGTATCTGCCGCTAAGCCTGATGAAGCTGAAGAAGCTGCGTTACATCGAGCTGGCAAACAACCCAATCAACTGCACCTGTGAAACGCTGCACATCCGCAATTGGCTAACGTCGCGGCACGTGTGGTCGGACAACCACATCAAGTGTATGGCGCCACCGGCCTTCAAGGGCCAACCGTGGTTACAGGTTCGCCAGCAGGACGCATGTAATCCAGCGCTGGTGGAAGAGCGCAAGGGTGGCTACAACTGGGACGATTACGAGGACGAGAACGAGCTGATGCTGGGTGATGCACCGCATTCACCTGATCCGGCTCACGAGGAGGATGAGGACGATTTTAAGCGCGAGTACTTGCCGGTGAGCGAGAAGGTGAAGCGTAACGAACCACCAATCGTGGTGGATAACAGTGAGGACGAACCGGTGGTTGATGGATCGGGCGCGGGTCCTGAGACACCGATCGGAGCGGAAGAACGTCGTAAGGTGTTTGATGCTGCAGCGGAAGATGAAGGTAGTGGGAGTGATGGCGATGTACGCGCGTTTGCGGAAGGAGGTGTTGATGGAGATCATGGAGATGAGGATGCCAGTGGCAGTGGTGGTGGATTGATCGTAGGATTCGGACACATCAGTGCGGATGAAATTGGAACCGGAAGCACGGCCTCTACGACGATCGACACCGATGAAGGTATTGATGAAGCACCCGAAGAAGAACCGATGGAGATTCCAAACATCGACGCCGGGTTGGGTATCTTCAGCGATGAGAAGGATGAAGAGCCTTCACCGGAAACTACCGGGTCCGAGGAGACTACATCGGAGGCTACGGACAAGGGTAGGATGATCGGAGCAGCGGGAGTGATGAAAACGGGTCATCAAGATGCGTCCGGATCTCCAGACACTCCGCTGATTGAAGACAACTCGTCGTCAACCCGCCAGTCGGAGGAGGACAACCAAAAGACGTACGTTCTGTTGGCCATCATCGGCATTATCGTGGTAGCGCTGATCATCATGGTCGTGTGTAAGCGTAAACCGGAAGCGCGCAATCGGCGCGGCAAACATGACGTTGAAAGCGCTAACGGGCAAGGTCGCGAGCTGAAGGAACTCAACAAGAACCTGCTCGAGAAGCTTCCGGCTGATCGGAATGGACACGGTGGTGTGCCTGAGCGGACGCCTCTCATGAGTCCTGACAAGCCGGACCAGGAGAAGGTGTTCGGAGATCCTCACAAGACTGCCTTCAGTCCGGTTAAGCCCCAGCGCACCTCGCTCGAGAAGCCGATGGAGTCGTTCAAACCAATCGCTGTCGAACGAAGGACGAATGATTCTTTGCATGAGCTTCCGGTGTCCGACAACAACAACACTGCGACACTGCCAAACGGAAATGGTGCCCTACGAAATGGGGATGGACCTGCAGGAGTGCATAAACCCCATGGGCCGTCAGAGCTGGATGGTCCTGGTGATCATCTGGCGGTACCGATGGAGTCACCCCGTTCGAAACGCTACAGCCCTATCTACGTACCAACCTCACCAAAGTCCGACCGATACAGCCCGGTGTACTCGCCTGAAACGGGGCGAGTTAAGATCAAGCTGACAGAGACACCTAAACCGAAAACGCCCATCCTGGTGACGCGAAGTCGGTCGCGAGCCGGCGATATCATCACCACCATGGACGACCAGAAGTTTTAGGACCAGGGGCTGGCATCGAGGCTGGTGCAGGCTGGAGCAGCAGTAGTAGCAAACGGTGAGGCTGGCCGCGCCTCGTGACCCGTGTTTGACGTCGTGGTCTGGATTACGTCTATTATCAAGCCCGCCCAAGCTAATGCCGGAAAGCGCTAATCTTAATCTAGCGCCTGATGCGAACCTTGGATAGAGGCGCTACCGAGGTTGTGGATCAACCCCTTTCATAGATTAAGTTCGCCTTCCACACGTGCTATCCTGCACCTTGAGAGACCTCGACCTGCGTTCCGTTCCGGGCTTGCAAAGCACAAACGAAATCGTCGCCATATTGCCTGCACCTCCCGGTGGCTTTCCCAGCAAGTATCCCCGCGAAGGGCGTGTGTGTCCTGTACGTTTTCGGTTTGAGGCCGCTCTTTGACAGCCGTTCGAGAGCATATGTCCCTGTATCAACTGCGCCGAAGAGCTTGTACATAGTCATTTGCAGGATAGGACGGATTGAAACTGCGACCGGAAAGAGCGAGATATCAGTGCCGTGCGAATGTAGCGTAGATGATAAACGGTAGAGGTAGTAGTAGCAGTAGTAGCAGACACTTGCATGTTCTAATTTGCCAAAATGCCGATCGCGTTCGTAAAGGTAGCTTTCAGCAACGAAATTTAAGCTAGAGCAAGAGAAAGAGAAACGTTTACTAGCGCAAACTAGCGATTCGAACACGGCCGCACGAACCGCTAAGCGTGCGGAGTAATGCGAGGACATAAAAGGACATGATGAATAATATCCGAATTTAGCAACGGCGAAGGGTGAAGGCATTCAGTGGATGTTGCACACGGTTGAGGAGCATGTCGCTTCAAGTGTTTACTAGTTCATATCACCAGTCGTTCATCATAGAAGTAATAAAGGGGTTCGAAGTGTTGTAGCGATCGTTCGGACCGGGCTTAGTGCCGGGTGACTAGGAGTTGTACATTAAATACTATGAATACCATAGAACAAGGAGAACAGAAAAAGCCCAACAACGGAGGTGCGAATAGATAGCATAATTGTGCGCGACGACGAGGATTGTAAGCGAAGGGCTCATTTGTCCGGCACGGACAGGCGAGAATGGAATTCATTTTAATCGATGCTTGGTTGTTGATGGTAGTTACTGTAAGCGGTGCCTAGCTATGTGTATTTTACAGGAGTTTTGAAAGCCATCGAGGCGCATCGAGTGTAATCTACATATCTGTCGGTTGTTTTCGTAGTTTAATAAATCCATCCGCGGGCAGGGACATTAGCAAACAGGCGTGTGTGGAGTAAAGCACGCGTGGTATCATCTAGTTCGGCTCATGAGAGGCTCGTGGTTGGGTGCAAAATTCAACCAACATCCTCTTATCTGTTGCTTTTGGGCCGTTTCGTTGTCAAGATCCCACACATGCCAATGGAAGGAGAAGAAAACGGTCGCTTCGGTAGCGGTGCCGTACCGGGACGCTGTGCAGTTGTGCGGTTGTGTAGGAACAATGTATTTAAATTTTATAAATAATTTATACTTCGTGACAAAGAGAATAAATGATGAAAATAAAAGTATATTGTTGGTGTAATATTTCGTACAATGGAATAAAATGAATGAAACTGGTTGAAGGAAGATGATAAAATTATTAGGATAAATATGGGTATTATTTAATACAGGTGAACTACTAGATTACTATCAGATACCTACTTTTTCCGTTATTTGTTAACAAAATATGCATCAAAATATATTCAACAACCTCACGTCGTTGTACGAAATGTTTCACAATTGAACGAAATATTTCAATAAAGATTTTTCCGAAACATTTCACTCATTTTCTTGCATGCAAGCTGTATGCAAGCTTAAAGCGAATGAAATTATGCAGAATGCAATTAAGGGATGCTGCATCGGTTGGAATGCAACTGGTGAACATTTATCTCGTCATAGATGCACCATGCAACCGTTAAAGTAGTAAATAAGAAAATTTATTAAGCAGTTAAATACATTCAGCTAGTACAGTTACTTATTAGATATTGGTTTAGCGTATGGCAATCGTCATTGGAATCCGGTGCGGATTCGATTTGCATTATCATGAAACAGCTAGGCTGGATAGCCAGAAGATCCCTACAGCGTGCTCAGTGTGCTAAATTCGAAAAGTCCTCAGACCGTTTACTTGCGCTGATCCGGTGGTGTGATGATCTCGATGCTTACGCTGCTGCTTTCGCTGGAATCGCTCCCACCCGTCCGTCGGTTTTCCGCAAGCACATTCTTTTGCAGCAGCGCCACCGTCGGCCTCGAGCTGCCCGAGGTGGAAGGTTGTGGTTCAGACACACTCACGTGAGTCTGCATAGGAATGACGGCGTAGTCCTCCAGCTCGTCGATCAGTCGTTGCTGATCTGCAGGGTCGAAGTAGTTTTCTACCAGAACAATCCCGGAGGAAGCTCTTGAGGAACCTTTGGGAGTCGGAACTGGCGGTGGCGACTGATCGGGCACGGGAGGTAATCGCATCGTGGGATCGCGGAAGGACGACAGTAGCGGGGCCCGCCGCTTGGCGTAAGGACTCGTCTGTCGATCAGCGAAATCGGTGATCTCCTCGATACTGCCATTCGGGTTCAAATGCTGCAACGGTTTTACCTTTCGTCTTGCGTACGGACTGTGACTGATGGCGGTGAAGTTGTCTATTAAGTTGATCTCAGGGGGCTGTAGGCCTGATCCTGGTCTGCGTGGTGGAGGAGCAGGTGTCGCGGATGAGACAGACGGACGATTACTCGATCTAACCGAGGGCTGATGCTGGAGATTGAGTATGTCGATCGAATGGTAGTGCAGTTCTTCATCCTCGGCACGATCTCTTGCCTCCAGTGCGGATTCACTGTGTACCATCACTTCCGTGCTTGAGACGACCCGATTCGAGATCGGCCGCTCATAGATTGATCGCACATCCGGAGTGTCTACTTCGTCGAGTCGACGCGACAGGACATCCTCGCTGCGGGTTCTCGCACGCTGGCGCATTTGGATTTGTTGGTCCTCATCGTCGTCCTTGGCATCAGATCCCGAGGATCGACGGTTCCGGCGACGCTTTTTACGCTTTCCACCCATCATTATCTCGTCGAGTGAGGCGAAAGAAGCTGCATCCAGCTTGGGTAGAAGGATCGCATCCTCGTAGCACGGTGGGCGGGATTCACGCGCGTTGGGTGCGTTCTGAGGCGCATCCTGCTGCATTCGTACTCGGTTTTCCCGCGCGCTATAGAAATCGGGATGAATTTTCTGTGCATTAGCATTAGGGAAATGAGATACTGATCGCAACCTGTTACTCACATTTCGCGCATTTCCTGCAGGTTCTGCTCTTGCTCTCGTTCAGCCGCAAGCTTCTTACGCGAAGAGATGAACTTTTTGATGGACGAGATGAGACAGAACACGCCGAAAAAGCCGAGCACACCGACCATGAGCCAGGTCCAGATGCGTTCCGCGTTGCCGATTGATTCGTTGGGATACCACACAGATCGGCAGGCTGCTTCCCATGACGCTCCGTAGAAGTCCTCAGGTGTGTTGCACTGCAGATTCTTTCGATCGCCGACCTGCAGGAGGACAAGTATATTCACAAATCAACGCTCCTTATTCTAGTACGTTAGATGGAAGGAGGTCCTGAGTTGAAGGATTACAAACAGAGAATCGGGAGGCTTCTTGCACTCTTCCAAAAAAGGCTGGAAAAGGTCTGTAAGGTCCTGTCGATGATATCCACTTATGTGTTCAACTTCACCCTTTTAGAGGATCCTTTTTCGGTAGCAAAACCAACATGAAGATAACACTTACCTGTCTCGGTGGATCGGTGAGGAATTGAAAGAACTTGAAGAACTCATCGCTCTGGCAGTCACATCGCCACGGGTTATCTCCGAGCCAGAACTCACTAAGGAACTTATTCTGGTCAAAGAAATCCACCCGGAACGGCGTAGTGAACCGGTTCCCGGAAAGGTTGATTCGCACCAGCTCCGGCAAGTCCGTCAGCGTGGTGTTGCGCATAGACGTCAGCCGACACATGCTAAGATCGAGCGTCTGCAGCGAGTTCGACATCAGCCCATCCGGTATGTCGGACAGTAGATTGTTGGAGAGATCCAGCTCGACCAGTTCGTCCATCGCCTTCAGAGCATCCCAGTCGATGGTAAGGATCTCGCACCAGCTTACGTTGAGGTGGATGAGCGAAGCAGCCACGATACGACCGAACCGGCTGATGCTGTTCCGGCTAAGGTTGATGTGCGTCAACAAGTCGTTGGCACTGAACAGCTTCGTATCCAGGCGTGAGATCGCGTTGAACGAGAGGTCTAGCGTTTTCAGGTGCTTTAGTGCGCGAAGTGCCTCCGGGTGGATGCTGCTGATCGAGTTCGACGATAGATCGAGATGTTCGAGCAGTGGTGTGCCGGAGAAAGTGTTCCGGTCGAGCTGACGCACCATATTACGGCGCACAATCGCCGTGACGAGGTTCGGAAAGCCGTGCAGTTCAAGCGCGTCCATGTTACAATGCGCCAGGTTAATCTTACGCAGGGACGCCGACTGAACGGGCGTGTTGTTGCTCGGTTGCACCAGCACTAGGCGATGATTAAGCGCCAGATTCAGCTCTCGAAGGGCTGTTAAACCACTGAAGATGGTCGGTTGCAGAGTGGACAGCTTGCAACTGTCGAGCTCGAGCCGTTTCAGTGAGGCTGACTGCAGATCCGAGACGGACATGATCGGGTTACCGCTCAGCTTGAGGTGCTGGAGAGCACGTAGACCCTGGATGACTTCGTTGCCAGACACCTTCGATATCTTGCACTCACTCAAGTCGAGGTAACGCAGCGAAAGGCTCGTCAGCACGAGGCTCTCGTCGTTGCTAGACAGGCTCGTAAAGTGGTTCCGAGCGAGGCGCATTTCACGCAAATTACCCGCCGGTTGAAGTAACCGATTCGGGTGTATATCCGCCCAGTTGGTAATATTGTTCTCGGACAGGATCAGGATCGAGAGCGCGCTCATACCAACGAGCGCGTCTTCGGGGAGCTGGCTGATTGCGTTCGACGACATATCGAGATAATGCAGCTGGGGAAACTTGGCCAGCTCGCGCGGGATCTCCGTAAATAGATTGTCGGAGAGGTCGAGAATTTCGATCTAATTAAACGGGGGGTTGAAACAATTAAACGAGCTTCTACAACGAGGCGATTTTCACACGCCACAAGCACACTTACATTGACGTCCACGAAGACAGGCAGTTCGGTCAGACCACGCCCAGAACAGTCGACACAGGCCATATTATCCTCGCAGTCGCAGCTGCACGGTTCAGGACATACCTCCTGGCCGGAAGTCGCCAGCACGAACGCGCTTAGCAGCAGCGCTATCACATGCACCATGCTTGTTCGATCCATGCTGCGGAATCGGGAAAGATGAGTTTGATTATTAACCCAACGGTCAAAAAGAGTCGAAGTTTCTTTTGCAACACAGGCAGGTGGCATAAACACACTACACATACACAGGGGCATATTTTTCCGAGCCAATGTGTTACTTGTGCAACCGACTACCAACGGTTCCGGTGACTCACAATCCTCACGCATAGACACACCGCACCTGCACACAACGACGATGGCGAACCCGTCCCACGGCTTGAAAGTTACGTTTTCGGTAGATAAGATAGCGATTATCTGCACTTCGGACAGGCGTGCGTGTTGGAAGATTTTGTGCTGCGACCGGTTTTTCGACACGGATTTTTTTTTGCACCCCGATTGGATCGGAATTTTTGGGGGATATATTCCATCCAGCCAAATTTCCACGACGTTGTGTAACTGCGCAAGGGTTGTGCCAGTTTCTTGCAACTCCGTGGGTCAACTAATTGCGATCGAATAAAATGCTCCTCCGGGGACACTTACTCAGTAACTCATGATAATCCTCGCGTTTCCGGTGCACACGTGAACGGTTTCTAGCGTGGCGCGAATTTCACAGCACGAATTTTTGCACGCCAACCCGCGGTTCCGGCCCGTTGTTTGACCAAGAGGTCTCGACTGCTGGAAATGAAACGGTTTGTCACGGCCACCCAACGCCACACGGCGACATCACCAGTGGCATGGCCGAACGGCGTGGTTAGAATGAGTTTTCTCCCCATCGTGCAAGCCATCGTTCCACCGTCCGGGCTGCTTATCTCACGGTGATAAGATAACGTGATTCGCGGGCGTATTTGTGTGTGTTGAGTTGAGCACAAAAGTGCTTTCATGGTGCACTAAAAAGCTACTATCACAAGCTCCCAAAGCTCGTGGTGAATGTAGTTTGGGAGGCTCTGGCTCCACCTATTCTATCGATACCGTAATGAGTCGGCTGTGGCGGCTGAGTAAGGCGTACCTTAGCCGCCCCGAAGGCTTAACAGGAAAAGCCATAAATTTGCGGAAAATCTGACAAATTCCGCTCATAAATTCATTAGCAGCCACTACGTGAAGGGCTCAATCAGATCCGACGAATCCGTACGACGCAGAACGCCGTAGCGTGGGTGTCATTTTCTCGTGCGTGCGTGCGTGTGGGCGGGATAGTTTTCCTCGCCCGGATGTCCAATGAGGCGGATGATAATTAAGTGAGCTTATGATTTGCTCATTGATTTTAATGAGCCGAAAATCGGCCACACCGCTCCATTTTAGGGGCGCCATTTCGGTGGATAACGGTTGCGGTGAGCCCGGTGTTTATGAGACAGTGCCGGTGGGTTTGGTATCGAGATTGGTGAAATCTCCCCCCGGGAAGCGGTTTGTGGTGGCACTCGGAGCAGCGTTATCGGTGTGGCGAATGGCAAAAGAACATAATTGTATCGTCGGTTGGTGTTCGTGTTAATATTCCCCACGTTCGCCTGGAAGGAAAATCCGAGCCCAGTAGTAAGAGTAATGACCACGAGGGATGAAGTTTGGTGAAGGGACAGAAATTGCGCCCTAAAAAGGGCCACAAAACGTTCGTCCTTGTTCGGGCCAGGCAGCCGCATTCGTGCCGGTTACCGTTGCCGTTGGGGATAAAGCGAGATAAATATAATCCTCCGAGCGCCGTGCGCCTTAAGACGGCCGGTGATGTGGAAGTGGAACAGGAATTTTCCCCTTGGTCCAGTGGACGCAGTGATTTCAGCGGGATTGCATGAACGGAACCCTCTGAATGTCCTGCAGGATTATCGGGCTGTTGGATTAAGAAATCTTTAATGTAAAAGTGTGATGTATCGACGTTAATTTCGGTTGCCGGTGCGGTTTGATAAGTCTCACAGTATTGACTCTGCGATGAAATTGATATGCAACTCAACCGTATATGTATTTCAGCTAAAGTAAGTCAGATTCTTCGTGATAATACAAAAGAAATTTAATTTTGATTTATTTCTTTGACAATATTCCAGATGATTAAGCTACTGAATCAGCTGCACAATCTCCATGAATATAGAAGTATTTGAGTGTCATTTATTCCTCGGAAAATGAACGTCAATTTATGACATCCACCCCAGGAGCGAGATGCTTGAACCGCGCCTACTTTGACCACATTAACCAACCTTTTTTTTATACCATCGCGATAAGCGAAATCGTTCCGCACCAACCTGCAAATATCCTTCGGGGAAGGAATATCCTTCACCACCGTGCAGCGTCTGGTCATTTGGGTGCGAATGCCATTTCCGAAAGCTTTGGCTGTAATTCGATGTGGTGGTGTTTTATCTGCTGCCTAGAGTGCCTCGTCGCGACGTCGCCTGATTGAACAATATCAATTTTATGGCCCACCGCTCGTACGGGCGCGATGGAAAACGACCAAAATATGCAAATTAAAAAACATTTGCCTAGTGCTGGCGCACAACGCACATGATTACCGCGGTCCTTTGAGGCGACTAGCGAAAGGCGCGAGTCCTGGACGCGAGTCCACCGCAGTCGAATGATTGTTTCGGGGTTCGTTTCCCCGCGAGGATGCCTCCGGGCGCAATCTCTGCATATGTCTTCCTGTGTGCGCCATTCGACGCAAGCGAGCACCCATTCCCAAACGAGCGTCTTAAGTGTGCCTCGTGGGCCTGTAAATCAAGCGCACGAATCGTAGCCAAAGAGCCGGCATCCTTCCGTGGGCTGCGTCGATTTGAAATAATCAAAATCAATGAACACAACACCTCCGTGGTGGTGGAGTCGTCCCGTCGTTGGTGCGGGAAAACGAGAACCGCACCGGAAGAGATTGCGGTTAAATGACAATCATAAAAAAATGAAATGAAAAAGAGAAAGGAAACGCGAACGCGATAGAATCGAAATGCGCCCGGTGGGGGAGGAATCTGAAGTTCCGCGATTTTTCTCGATTGTACCGTGGTCGGTGCAGTTGCGAGGTGTCTCGAGAGGATGGTTCGGGGTAGGAAGAGAAAACAAAGTACTCACGTTTGATAAGCCGGTAGCGGGGAGGTCCTTGAGGGCTGGGTTGAGCGTGGGCGCGAAGCACATTAGAGCGTGCCTCATTTGAATAAACATAATATAAGTCATTTCTATTAAATGCTCCCGCTTGCAGTGTAGTTTTCTTTTTCGTTTCATTTTTTTAATGGGATAGAGAGAGAAAATATTTTCTAGGAAGATTTTCTATGCAACGTGTTTATCAGTAAGTTTAACAACTTATCGAATTATTTGAAATATTTAGCACGGTGTTTAGCACACCTTGCTAGCTAGGCCAATTACCGAAAATTGTTAGTGTAGCAAAATAAAAAAACAATATCTGCGACAAATCGAATAAAGGATGTCCGAGTTCAAAAGCGCCACTTATAAGAGAGCCACTTTGGACCCATCAATTTGGGTTGCGGAACATTCCACTACATGGAATGGTTTATGTATTATTGAAATAGCGATAAGGCCTTTCCGGGAGGTCACCGTAGCGTCCTGCCGTTGAAGAAGACCTTCTTAGCAATAGTGCTGCATAAAAAACCCATAAAAGCGGGCTGCCGCGTAGAAACCTGAAAACTGTTTCGTTTTGTTCGTTGGAATCGGTAAATGAATTCGTGGGAGGTTCACTAACGTCTTCATAAATAGCAACTGCAGCCTGAAATAAAAGTCACACAAAGTCCGATAAAATGTCTCGCGCATGGAGCGCCAGAAGCGAGGGGGTTGGACGAAAGAAAAATGCATTTTCATTAGTGCATTGCACAGCGTGTGCAGCCGCTTGGTGCACAGATGGAAGCAGAAATGAAGGTTGTAAGAAAAGCGCGCCTGCCTTTGTGTGCTATTTTTTGTGCCTTTCTTTCTTGTTTTAATGACGATAAGGCGAGCTTTTTTTCATCTCTCGATTCACCCAAGAAACATAGCAAAGGACTCGTGCCCAGCTCCGCTTGGTTGCAATTTTGTATCGCTCGCCCGAACCGGGTGCAGGTTAATTAATTAGAAAAAGTTTTCGTTAGCGGAAGGCATTAGGAGATGATTTATGCAGCATTGGAAACTACAGCGTTCCTGCGGTAAATGCACCACGCGGGACATAGTTTTTATCAGCGATAATATTACCGAACTTTCGAAGAGTGATGGTGTTTAGCGAAATACTGCTACTGCAGTACCTTGAGTAGATGCAATTTGCGTTTTGATTCAACGTTTGTTGAAGTCCAACGAGAGCCGCGTCTTAGGGCGGGTGAGTTTGAAAGATTGATGGCGTTTTTAATTAAGATTGAAGCCATCCCATGCACAAATACCGGGATAAAAGTCTAGCGTTATTATTTACTGGAAAATTTAAATGGAACGTACAAATTGGTATTATTGGAAACGATACATTATCAGTTTGGAATAATTTTCTTACATTTTTTTTATTATAGTGACGGCCTGACCGTTAAACTGCGCTATTCATAATACAAAATACAATACATAATATAAAATTCATTACACAGTTAACAATTCCGAATTTTCGAATTCCAAAACTCCAATTTTACAAATTCCATGGCATATCCTTCCATCAACCGTATGGATTGCACTTTATCCCGAGCGGGCAAGGTTAGTTTATCTATGCAATTCTGCTGGACCTATGCTATTCCTCTCTCCTTCAGAGGACTCTTTCGAATTGCAGGTCTTGTTGTTCAACGAGTTTGATTTCTTCGGCCTCCTGTCCTGGATTGTAAAATTTGAGGGTATTTAGGATATAGGGAAGTAGGGAATCAGATAACCAAGTCTTGGCCGAAGCAAACCAATGAACCCGAATTTATGTAAAAAACCACGTGACGCGCACTCTGCTCGCTAATCGAGAGGATTTCAGCGGCGGATTTTGAACGCCAAAATCGCCAAATTTGAATTCGCTAGTAACGAGAGACCATGCGTCGAGGAGGATGCATGTACCAGCTGGAATATCGCACTAATTTTAATAGATTTCCCCTCCAAATGTTATCAGTACATATCGTCGATCTTTCCGACGCATGATAATCAGCATCCCATCTCGTTTGCTCTCGTTTGCTATCGATCGGATTATTCTACGCACACTGAAGGATCTTATTGAGTGTCGTATCTTGCCGGTCAAAATTCGGTCGCAGTATTTCGCCGGTCATAATAAATTGTCTGGCTCCATACATTAAATAATTTTTTGGTACAAATCAAATCAGCAAACGGTGTGCGGTAAATTTCTTTTGTTTAAACTACTGCTGCTTTGTTTTGTTTCAAAAGAGGATTTAATATACGCAGCCACCCAATTTATTATTACCTGCAAAATACTGCAACCGAATTTCGACCGGCAAGATACGACACTCAATAAGATCCTACAGTGTGCGTAGAATAATCCGATCGATAGCAAACGAGAGCAAACGAGATAGCATGCTGATTATCATGCGTCGGAAAGATCGGCGATATGTACTGATAACATTTGGAGGGGAAATCCATTAGATTTAGTGCGATAATCCAGATGTGAAATGGCATGCTGATTATCGTGCGCCAGAAAGATCGACGATATGTACCGATAACATTTGGAGGGGAAATCCATTAAATTTAGTGCGATAATCCAGCTGGTACATGCAACCTCCTCGACGCATGATCTCTCGTTACTAGCGAATTCAAATTTGGCGATTTTGGCGTTCAAAATCCATCCTCGAAAGCCTCCCGATGAGCAGCGTGCGTTCAAATCGTTCTATTGGTGGCTAATCGAATTAATTTTTGTGATATTCACGTGCGCGAAAAACACGCGCAACGACGCCAGATTTGGCACTGTTGATAAAAAGCGTGCGCCATGGACTTAAAGATTACTATTTCGGATAACGAGAGCAGCACGTGAGCGCAACAAGGACAAGCTACTATTTTTTGTACCAGGCGCGCATAGGAGGTGATCATTGCTTGCACTATGGAGTGAGGCGTGTTAACTGGACACGGTGTTTGATAATCCCGCTAGTTTCATATCGTTTTGTGATAAAAACATGCTCAATGATATGGGGAGCGATGGTTTAAATAACAGTAATTTATCACACACCGTTTGCTACTATGTTTTGTATTAAAATAGCATTTAATGTATGCAGCCACCCAATTTATTATTACCTGCAAAATACTGCGACCGAATTTTGACCGGCAAGATACGACATTCAAAAAGATCCTTCAGTGTGTGTAGAATAATCCGATCGATAGCAAACGAGAGCAAACGAGATAGGATGCTGATTATCATACGCCAGAAAGATCGACGATATGTACTGATAACATTGGGAGGGGAAATCCATTAAATTTAGTGCGATATTCCAGCTGGTACATGCATCCTCCTCGACGCATGGTCTCTCGTTACTAGCGAATTCAAATTTGGCGATTTTGGCGTTCCAAATTTCGTCGCTGAAATCCTCTCGATTAGCGAACAGGGTGTGTCACGTGGTTTTTCTTTAATATAAATTCGGGTGACCCTTTTCAAAATTTTTACATGATCTGCGTGCTAAATCATGGGTTTTTGGAAAGGATTTTTCTATTATCAAGTAATAACATTGATTATTTAGCTGAAAGGAATGAATTTCCCGGCAATGGATCTTTTGGCCAAAAAATAAGGCGCCGCCACTTTAAACAGTTCGCCCCCCAAAATAACCCTGTAGCGCGGTGTAGAAAAAAAAAATCATTTTCATGTGAGGTGGCGCAAGGTGGCAGCAGATTTTGTTATAAAATCAAAGATAAATTATTGTACTACATCCTGTGCTATGCCATTGCTTGAAGACTTTTGAAGCTTTATAAAAAAATCATCTTTTATAAAAAAATATGATTTTACATGGTATTTTTCATACATTTACATTTGTTGATGCTATTTTCTTTAAAAAATTAAATTTGTTTAATTAAATGACAATAATAATTGAATAACCTATCCAAAATGGTAAAAATGTTGAGTTTCTGATATTTAGTCAAAGAGAAAAAAAAGATTAAAGTCAGCTTAAAAAATTTGAAAATTTTTCAATTTTTTCACTCATTTTCGACATTGACAGGCTGTTACTCCGTGAATGTTGGACTTAAGCCCATAATATTTTGGTGTTAGCTAAGTTTAACCCTGTAGTTTCAGACTATAACAACAGTTTTTAAAAAATCTCAATTTGTTTGACTTTTATCCCGGCAATTGCCCAACGTGCCACGGTAGGTATCGTTCGATATTTGCACGGCTCTGGTCACGTTGTTTGCGGGCATCCTGTTCAAATTTGGTCTCAGAAACCTACAAAAACCAAACGATTCCTAAGCAAACACGACGATGGCCTACAGATGAAATCAAATTCGATGTTTGCGATGTGCCTTGCACACCGGCTAAGATGGTATGTTGTAGCATGTGAGCGTATGTCTTAAGAAAGCCCAATACGACAACGAGGTCACCGGCCAGGGTGGCTATTGAAATCAGTTTTGAACGCACAGGGAGAACAGCTTTGATCATCGTAATTAATCGGCAATCAGAAGCGACCAAAACCAACGGTGACAACGATGGCTACACGGTTACACGTGTGAAAAAGTCTTTGCTGCCTTTCGAAGGATATGAGACATGGGAGTCTGTCTTGAAAGGACACTCGATTCACCTGAAGCGTGCCATCTTGCATTCTTTGATTCGCACAACGCATTTGTTTAATTGAAACCACCAGCTCTGGGAGGAGAGCGAATTAGTGGTGGAAAATAATCGGAAATCACTCCGGAAGGGTCCGTAAGGTGAGCATGCAATGTTTGTTTCGATACGGCGGTCCTTTCATTAGCGTAGTGAATGCTGAACTATCGCTCGTGCCGTCTCTGCGGCCAAGATGGAACACTATTTGTTTAGGGTTGTTTCTCGGCAGGATTCCCAAGAAACCGGTAGCAAAGTGCCATGGGTCGTGTCCGGCTTAGTTTCGCGTAGCCTATTTTCGGCAGACTCAGCTCCCTTCGAATGCCATCGAACCGATGGAAGCGTCAGCTTCGAGGCATCGCCGATGCGATGCTATTCTTAGAAAATCTCAAGCAATACCATTATTAGCGAGAAAAGTGGTGGCAAAGTCAATGCCGGTGCTGTTATGATGTCCTTATTCGAAGCTATGTGCGTCCTGCTAACAAGATAAGCAAGGCTTACACATTTTGCTGGCTATTCGAAAAGGAAGGTTCAATGGAGGAAAATCAGAGTATCAGAAGCAGAAAAAAAATATACAACCGGTAGCGCCTGACATGGCAGGGAAATCGCATAACGAGTGTAAAACTCGAACCAAACAAAAGCAAATCTTCCTCGCGGCAAGCGCCACTCGCTCGCTTGGGTAAATCGGATTTTCCATCCCATAGACTCTCCCCAGCCCCGGGGTAGGCTTTGGAATGTCTTTGGCCTAATACCGGTGGCAGCAAGGTGGAAAGGATGCGAGCAGGGAACCGTTCTCGCCGGTCGTAGCAACGGGCAAGGGTTGCTAGATCCTTTTGCCGCGATATCCTGAGCGTTGCGCGATAGGGTAATAATATCATCCAATAAAACATTCGAACATGATTCGATTGGTCGGTATTCGAGAGTGTGTATTTTTTTTCAGTAAGTGAAATCTATTCAGATACTGGCCTTGAGGTCCGTGTGGACAGATGTGCGGAATAATCCAGACGAGGGGGCTTTGAAAAAAGGCCCGTTCAGGCTTATTTTCGTTAGCCATAATGTGCCATGGTTTTTGGTTGACGAGTTGAAGGAAATTGCTATGACTAATCCAGCTGGAGCGATCGCTTAGGTCAGCAGAGGCTAATGCATGCCAATGTTGATGCGGAATCGATTTGAAAATAGCCCTAAAGAGATTGACATGAATTGTTTATAAGCTGTAAAGTAGCGTTGAAAGACGAGATTTTTGATTGAAATAGCGAGCTCTTATTGCACACACCACGCCATTAACTTGAGTTCTGTTTTTCAATTAGTTTTATAGTTGCAATTGCGATGCAGTTTTAAATTCCCCATAAACGCCGTAAAGTATGCAATGTAAATGTATTTATTCATACGATATTCATTACCATCAACTGTTATGATTTAACGTTACCGATGAGGCTTGTTCCTTAAGAAAAGCATTTCCCGCTTATCTAAGGGCAATAAAGTACCACCTCCAAAATGTCCTAGCGCGCGCGAAGCGTTTAGTGAAGACGTCCGAAACTGCCTTATTCAAATCCGAACGCGGTGAAATTTATTTGGCGTCCAATAAATCAAAGCCCACGCTGCTGGCACCACAATTACGACTCGGAGAGCCAGAGCGTGCATAAAAAAAATCTATTCTGCATTGCCCACCCAGCGACACGTTAACGCCGCTAACCCACGTGTGGCGGGTAGAGCCACCGCGAGTCCTGCTGGACGTCAAATAAAACCGCCAATGTTCGTTCCAACCGACCCTACCCTCGCGCATAAATAAGACAATAAATAGATAAATACTTATCTAAACTTTTAAATCATGAATGATTCGCATCCCTCATGGCGCTCACATGGTGCTCGGGCGTGTTGGTGTCGGTTTTGCTTTGCTTTTCCTTCTCTCGTTTCCACGACCGTGAGGCAACCAGCGAGACGAGAGCAAGAAAACCGCAGGAATGCTGTAAGAGATTTGATTTAAGATTTTGTACCACGCCGAACCGTGGCAGGAGCCACGGGGATATAATTTGAATATGAACTGACGTGGCACAGGGCGCGCAAAATGATGAGAAAATAGGGATGGCTCGGGTCGCGGCCACGATGCACGCCTGGCTCGCACAGGCTTTGGGGGCTCCGGGATGGAAGCCTTCACATATCCTTTTTGCTTCATTGGCCCGGTGGGACCAATGCTGGCCGAGCAAATCGGAACAATATTTCACATTAAACTAAATGAACGGTAAGTGAGTGAGAGAGAGAGAGAGAGAGAGAGAGAGAGAAAGCAAAAAAAAGGCAGCACTGTAACGAGCCGCAACTCCTTGGTGAATTATGCGCCCCTGCGTGAATTATAAGGAGCTTGCCCGGTCGAAGCGCCCGGTGTACCTTCGGCGGCTGCCGGCTGTGGTTTGCCACGGTGGGAAATGCGCCATCCAACCGGGCACATACATGTGCGAAATGTAATAAAAATCTGATTTAGAGAAAATATGAAAGGCATATATATCTATTTTATTTAAATTTCAACTTTCCTGTCAGCTCGGTGTGTGGGATTCGGCAAAAGGCGCGTGCACTTTCTTTTTGCTTTTCATTGGGGGTTGTGGTTACGGTGAAATGTGATGGAGCAAAAAAGAAAAACAGGCTAATAAACGTGGACAACCCATTTTATGAGCACAATTTTTCACTCTAGCTCGCAGATATGAACTTCAGTAAGTAACTGTGCGTGTATGTGGATTTATTAGGAAGCCCATTGTAATATTCCTCACGGCTAACGGCTAATTAAAGTAGGTTGAACACTAGTGCAAATAAATGTAGTGTTTAGTAAAAAACTTTCCCAAGTGGAGCCGTTGCAAAATTTCAATTATTTCTATTCCATTTCATTAACAATGATTTATGAACCATCACCGTAAAGAGGTCCACAAACTGAACCCACGTGCCCGGATTGGGATGAGAGCGGACAAGATTACATTTCCGTTTGTCGCAAACATCGGAAACGAAATCAAGCGTTCAACGATTGCGCCAACGTCAACGCCAAGGACTTCGCCTTCGAGAAGGTGGCGCCCTGGAATGGCGCGATGAAAGCCACTATCACTTTCGTGACAAACAATAATTTTCTTCCCACGACAGTTAGCTACTTCGGTTTGCGGACAAATCCGAACCACCGATGGCAGTAGCCTGGAAAGGAACCGGAAGATGTCACCGGAGCGCTCGCCTGACAGGTTGAACGACGCTATCTCGATGATTCGGAAATGTAGTTTTTCGGATAGTTGCTAGCCGGCAGGATCCGTCTAAGCTTAAAATTACAGCTAGACGTTTTTCCACTCCCGCCCGAGAAAACATTTAATACGAACGTTCATAATCTAACAATGTGCCATAGAAAATATAATGCGAGCGAGATGATGTACAGTTCGCCCGTTTCGATAGAACGCTTACAAGGATGGGCTTCCTACTGTGCAAATCCCAGCAACCCGGGGAATATTTCTTAATAAACATTACACAGAACAGGGAGGACGACTTGCGTCGTCGCTTTCCGGTGGTCGGTTCGCGGTAACATTAATAACCACTATCAGAGTGATCCAGGAACGAAATCGCCTGCGAAGAAGCCTGCGAGAACCGCTTCCGAGGCTCAGGTGAAACTCCTCTTTGTAAAGAGTCCTTCCCGCCAAACCGCGGCTCGTACGTGGCCCAGCATCGTGTGTGTGTGTGAGTGTGGGTTGCCTTCCCATCGAAGGGGTATTAGAAACTAAAATATTAGCCGTAAGTACGCAGCGGCCCATTCATAATCACGCGGAGGCTTCCGGGCGCGAGATTTACTGCCCGTTTCGTCCTTGTGGGCGCATCCGCACGAGGTTAGGCGCCTTAATGTGCCCGGATGTACTTTCCCTTGCAAAAGGCAAGCCCTCGCCAAAGCACCTTTCTTCGGTACGAAAAGAAACGGTTAAGAAACTAATAGATGCTGCCAGCGCACCGACGGTGCCAGGACACGCCAGCAAAGAAGGTGGAGCCACGCGGCCCAAACTCATCTGGGATGATATATCCTTCCACGGCACATCCCGGCCAATACTTATCCAAATGTGTATGTGGATGGTTTGGGTCGCGCCCAGCCAGGCGAAAGATAATAAATAAATTATCTTTTATGCCCGCATGCAATAAATTAATAAATATTAAACCTTCATTAAATTTGGCTTGCGGTGGTGTTTTTTCTTCGCTCGCGCCCGCTCGATCGTCCTAGTTCACGGTCCTTGCGAGTGCGGTCGGGAGGGGCCTCGGAGGGTAATTAGCGGGTGGTTGGGTTCGGAGAGAGCTACCCCCCCCCCATTTCGTGCAGCCCCTCACCGATGGCATGTGCCGCGTACGGGAGAGAAAATAATCTTTTCTTAACAGTAACATGCGAAGTCCGTGCGAACGGAAGCTTTAGCCCTTTTAGGGGCGGATCTTCGGCACCACCCGGGACTCGCTATCATGCGCTCGAAGCTCCGGTGGGGCGGAGGATGGAAAAGCCATAAATAGTTTTGCCGGAAAGGGTGCCAAGTGCGCACGGGTACGTAAGGGCATCCATGATTTGCTGGTTCGCCCGGAATTGCGCAAGGATTGCGGACGGCGTCTTTCCGGGGGTGTTTATGTGAGGCTCTTTTCCGGTAGTTAAATGGGCACGCACGTTAGGAAGGCGAATAAAGGGAGCCCACTTGATGGCTTGATTAGTTCCACTTGGCGCGAGACCGAGGGCTTCTTGTGCCAGTGGTCGTGCCTTTACGGACTTCTTTGCGTTTATTCGCCAGTCAGCAGCGAAGGCCAGAACCGATGAAGTGTGAAGAAAACACTTACCCAACGATGCAGGCAATGGTTGGGTTTGGGTGGACATACAAGGACGATGAAATCTGGAAATGGTTGCACAGCTTCAGCCCCTAGTTGGTCCATTCTTCGTGGTCGTTGTTTGGTTGCACGAGATATGAATTAAATAGTGTTGAATAATGTTTCAACGCAAGTTTAATTGTGCTCGAGTGTAGTGTGTAGTTGTTAAGGATAAGACTTCCATCTTGAATTGATGCCTAGTTAAGAGCTTTTCACTATCGAGGCTCATGAAGATATGTCATGAAAATACTCATTCATTTATAATTTGAACCACACAGGATACAATAGAAACAGTAAATCTATCAATTATTAGATAGCGTAACTTGATTCTAGTAACCCATTTTTGAAGGAGCTAATGTGGTTTCAAATGGTTTATAATTTAAACCAAAAGAAATATCAGATAAATAATATAGGTGTACTTTAAGTAATTTAATATCATAAAAGTATATTTTGAAAAAAGCAATGTCTCGTGGATTCGAAATTTAAAAAATTCCCCATACGAGATGCCGGAATAAATCCTCATCCCCACTCGCTGCTCAGGTGCGGTTGATTAATCATCTCCAAATCAGTCGAGATTGTTTAATGGGATGCGGGACTGAATAAGCAGCGCACATTCCAGCCCATCAGAACACGCGAAAAATCGACTCTCGCTTCCGACTCCACACAACCCCGTTGACAACCGCCCGGGATGCCTCGAAAGCTCCTCCCCAAAAAAGCAGGCCCCCATAAGGCCCCATAAATTACTCACGAAAGCTAGCGTGAGATTAAACGACTCGCAAAGGCCTCGCAGGAGTGTGGCTCGCACCGGATCGCGGAAAAACCGATAGAGTGAGGTGAGAACACCAAAGTACGCCATTCATTTTTTCGCCACACCATCACCCAGCACCCAGTACCTAGCTGGCAAGATAAGCTGGCAGCCTGAAAAACTCATCCCGTCGTGCAAATGCTCCACCGGAGGCCGGCGCTAGCGTTTGCATCAATCTGCAACCGTAGCCAACTCGGGACGGTGTTCGAGCGAAGCGAAAGGACAAATTCACCGCGAACAGGTGGAAGGAAGGATGTGATTTTTTCTCCCCACCACCCACAGGGGCTCTGTTGAGGCCAAGAAAATGAGAGCATTTTCTTATCCCGTCTCTCTCTCTCTCACTCTCTCTCCATCTCCGGTACCATGAATCCTTCCCAAGGAGCCCAAGGATCCGGTCGTCCCGGCCCCGTTAAGTCGGCCGAGATCTTATGAGACAATAAATCATGCACATAATCGTTTGAAGATAATAATAATTTAATTCTATTTTCTTTCACACTTTCGCGCGAGGGAAAGCCGCGTGGTCGTCCTTGCGGTGCCGATTACCGGGTCGGCTGGGGGCGTCGTTGAGCGCTTCTTTCCACCTGAATGCGAGCTAGGCGCTGCGTATGGAAAGTTTTAAGATTTATTGTTCCGTTATTTTTACACCTCCGGCATCTCCTGGACGCGCATTGCTACAGGATCAGGCGATCTGGAGCGGGTGGAAACCAAATGAGGCGCCGATGGGTGAAGGGAGCGATTTTCGGGCGAATGCTCGAGACGACGGCAGATGAATCCTTTAAAAATCCCATACATCCCGCACCGTTAGTCGTGCGCCGTCAAACGAGGAATTACGCGTAATTGTAATTAACTGCGGCGTGAATGTTTTTATTATCAATTTCTAGCCTCTTCTAGGACGCTTAGCCCGACCAACGCTGGGACGCTCAAAGCCTGCTGGGGGGGTTGAGATTCATTTAAATTTGAACCCCAAACCGTCGGTCTCTAGAAAGGGACACAAATGGAACGCAACTCCGAAAAGGTGGAAGCTGAGCCGTCTTAACCGCTTCGTTCGGGTTTCGTCCTTCCGTGTGTGGTGAATCCTGTTACCTTTTCCGGACAGCAGCAGCTTCCGATTGTGGTTGAATGCCGTTCTTCCAAAGCGCTTCCATATTGTTGCCATGACAACCTGGCGCACGGAGGCACGCGTTTGCCCAAAACGGTGAAGATTTCAAACCCATTCTCAACCACTCACCCCAACGAGAATCGACTGCGAGGGGTTGGCCCGCGCGCGCGTGTGTGTGCGGCGGGCATGGTTTTGTTTTGCTTTCTCTCTCTCTCTCTCTCTCCTTCGGGACTTTCGGGCTGATCCAGCGACCTTTCCCGTGCCCGGTGCGGGACAGACAATGAAAATTATCCTTGCGTTCAATGCTGCAATCAGTGCGAAAATTTATAATCTCACCGACGACGGCGTTTGTTTGCTTACACAATAGAAAGAAAGAAAAAAGCATTCGAGGGATTTAGGAACGATTTCTAATGACGGGGCAACGTTTGCTAAAGAAGGCACCGATGGAAGGGGATCTTGTCATCATGTTGGTAAGGAACGGGAAATCACCCCGCAAAACTCGCTGCTCGACGGTTTCATGTTTGATAATGCATGTGTTTTATATTTCTGGCCGTGGTTCATACACTTTGAAGTAGATTTACGTATTTATTAGTTTACTTTTTTTATTTTTACAACGTTTGGAATAGTTTGCAATGGGTTGCGGCTGACCGGTCTGCACGCACGGTTCCGTAGTCATCTATTTATTCGTTTCTATTACGCGAGCTCGCGAACCTCACCGTTACGTTAGCGAGGGTGGAATTTTCACTCACCCCTATAGCCGTTGCCTACCGCGGTTATCTGGGAAGGGGGAAGATTGATTTTAAAACGACCTCGCCTGCTAAGTATTTGCTTGCTTCTCTTCCTGCTCCTGTGTCACTTAACTGCGTGAGGAGCGATACGACTACTATCGGTTGAATGTACTTAGGATATTCCTACTCAATGTCCGGCATACGGAAGTAGCTTAATTGTATGCTGAGATACTGCAACGTGAAGGATGCACATCATCCTTGCGCTGCTTGCTAGATAAACCGTGTGATAGAGTGTGTAATTACGTGTCCGTGTGGGTGAGTGTGTGTGTGTGTGGGTGAAAGTGTTTATGTGCGGCATATGAGTGTGATAAGAACATGATTAATTCGTAAATGCAATACATTTTTTGTTGCTCGTGCGCTCGAGCATGTACGTGAGGGGAAAGTTCGTGTTCGTGTGGTGGCGTGTTTGTGTGAGGTTTTTTTCATTTAAACTTGGGCTAATCTTACGACTACGTTTTGCTTCGAATTCAATTGAGCCTATCGTCCTTTTTTCCATATCGCTAACTCTACACGAACATGTGCTTATTTACAGTAAATATTAATTCATCACTAGCATGTGTTTCTTCTAACGTCGATAGTGCTGTCCGAATGCTCGGAACAGCCAATTATTTGATTATAATCATCGTTTACCGTACTGGCAAAAGCTAAACGAAGAATAGGAAAAACAGAATGGGGGAAAAGGATTCAATGAAAAAACAAGCCGAGCCTCTGTTCAGCTGTTGCCAGTGGTCCTTTCGTCACTCAAAACGAGCGTTTAATTTTAGCGTTTTGTTAAAGAAATCCTTAAACCGAAGAGTAAGCGTCGGGCGCGAAAACAACTAAGAAATAATCAACGGGGTGGTATTTCATACCGGCGGGGGGTTTTCACTCGTTCGATGTCTGAGAAAAACTGCTTCCATCCCTTTTTTTTCTTTTGCGCGCGTTACACTAAACAAGAAGCACTTACTGGAAAGTGGGCTAGAAATAAATAGTTAACCTACGGCAGGTGAGACCGTAGCTGGGGGAAAAAAAAACGGATAAATAACACACCGCAACACCGCCCACCGAAGTCGGTTTCCTTCTTTCATGGCATGGTCTATGGCTGCGATTTAGCAAAGCACTGCAATTTCCCAGCACGATCGCGAACGCATCGCATCGTCGTCCCACGATCGCCCTTAGCGCGCTTCGAAGCCGGATCCGGGTAAAGCTGCTTTGGTGGCGCTTGCGAAACCGCGGGCCATCGGAGCTTTCCCATCAGGAATTTCCCAATTAGCGAAACCGCGCCCGGCAAGGACCGCGCGTAAGCCTATTTGACGCGGGATTTACCAAACCGTGATGGCGCCGTGCCACAAAACCCGGACGCATCCTTCGGGGCTCCGGTCAACCAAGGCCACCGAGGTGAAATTGGGCTTTTTTTTTCATGAATCGTAAATGCGACAACGCACAGTCCCTTTGAAGGAAGCATTATATGCGGTAATGCACTCCACGCGCAACCGGTGCTCGCGCGCGAATCTATGGCCCTTTTGAGCGGGACTTTGGTTTGGCTCGGTGGAGCGCACCCGAGGGCCAGGGCTGGTGCTCGAAAAATGATCACTAAAATTATTAGAACCGATAATGTAATAAGCGCGGTTTGCTCTCATCCCGTCGGTCGTCGGTCGGACGGTGGGACCCCTTTGATTGATTGGCCACAATAATCGGGCTGCACTAAAGTGGAGGGCGGGGATTGGAAAATGGGCTCGATTTTCCACGGCACAAACCGCGACTCAAGCCTCGGGGTTGATTCGGGGAAGCGGTGAACGCGAATGCACCGCAAAATTATCCCCACACTCAGCTTCGATTGATGGTCGAACCGCAAGCCGAGCAAACCTGTCAGAAGGTGGGTGGATGGAGAGCGTGGTCGCCCGCGGAAGGTACGAGTTTATTTTCCGCCTATTAATTAATAAATAATCATAAATATTATGCCCGTGACGCACGCGTTGCCGCGCCTGTTGAGCTTTTGCGAGAGCGCGTTTTCCCGACCATACATCAGCGCTGTTGGTTGGGGAAAATAATAAAAAATACCACCTACCCACGCACACACACACACATACACCCATACACACAAGGGTAAGCCTTTCTTTGATGGAAAGTGGCGGAAAATGGGTACGCGTGTAAAGAGGGAAAAAAGAGGAGTTGCTTTGTTGTTCGACTGGAAAATCTCTTCGTGCCCACTTTTACCATGCGCCTCCACCGGAACGGGACAGTGTGGTACCGGCATGTATGTGTGCCGGATGTGAGTGTGTGTGTATGTGTGGAAAGCGGTAGTGTTGCTTTCCATCATTAAATCAATCGAAAAGCCCGGCATTCGCGTGCGCTCCACCCACCCGGCAAATGGACGCCTCCCGACCCGGTTCGGTTGGGGCGCTCTTTCATGAAATTGTCAATCAGGTTTTCCGGCCGATGGCGTTTGAGCGATTGGTAGAAAGGATCCCTCCCCTCGACTTTCATAACGCCCCCTAGCAACGGTGCCCCTCACTTCCATGAGAGCTGCACTTTTCGCTTCTTAAAATTTTGCGCCTCGTTTTTCATTCCATTTGTTTTAATTATATAATTAGGCGCGTAATTCCCTACCGAACGATAATAGCGCACAAATTGTTCATACACTCATAAATGCTGCCGCTGGTCCTGGCCGGTACACACACACACACAACCACACGGTCGGTTGTAAGACCTCGCGAGCGAGCATTTAGCGGGAAAATCGTACCATCGGCCGTGATCGCTGAAACTGATGAATGTACTTTGTACGCTCATGGAAACCGGGAAAAGCGGCATCCCTGGGAAGGTGGATGTGATAATTTTCACCGTTGCAAGCGCCACCGGCCCCAGGGCTGTAAGCACGAGCTGACCGGTAAAGATGTCGGAATAAAAATGATCTAGTAAGCAGGCTTAAGCGAAAGGCAGGCACCGGTGAGGCTTGGAGCTCGCAGGACTCCAACGGGCGACCCCCTAGTCGGGACAGCAGAAAAAAAAAACAAATGCGAGGGCTTAAAGGATGTGCACGTGGCGATGATGCGATTCCCGGTGCGCGGCAAAGCGCACTCGGCATTATTGTTTTAATTATTTCATCTGATTACCCGACATTTTTCCTCCCTCTGGTCGGTGGTAATGTGTGACCGGGATTGGGACAGGTTTGGGTTCGCGTTCGAACGGGTATACCTTCCAAAATGGATGCGTTCCCGATAAACAATCCACCCCCAAATCACGTATGAAGGCCCATGCGCTAATGCGCTGAGCCTTATTAAATAATCTTCAATTTACGGCTCATTTTATGGGAATTATTCAACCTGCCGATGCGATCCTGCACGGTTTCTGCGATCCGAGTGTGCTGCGGATTGAAATATTTCACCAACGGTTGGCGGTGTAGTTGTACGGTGTGTTTGAAACAAAGGGCACAAATTTAAATAACGGATGGATTCGACCACTCCGCAGCGTTCGATACCTCGATGAGCTCGCACGAGTCCGGTTAACCCTTAGGGCATTCTACTCCGTCCCACAAGCAATTGCGCTTTGGAGCGGAAAATTTAAATCCATGCTCGATTGCTCGCGCTTCCCGGAGGAACTAGATTCGGTTTGCTTACGGCTAACTAGGACAGGAAACTAGAGACAACTTTTTACACTCAATTCGTTGCAGCGTACACTCGATGCTTGATGCCTGAAGGAGCTCAACGGACGACTGGAATGGCCATTACACCATCGTTCTGCTCCAGCTCAAACCATCCCAGACACAGTGACGGAGATCTTGATGGCTGGTGCAGCGTTCGGGCCGGCTTCTACCAGCCGCGCTCGTGGTCTTTGGTTGTTGAATGCTCTACACTGCCGATCTGCCGTTCGCCTCAATCTCGATCCCCGTGGTGAAAAGGATGCAACTGCGACGCCTCATGCAGCCCGGACAGATGCGGTGCATCGTGCAGTGCGGCCAGATGCGCCTGCTCACCCAGGTTGGCCAGCTGTGCCGGATCGTACAGTGACATCTTGAGCCGCTTACATTTGGCCCGCCGGTTCTTGAACCAGAACTGCACGTTTTTGCTCTCCAGTCGCGGAAACTTTTGGCTGTTGAGAAGAGAAACAACAAAGGCAAACGGTCAAGTGGGTGGCAATATTTCACTCGGAAAGCGTCCGTTGGGTGGAAATATTCTTTTCCCGCGAAAACTCACCGGTAAGGCATGCGATTGAGATCCTCGGTGTACTTCAGGATGAGATTGTGCGACGGGTGCGTGTTCATCGAGAACCACTGCTCCAGCTTCGGCACCTCGGTGACCGGATCGATGAACGTGCGATTGCGCTTCCGCCGCTCGTCACTGTTAAACGACAGGTTAAGTCCACCCTGACCGAGTGCTCCGTGTCCACCCGGGCTAAAGTCACCCTTCAGGTGCATCCCAGCAGCACCCTGCATCGCCGGTATGTAATGCGACATGTACATGATCGAGTGCGACAGCATCGGGTTGTTCATCGGAAATGGCAGCTGGCGCTTCGAGTCCGGTGACGGTGACCGGTAGTCGTCCAGGTTGCTCACATCCGGTTCGTCCATGTCGAGATCCTCGGAGGCCGGTGAACGGGACGAACGCTGTGGTGAGCTGCTACGTTCGTTCGAATAGTTTGACTTCGGTTCGTCGTTTAGCGTCGAATCATTCGCCGACTCGTTGTTCCCGTTGTTATTGTTGTTGGTCGCGCTGCTGCTGTTGTTGTTATTGTTGTTGTTGATGATGTTGATGCTGCTGGTGGAGTTCGGTCCTGTGCCGGCGCTGTTGGTACCTCCCACCGTGCCCGAAGATGCGTGACTGTTGACGGCACCACCCGAACCACTCAGCTCATGTCCTGGCGATGGCGAGGGCGCAGGACTCGAGGATCCTGCATTGTTCTCCTGCTTGATCGGTGTCTGATCCGAGGGCGTTAACGGATGGTTTCGCTCGTGAATGGTCAGCGAAAGTGGCAACTGAGGCGACATCGGTCGATCCAGCTCATCGTCCATCTCGTCCTGCGACAGATTGTCGATATCCTCGGACGGTGCGCTCGGTGAGCTTTTCATGTAATCAGCCTGCGACAACATCAGACTCGGCGTGCCAAACCCATTGCTCATGCCCTGCCGCATTTCGGCCCGTTTCTGGGCCGCTCGCGCATTCTTAAACCAATACACCACGTTGTTCACGTCGAGCGGCTTCCGACCGCGACGGGATTCGAGCGAGTTCAGCTGCACCACGTACGACTGGATCTGCTGCCGGGACGGATGTGGGTTCTCCTGGAACCAGCGCTGCAGCTTTGGCAGCTCCATCTCCGGATCGAAGCTGGTGCGCATGCGCGTCTTCTGGTTGGGGTACTGCGAGTGGACGGTTTGCAGCGCCGGATGCACCACTAGGTTGTGGTGTTGGTTGACGTGGTGGGCGGCAGCGGCTGCGGCCGCGGCCGCCGCACCACCATCGCCCACGAGCAGGGACGCATCGCGCTTGGCCGCGTGCAATCCCGGAAAACCGTGCCCGGAAAAGTCAAGATGATCGGTCTGGGGTGGATTCGCGAACGGTAGGATCTTGTGCGCGATCGGGTTCGGCTGGGGTGCGAGTTGGTTGCTCCACCACTGGTCGAAACTGCGGCGTGTCTCCTCCGTAATTTCCGGACTGAACGGGAACGCGTTCTGGAGCGGGCTGCGGCATATCTGCGATAGTGTTATCTGGCGGGGCGAGAAAGCAAAAAAACATCAAACCAAGGCCAGAGTGGGCGTTTAGCGAGATTGCTAGATTAGTGTCCGTGGGCAAATGGCCCGATTTAGTGCCGCGAGCGAGATTAATGGCCCTCGCGTATAATCGCGAGGATACTTTGCGCGGATTAGACTGCATAAGTTCGCGTTTGTTTGCATCCGCCAGCGTGTCATGGACGGCTTAGCGCCAGAAGGAGATCACGCCATCCGGGTTAACTTGCCACCCGTCAGCTCTCGATCTCGAAGAGTAGCACCATGGACTGCCGTTTCGGTCGTGCGTTGGGGTTGGGATAATATTTACGGTGATCTTGAGCCAAAGCCAACGTCGTATCGTCGCGCTTTCTCGAGCACCTAATCGGGGACGAACGAGCGCACCGACGAAGGGCAAATAAGCTCGTTCAGGTTGAGACCGAGAGCGGCGTGGGGGTGTAGATAATGTCATTTGAAATTATCTTATCACTGGCTCACCTCCCGACTAGACCCACGCAACCAGCCAACCACGCGGCCACTTCAAATGCGAGGTCAACATGGTTGGTTGGAGCTTGGGTTGCAAAAAAGGAAAGAACAAGCTCGCTCTTCCCACAAAGGGACGCGTAAATCAACCTTCACTAGCTGCTTTATCGAGGGGTTGTTGAGTTTTTGTGTGCCCTTCCGATTGACACTCGAGCCGGACGTTTGCGTTCGCAAAACATCAAAGAACTTCTGCAAACCCGAGCGGCTTTCAATTGCGTGAAATATTTCAACGACTGTTTCACAGTTCAACGTTGAAATGTCACGAGGATGCGCTTTCCTTCGGAGAAATGGCTTCTCGTTATCGTTAGCTCGGTTAACGGTTTGCACTACTACATCCCCGTGCGGAGTCGGAAAATGTTTTCCCGTCTCCGACGAGCGTTCGATTGTGGGTCGATCCCGCTGAAGCGGGACTTAATCTTATTAGGATAATCAGCAATACGTACGCCCTTTTGCCGTACGGCTCGCTACAGAAGCACGCTAAACACGATCGACGATGCCACCGCCAAAGGCGAACGTTTCCACCGGCCACCGAGCTGAAACACGCTCATTTGCAGGCGCTCGAGAGGTCGGCAGTAGTGCCGTAAGTGCTTGCTGGAAGAGTTAAATCCGAAATCTTCACCTTCGCCAAGCGCTCCGGTTTACCTCGGCAAACGGCAGCCAGGCTCGAGACAGCACGTTCTCCTACCCAATATCCAAGCCATTTTCCATTTCCCCGTGGTTCCTACGCGCTCTCATAATAAATAGATTTGTTTTTCCGAAAAGCTTCCCCTGGCTCCGGCTCCGGCTCGACAAACCCCCGGACCCAGGATGGCTGAGTAGCACCGCTCAGCGGCGATATCTTTAAGACGTTCGTTCAAGCCGAGGTTCGTTCGCCTCCGGCCTCGGTGATCCTTTGGATTGGGATCCGGGATCCCCTCTCCGACCCACCCATCCACCCAGCACCGCGATGCTGGAAAAGGCTTAACAGTGGCAGGAAGATTTCAAGTGTCTGATGTATTATAAGCCATCCGATGGGAGAGACAATCGGGGGTTCGCCGCTCGCAGGACCTGCCTGCCACTTCAGCGGCTAACAAGAGTTCGAACGGGCGGATATTTGTGTGCCTCCCGACCCGACCCAGGCCGGGGTGGACGCGACTTGGCGATGTAGGCGAAGCTCCCCGGCAAGCAGCGCTGGCAAGGATACGCGAATGCTGCACGCTGGTATTAAGGATCGCTTGCCAATTCCGGTTTGTGCTTAAGAAATTCCGAGCAACACGCAAGGATTCACAAAATACGTACACAAACACGCGCATACACATGAGTTCGCGCGCGAACGTACACACATCCTCATACACACACACACCCACACACATGGTTGCTCGCAGGACGATATCAACACGGAGGCTCCCGGGTAGCCCTAAGGATGTGTTTATCTCTTGGGATATCGCTACCGACTGGTGATGGTGGTGGTGGTGGCGGTACTGAGCAGGGGGTGGACAGGACGTGGAACTGATCCGCTGTTAAAAGCCTGAGCGCACCAGGAAAATGCGCCGAACAGTGCGTGTGACAAGCAGTCGTGTTACTCGCGGTTTAAATTAGTTAATTATTTGGATAAGATTCAAGGACTCGTTGTAATTTTTACCACTAGTAAAGCTACAAATGAGCACGCTTAAGAGCAGTACTCAAGCAGCACGTTAGGCTCGAGTTGTGCCCAGGCCGTGCTACAATTGTGGCCGTCACTGTGCCACCTTTCGGAGACGTCCGGATGAGATGGCTGCCTTGTAGCGTGCGTGTGTGTGGAGGGATTGGGATAAATTCTTATACTTAATACTTCTTATTTGTTTGTCTGATAGAAAACCGACGAGGCGATGGCTGTCCTCCCCTCCCCTTGGCCCTCCTCCCCCTCAGCTCCCCACCGTTTCAACCCAGTCGGGCGTATTTGCGCCGTTTTGTGCAAATCCGCTGTTTTGAGCAGCTCACACACTCGGCGGCGAATGTTCTCATGCTTGTAAGTGTGCTTCACAGCTCCGGATCCGACGTGTCCGCATCGCCGGGTTGGTGGCCCACACGGCGGCCTCCTTTCCATCCTGGCACCCGCTCCGGTTCGTAAGCTCGCCCGTATGCAAATGTACCGTGTGACGTGTGCATGTGCGTGCGTGTGTGTGTAATTATTATCATTAAGAAACGATATTAATTTTAATTTCTCCCTCCCCACACCGAGGAGATTACGCGCAAACTTATAATCTTTCGGAATTCAATCTTAATGCCATGAAATATATATATATCTTGAAAACGGCCATGCGTGTGCCTCGAACGGTTCGGGGCGCACATCCTTGCGTAAAATCGGTGCTGGCAGCACCCAAATCGGATCAACGATTTCAACCGTCAGCTCCACTGCGATGGCTTTCCTTCGCCGGGCTGAAGGTTTCCGACTCGCTAAGAAGGAAGTGGATAAATCGCTGCCATACGCTCGTCGGCGATGTGTGGATCTGCTCGACAGTAGCTAGACGTGGGCTAGACGGACACGGACCACGGATTGGGTCCGCATCCGGCTGTTGGAAAATCCCGGAAAACCTACGGCCATGGGAGCAGGGCTCTGTATAGCGGACGAGCTGGCTCACCGAACGTCGTCAGGTTGAAATTCCGTTGGCACAGTCCGCTGTGTGGCATCGTAAAATCAATCGCCCTCCTTGACGGACGCACGGCATGCAGTGGCCCAACGCCGTCCGGTTTTGCCCTGGTGGCTTATGATTGATTTCAATTACCCCAATAAAACATAAAAGCCGTGTATATCAATCAGGGCGGCAAATCACGAGCGACGAGTGTTGTGCCCGGTAGCTGGCCGCAATCTGGTGCGGTCGTCTCTCGCGCGATCTGAAGCACACGTTTTATGGCAGGTACTTCAGCCATGGTGGTTTTGGGTGAGCCATGGTTTGCCCTGTGGTGCGATCGATATGCCACCCGGGGGGGGGTTGGAAGATAATTTTTAGCGATTCTTCGACGGTTCGTTTCCGTTGCGTATTGCGCTGAACGAGGATGGACGCTAAGTGTGCGCGCTTTATCAGGACACTGATAGCAGCTAATTAAGGTTCGATAAGCAGTGATATACACACTATCATGTCCTGGTTGTGCAGATAGTACAGTCTATTTTTGTCAGATAAGCCGTACGATTCGACGACAGTATGGGTTGAATGATTTGATAGCGACGGTTGCGATTTATTTTGATTTAGTGATTTAGTTACGTAAAGTGTGATTTAGCTTCCAATTTTTGCGGATTTTATCGTAATACCAGAGAAAATCTGACCCATCATCTGACCCACCTTTATGCTTGTTAAAATGTTTTTCGGCACCAAAACCAAGCAAATGCTAATTGTTAGCAATTAATTGTAGCCTTAAGCATTGGTTTGAATAGTCTAAAATGCACTCTCCGTATTTTTTTTCTCTCAAACAGCACCGGATTAAGCAGTTCTTAGGCACACCCTAACATGCGACCACCTTAAAAAAAAAACGCGCTAACAAAAGCGTCACCTTCAGAAGCTGATTTTAATCAAGATTCATTATCTGCTATGCAGATGGAACGTAAATACGCGGTACCGCAATGAGTGCTAGTTAAAAGCATTTTTTGGTCAAACGTACAAAACCACGCGGTAATGCCAACGATGCCCACTGCCCGGAGGGATTGTGCGGGAATAATTTAATTAGAATTAGCTTCGTAAAACCACTATATCGGGTGGGCTTCTCAGCGCGTTTCGCCACGGGATGTTGTGATTTCGGAGTCGGGGGGAGAACCATCGGCCCGAAACCCTTAGAACTGGGGGGCCCGGCCAGTGAAAGTGAACCGTCTTGAGATGGCATCCAGCTGTTGTAGAATAAATATTTGCGGAAGGAATTTGCCATTACGGGCCGGGAGCATTTGCGTGCCTTTTCGGTATGCAAAACTCGTTCTTGTGGACCGGCCCCAGGATGCGGCAACAGGCGTTGCGAATTCTTACCTCATCCAACGGACAACCGGTCGATCGCAGCAGCGCGTGTGACTGGAGAATGAGCAGCTTCAGCAGTTTATCCTTGATTTCGGCCAACTGGGACGGTTTGTTGCGCAAGATCGTAATCTTAAGCGTTACGATCGACGTCAGCTCGCCGAGAATGTCGCTGACCGAGACAAGCGGATTGTCCGAGATGGCGTCCAGCGAGAGGGACTTCCAGTTTTTGATCGATATGGAACCTGGGAGGAAAAAGGGAAGAAAAATCACAATCATCAAACGACGGGTCGTGCATCCTTGATTGGTTCTATTCCGGTGACCGGCCCGGTTTTACAGCCCCCAGGTTTAAGCGGTGTCCGGTAGCCGATGCTCGTGAGGATAACAGTTTAAGGATAATAACCGGCCCACTTACCTCTGGCAGCGTTAGAGATCTCCGTAGAATAGCCGAGCCGCTGCAGGGCGGTCGTAACGATATCACAAAATGGCGTCGCAGCCGGAATGATGACGTAGCTGTCCGTTTCGATGTTCGGGCGCCGTTTCCACGGGCTGCGGGCGTCGAAGTTGAGCGTGGCCTGCAACGAACTGACGGACTCGACAACGCAGTGAAGCGGCAGGGATTTGGCTGCAAAATGAAAAAAAAATCGAGAGAAAAAGAGAACCGTTTGGGCGTTAGTTAGAAAATTCCATCATTTCCGGCAACACTCAGCCGTGTCACTCAGACTCAAGCGAGCGGGCGTCTTGTCGATAAAATCTTTCAATAATCTTTCCACCGAAAAAGCGCACGTCTCGCCTCGTCTGCTTCCGGTTCGGCAAAGGTTTTTCGATCTGACGCTCGGCAGCGTTCCACGTCAATCGGGCGCCTTGGGGGAAAAGGGGGCCTTTCGAAGGGGCGAAATTTTAATCCCTCATCGAGGAAAATTTCGTGCCACCGCTCATCGCCGTGACCGTGCGCGCCCGAGGTCCCGCTAATTCCATTTCGAAAATCATAAAGTCAACATTTTAAAACCGTTTCATCAGCCCGAGAGCCCGCTTATAGTTCGTGCCGGCGTGGCTGTCAGATCTATCGGGCGGAAAAATCACTTAGAGAATTTTGCCAATACAAAACCGGGCGACCGGATTTTTGGGGAAAGGCATCCACCCCCGGGGTGGGCCAAATGAGGGTGGAAAAATTATCTCTTCATTAAATTTGATGCCCCGCTTTTCACGGGGGGGGGGGCCTACGGTTCGCACAAATCGCTCTTATCCTGCGGGAGTGATAAGGTGGAATCGAGCGGACGCTGATGGCGAAAAATTGGCAGGCCGGAAAATCCACGCCGGAACGCTTTTAGCGCGAGTGAAAAGCTCCCGAACGGTGGTGAATCCGCTTTCACGGTGACGATGTACCGTGCGACAGGTACGAGTCCTCGATGAGAGAGGATGATTTTCTTGGGAAGAGGATATTCCGTGGAAGGAGCTCACCATTGGCTTGTTCCGCTTCATTGCGTTATCACGATTGCGTGAGACACGTGGGGACGCACTTTTTCGCGTGCCGTGTGCAAGGCAGGGATGAGTTTAGAGTGCGCTTTAAAAGATGCGTTGACAATTTGATGGAAACCAATCGCAATCAAAGCTGATGGTGCAGAAAAGCTTGGGATGGATTTTTTTCCCCTGTTGAGTTTCTCAAACTGCTCAAAATCGGAACATTTCCATCAAAGGAATCAATTAGAGAGCTTCTCGAACGATGCGTAGAGGAGAAGAAATAAGAAATTGCTTAATGACACGAAAATAGAACTGTTGCTCTAATCGATAAGTGAAGCTTTACATTAGACGATTTACTTGGGAATTTTTCACTGATGACGCGCTCGGGCTATGACAGTGAAAAATATGATGGAAAAGGCTACAATAAACCAGTACACGAGCTCTTCTGAGTGCTTTAGGACTGCAAATACAGAACCACCCGATGACGACCAGCAACGGTAGGTAATCCTTGGGCGAGAGATTATTTCATTCTTCATCGCTTTGTGTGGGATGGCCCAGATAAGATGCGAAAAGGGGCGAGAAAAATCTGCCCCACCGAATGATGGTGACCTCTTCGCGCCGGATATACTCCGGTCCCGTGGGTGAAGGGAAAACTCTTAAAAATCCGATATTCATCCCGTGCACTCACACTTCCCCAACGCCGTGGTGAGGAGCAACGGATGTGTGGATGCTCTAGGCGGGATGTTTACCGGCACCGTTGTTTATCTCCTGAAGCAACACGGCCTCGTTGGATGAAGGATTGGCAGACGATGGCTAGCCCCAACCTAACCCAACCCACCCTTTGTGCCCTTTGTAAACCACATCGCACGAAAGTGTATGTGACAAACGGCGAGCTCTGTCAAAGGGACGAAGCAGGTGAAGAAAAGGACAGAAGAAAAAAAAGGATAAAGTGAAGCAAAGGTGACCGACGAAACACTGGTTGTTTGTGCGGAACGGAGAATGGAATCGGAGCCCGACTTGCCAACCCCCTCTTGCATCCGGGCTGACGGCGCCCAGGATACGCCGTGGAAAACCCGGGAAAAATCCCCCGATCCGAGACACTCTTCGGAATGTATTATAAATAAAGGATGAAAGATTTTCACTCATCCAACTTAAGAGGGTTCGAGTCTTCGGGCATTCGGATTAGCGTCGTCTCCTTGCATCCTTGCTAGCATCCTCGCTGCTGGAGCTGGCGATGGTGACACAGGCACGCACAGGATCTGGGGTCTGTTTTCCCGTTCAATCCGTGGTGGAGTGGATATTTTCCCTTTCGCTTCATTGGAGGAATTTGGCGTGGCGATGGTGCCCGAGGTGGTGGGAAAAAAAGTGGATAGCTTGGAAACTAAACCACCTACTTAGGCTTTTGTTAAAAGGATATCTGACGATGATTTGCAATCCTTCTTTGCCATGTGCTCGATCCGCTTGCAAGCGTGAGTGAGTGAAAATGTTTGCTGCATTTCAATGGTTGCAGAGAGGAAAAAAAAGGGAAATTTACAGATTTTTCCGTGCATTCCATTGGCGGCATTGGATCCTAGGCACTCGAATTAAGCACCATATCCTTCATCGTACCCATCCAAACTCGGTGCTGACGTATCTGATCGTTGTGTTTTTGCATGGGTACTTTTTTGCCCTCACCAAATCCTTCCACCATGAAACAACAAACTCCGCTAGAGAAAACTCGCTCCAGAAGCAAGTGCTAAGACGTGAAGGTGTTACCCCGGGCAAGCGTGCCTTGCAAGGATGGTAAAGATCGCCCTTCTGCCAAGCGGCGAAAGCTTCAGGCACGCCCGAGCGGCAAGATTCCTCTGAAGCGGATTTGATAGTTTTTACACACCCCCACACAGCCATAGCCACACATCGCCACGGTGGGAGCCACTTTTCGGGAGCTGCAGCGAGTTGCCCCCAGAAATGAGCGATGCTGACGCTGAGCAGATCTGACGGCGTCTTCGGCGAGAGGACGACCTACGATGATGATGGTAATCGCCGGGGCCAACCGAAGCGGGCAAGTGTTATTATGATTAAAAAGGAAGTTTTTCGCTACTTTGCCAAAAATCCTTCCTTCCGCATGCGAAAAGCCCGGCGTTGATGTGTGTACGTGAGCGCGAGCAGACGAGCGTTTAAGTCCCTAGTTAAGAAGCATCAGGATTGCAACCGAGCAAACGGTCCCATGGGAGGCGTTGCATTCACCGGCGAAAGGCGGTGTTGGGTGGGATTTTGCCCACCACCACCACCACCTCCAGGCCAAGGCACCAAAGGGGAAGCGTTTTAATTTGCATAACACGCTTTTCCTAAAATAATTGTAACAGCATTATGTAGCTGCACCGGCGAACCAGCGCACGTCGTTCGGCTGCATCCGTCCGGCCGAAAGCGGCAGCCGATGTCGGCGATTTCGGCGAGAAGCTTTAAGAAAACTGAGCGCAACCGGCGCACCGAATCCCATCAAAGACGGGATTGAAAGTTCGTGAACTTTCCTTTGCGGAGTCCTTCGGGCTCTTCTCCGAAGCGTGGGTGGGTGGGCTGGCAGAACATTGTTCTCAACCGTAAGGATGCCCGCTTTCTTAAAGCAACGAAACTGGCACTTCTCATTGCATTATTAAGCGTACGTTCTACTGCGACCACCGGTACTGGGGCTTGGTTGGGCCTGCAGAAAGGACTCGTTCGCTCGAGCCCACTCGGGAGGGGGTAGAAAAATTCATCACCAAAGCACCCTCGGCGTGGGAAAGGAGAGAACATTTTAATTAACCCCTTTTTGAGAGAGATTAAAGTATTTACGAATGTGTAAGCACTGATACTGACCGCTCGGCCAAACGACCAGCGAGCAGACGGTCATCTTCGCCCTAGCGCCCCCACTGCTTCCGAAAGGGCTATCTCGGTTGCTAGCCCACCCACACATGGGGCAAGGAGGCGTACTCGTCGTTTTCCGCAATCGTCACCCTGCCCTAACCGAAACCCTGACTGCTAACATGGTCACCTTTCTTCGGTGGTCAGTTCACCGGCGGTTCTCGGTCGGTCTTTAGCAAATGATATGAAATATGAAGTGTAATCCTCTATGTTAACTCGATAATGCCTCTTTAGCTGTTCCCCGTCGTCTCTCACCGGGTGTGGGTGTGTGTGTGTGTGTCTTCTGAATCCTTTATTTCACCAGCTCGAGCCACCTATTCCCAAGCCAACTCGGTTAGCTCGCACCGGAGGGTGGCTTTGCACGTGCACAAAAATTTAAAACTATTAGCCCCGATCTCGAGCAAGGTCCTTTGCCGACCGGAACCCCCGGATAGCTGGTGAAGGTGGTGGCTCTTTGTGGTGGCGGTGCGTTCGCATTCCCGATCCACTTGGCTCGGGGTAGGGAATTTAAAATCACAGCGCACACAGCGCAGGGATGGAGATGGGAGTCCTGGGAAATCCTTGCGAAAACCAGTGTCGCAAGTCGGAAGGTCATGTACGTGGGGCGAATCGTGCGCCACAAACGGGTACCACCGGGCTTAGATCGTCGGCCACAACAAACTGATTCTGATTCCTGCTGATTGTCGACATGTGTTAGCCTTAGCCTTGGTGCTCGCCGGTGAACAGGAACACTGGAACGGCTTGCTGCCCAAGTTCCCAATCGACACCGGAACACACCATCCATGGGTGAGTGTGGATGTGTCTTCATAGGTCGCACTCGTACGCCGATCCAAGGACGTAAGGATGAGCTCACTACCGAAGCCGGAAACGTATGTCCTTTCCACGACCGAGATATCAGGCTGGGCGCTTTAAAAAGTTTCACCCGGATTCGTGCTGGTCAGCCCGACCGGCGGCGAATGTCCAGCCAAGCTCGGAGGGATTTGGGTGCAAGGATTTTGGGATCCCGATTTTCGGCATCCCACCCGGCGTTTAGTGGATTTTGTTACTTTCCGGTGACATTCGGAACATTGTTCGAGTGCGTTCGGTGAGTAACATTGGTGCCAGTTTGTGCAGTTTCTTAAAGGAACCGGTCAGTTCAGGCCTTCGGCAGAGAGGGCGAAGAAACGGACCTTACTGGGATTCTAAGAAGGCCACTAAGCAGAGGAAACACCCGCAGCAGAAGCAACAACAAAAAAAAATGGAAGGATTTTCCCACCAACCCAGTATTAGTTTTCCCGGTCCAGCGTCTTATGCAAAAAGGGTTGACTTATCTGGCGAGCATTTACGGATGCAGCGATGGAATATCCTTCCCCATGGTCGGGGAAACGCCTGGAACGCCTGGCGTGCCTTCAA
This sequence comes from Anopheles nili, assembly GCF_943737925.1. NCBI lineage: Eukaryota > Metazoa > Arthropoda > Insecta > Diptera > Culicidae > Anopheles > Anopheles nili. The sequence goes on from NC_071292.1 coordinate 51,927,004, forward strand.
CGCTCAGGTGGCCACTGGACCGACAAACCTAAAACAATCCTTCCTACCAGCCCTAAACCACCCCCGAGCAAGGGTCGTCCTTAATCCGCACCGAAACCGGAACTCGCCAACACCCGAAGCCGGAGGAGTTGAATTTGTCACTTGCCTTGGCGGATCCTGCCGCCGGAAGGTGCGATTTCCTGCCACTATTTCCGTGGCGCTGTGTGTTTGTGTCCCTTTGGTCATCCCTTTGCGAGAAAACCTTTGGGAAATGGGTGGCGGGTGAAGCAACTAATGCTACATAATCGTCTCCGGTTCGCCGGGCAAAACAAACACGCTCCTTCCCGCCCAGCGGCTACTTTCGGTTTGAATGTCTTAGCGGGCACTTTCCTTCGACGCACCTTTGTGTCCCTTCTTGGGTGATGCGTTTGTGTGTGTGTGTGTGTTAGCCTTCAATGGCCGCGGCTAGCTCGGTCGGCCGAAGCCTTAGGGATGCGGATTTGCCGAACGAAATCCTTTTTCCATCAACCGAGCGCGCCAGAGAACAACTCTCTCTCTAAAGGATGGTGGCGACCGGGGGGGGAGTTTGAGGGATCGTGTGGAGCTACGCATCCTCCCTCCGGACACCCGAATGAAAATCCGGGTGACAAACCCGGGTCAAAGGCAAACAATGGTCGCCCGGTCGCCCCCGAAAAGCGTACCGATTAGATTTCGCAAAATAAACCCACTGAAACGGACTAATCCATGCCAGCGTGTATATTCCCGCGCCACCGGACAAGAGCCGCTAGTGTGGGGGTGGAGTGGAAAATCTGTCAACTTGAACCCTGCCACGGTCTCCTCCCATGCGCATTCCCATCATCCCAACCTCGTTCGTCCCTGCTTCGTCGATCGTTGGGTTTCGGTTTCGAGATTTGACGCCTCGCCAGAGCTCGACGCTTCGGTCGGTGGCTCATCTTGGGCGGGCGAATGGATAGATTGATACAAATCCTATGGCCTCCGGCAGCCGGCGCCTGTATCGATGGCTCCCGGTGGTCTCGGATCGGAAAACTGGACGGGGATAACGTAAGCCACTTTGGAAGCGTTCGACCCTCGCGAAAGCGTCCCATGCCCCCGGGAATGGCCGGGTGAAGGAGATTTGGGAGAAAAGTTTGACGTCGGCGGTCGGATCGAATCGAGTCCTATTTTGGCGGGCAGTGAGCTATCCTCTGGCGCTGGTGGGAAGTTAATCTCATCACTCAATTGCGGAACCGACAAACGAACAGCCCCACAGGAACAATTGGGACGCGAACGGGACACAACTGTCACGAGTCCTGCTCGTGGAGTGCTCGCGTGGCTCGGTTTGGTTCGCTTTCGGTGGTAGAGCGGCAAACGGGCAGCAAACAAGGAAAGGAAAAAAGAAACGAATGGCTGCAGCTTAGCTGGCAGGGTCACCGGGAGAAGGCGTAGCCGGATAGTCGGGGCTGCTCGTCTTTCGGTGACCTGCAGGTCCTGGTGGTGAGCAGGATTCGCGTACGAACGGTTGCGGATTAACGCGGGCCAAGCGATTGGCATCGACGTTCTGAAGGATGAGACCCGGAACCGGAAGCACGAGTCGGATCGATTTAATTCGCACCCCCACGGGGTACAATCCACCACACTGCTGCTTGGGGCAGCTTTTGCGCGGCGTTGAAATATTTCACCAATTTTCAAGTGAAATAATTCACGAAACGTCGGATACGCAATTGCTACTAACACCAGCTCGTTTTTGTTGCACTTTGAGTCAATTTTCCCTGGTATTTTTCAAATTTTACCACGAATAACACCCACCAGACTATCCGCTTTTATCCGAGTATCAGTTCATGAAAGTCAATTAAAATAATTCCGAAACAGCTGAGACAAGCGAACCGGTGGAGAGATAAAACTTTCAGCACCAAACCCTCTCGATCTTGATCCACACCTCGCGTGCACGACACGTCCGTGTGGCTCGTCTCGATACATCCTTCATCGGGGTTGGGAAACGCCGGATCCACCGAACCAGTGACCGGTTCCATCACGGCGCTTTAATCCTTCGGGTAAATCCCTTTATAGAAAAGTAACCCAACCAACACGGGCGACCCGTTGCCTCCAGTGGGTGGCGCTCACCCCCAATCCCAGAGCCAAAGTCACACAAACCCACACCCACACACACACAGCTACCCACCCACCCACATCGAAACCTAAACCGGATTTCTACCGTCCATTGGCGACCACCCTTTGGCGGATGTGAGCCGGATGGACCGGGTGGCGGATTAAACTTTGTCAAATATAGCGCCCCAAGCGATGGTGCTTCCCGATTTGGTTGCCAATATTGGAATCCTTGCGCTCTTCGGGGGTGAGCAACGAAGCGGTGGGTGGGTTTTCCCACCCACTCTCGTTCGCCTAACAGTGCGCTATTTACATTCGGATATTGCCAACTAATAAGGTGCTCACAAATCACTATCATCATCCCGTGGCGGTGAAGCCAAGGTCCTCAACAATGTGCTCGAGCCTGCCGAGATTTCCCGGGCGAGCGCACGGTCTTCGAGGCGGGTTACGGCCACGCAACATGTGCGTCTCTTGGCGCTTCCGGGAGGAAAACTCGAGCGTCTGATGCTGATTGAGTTTTCCCGCCCTCCAAAAGCCACACGCACATGAAGCGCACAAGGACGGCGACCTTCCTTCCGGCATCGAGTGCGAGTTCACCCACCCAAGGCTAAGCCCTACCGCGCGCAAGGAGGCAACGTCTTAAGAACCCACCCTCCCCCGCCCCCCTCCCCCCAGAAGCACGCCCGGCAAGAAAATCTCAACTAATTAGAATGGGATAAGCCGGGCGCTCACTCGGTGAAGAGGCTCCTAGGCAGCCGCGAGGGAAGGCCGCTAGTTCTTTGCCTCGGTTAAGGGGAATTATTTCTTCCATTTAATTCCGTCCCCGGCACCCTCTGCCCGTGGTACCGCCAGCACCCCCTCCCCCGCGCGCACAACCGCTAACCACCACCACGCGCCCCTGTTTCCGTGTGCGATGAATAATGATAACAATGCCGGGGACGAGCAAACGGACGCCGATAACGGAGATGGCTCGAGTTCCGGGAACGGGCTTCACCGATCGAACCGGATCAAGGAGTCCTTTGCACTGGGCTACGAGTGCTCGGGATCTTATTAAGGCGTCGGGTTGCGGGAAGCTGCCTGTCCCTCAGCTCCCCGGGAAGGCCGGGCGAAGCAAATCCTGAACGAAAAGGATTAAGCAATTTGTCTGTGCCCCGAATGCCCCGCTGCTGTGTGCGTTCGAACGTTGCCGATTTTGAACAGCGTAGTCCACGTGTGTGTGTGTGTATGTGAGTGTCGGTGTGTCTGCTCCAGAGCTAGCTCCAGGGCCGATAAGAGACAGTCCCTTTCCAGTTGGGTTTTACGATATGTTTATCGTGCTGTGACGATGAAACAGAGTTCCATCGATTTCCACCAACCGAAGCCGGGCTTTGGCTCGCACCTGCTCGCACCCACTCACGCTGAGGTGGCGCCTGAAGGCTTCCCAGCAAGGGCTACAGGAAGGACTTCATTTGGGTCGGGCCACCGGTGCCGGTGAAGCGAGCTGAATTGGATGTTCGAGAAGATGTTTAAGAATATATTTATTTGATTAATAATACCGTTTAACTCTTTCTGTTTCCTCATTCCATCCACGAACGCCTGGTCTCGAGAACGCCTGGTTTGCGAGCAGATCCTTTAGAGCATTACTAATGTGGCTGGCTGCGTTAGAGCCGAGCCGCGAGGAATGCTATATGGTGCTCGGCGTCGTCCTTTGCGTGCCAGAGCCTAACCTAGCTCGCCCCGTGATTTAGGACGCTGGCTATGGCTAGGCGTTCGAGCCCACGGACACGAGATGAGTTAATGTCGACGCTGAAGACGACGGCGAGCAATCCGCTACCGGCTTCTTGAGCGTTTTGAAATGCTTGAGCCATCTCGGGGCCGGGAAAGGACTCGGCCGTCCGCGAGCCAACACGAGCACGGTCTAATTTTGGTATGAGCCATTGAGAGGAGATTTAATCAGCGCGACCGAGGGCTGCTGTTACGCCATGGAAGCCCACAATCGGAGTAGCTTTCAGGAGGCGATTCGGGTGCCAGGATCTCGAGCCTTTGCCTCCGCTGCCAGTGTGGAGGAGGGATTAGAGACTTCTGGAGCGATTTATGGAAAATTATAAGAGCACCGGATAATGACAGCCGACTGAGAATGGCACGCACGCACTGGGAAACCACCACCACCGGATGGGACTTCACGGGCCGTGTGTAGTGGCCGGCCCAACCATCACCCATCAGTGGGTGAGATTAAAACCTTCGCCAAAGCAAAGCCAATCCCAGGGCAACCACACAGTCACGATAGGTTCCGACGGTTCGCCGAGCCTGGCGCATGATTCATTGTTCGCAGCTTCAAACTCGAGCACCGACCGCGTGAAAAGGGCCAACCACCACTTCGAGAAAGCGGCCTGCTTTTTGGCAAGGTCGTGTGATTAAACCATCCCTTGGTGGAAGAAGAGAAGAAGAAGAAGAACAAAAAAAAACACCCGAGCTTTATCCAACCGGCCATGCCCTTCGAGCGGTGGCGTATTAAATGTATATCTCCGCTTTATCGTGCTTCTTCAGGAACGTTAATAAGACCCTCCCTGCTGGGTGGCTTTTTTCCCGCGCGTGGGCCTTGGTAAGTGGAACAAAACATAATCCGACTCGATTGATTTCGTCTCGGCTAATTCCGGCCCATCTTCCATTCGGGGGACCTCGTCTCGAAAGTCGACATCCTTAGCCGGCTGTGTTGATTCACTTCCGCTGCTTAAGCACGGCACCGTTGGTCGGGCGGAAGGTTTTTTGCCTTCCATTTTTTTCTTCTTTTTTCGGTAGCTCCCTTCAGCCGAATGTCACTCAGTCGGGAGTCGGTTAGAAAGGGTCCGAGGGCAGCGGGTGGGATAAGGATTAAATCCTTCATTAAAATTAATTCAAGATAAGAATTAAGAAAAACAAAATCGCCATCCACCGATGGACGGGTGCTTCGTCCTTCCTTCGCGCTGGCTGGTTGTGCTCTCTTTTTTTTACTTCTTCTTCAGTGGCGCTGTTTAAGGACAAATAGCTTAGTGCGTGGAGTTTTGGAAGGACATTTTGCGGCCATACTTTATCTTCTGATTATCATTCCCGGCGGCGAAGCAGGCAAATTTGGCAGGATCCTTAGAACAACGGACGTCAATCAACGGATAAAAGGAGGCGCCATCAAAGGAGCCTATGGGCTGACGGTGGGTGAAAAAGTACGATAAGCATTCAAAATGAACAAAAAAAATGGAAAAAAAATCCAAACAGTGTATGAAGCCTTAATATAGAACATTCGAGAACGGCATTTCTAAGCAGTCGTTCGTGCTTGTGATAAATTAAAAGATAAAACATTTATTTCCCTTCCTTCACGTTGTTTTAGCTCAACAGTCAATAAATTACAAAAAAATACTACATAACTTTCGAATTCCTGCCACGATAATCCACCCCCACAAGCACCAATCAAAGCGACACCTTCTCGCACAGCTTCTCGAGCAATTGTCACCCGCTTATCGCCTGCGGTGCGTTCGATACCGGCCGTAGCTAAGCCGATCCGATCGGGGGTGATTTGCCGCGTGGATGGGGTGGCATCGTGTCATTGCACGCAACTGTCAACACGAATCAACGAGAGGACGCCACACGGAGCCGCCCAATCTTCTCCATTGCTTCGATTGCCCCATTTGCGAGCAGGGAAAACGCCAAACGCCGGAAGTAAATCCTCAAATCTGCGTGGATTTTTCCGGTGGCAAAAGGCTCGGCTCGGCTTCATTGCCGGTGGGGAAAAGTCGTCGGGAAAAACGGCAAGAAGCCTGCCAGCCTTCCCATCCCAACCGGGAAATGGTCGGAACGTCGCCAGGTCAGACGTCACGCGACACCGAGCTCCGGAAAAGTCAATGAAAACGCACTCCTCGGGGAGCGGATGATTCCTTTCCTGCTTCTTGCAGCCGCAGTTTAGGACTGGGACTGGTGGATGAGCGACAGCAAGGACGAAAAGTACGGCGATGAGCAATGAGCGATCGCATTCTCACCACCCCCACCACGAGACGGGGGCGTATTTTACCGCTTTTCTTCTCGCTAATAATGCCAATCGGGCGGATTATTGACGATACCATTTATTTTATCATAACGATTATTGTTTCCTATTAGGAGCATGAGCGGCAATTTTTTGTCTCCTCTCAAGTGAGGGCGTTGTGCTGCTTTTTCGCGCAATATTTTTCGCAACCGTGGAAAAATCGCTCGCTTGGTTAGGTGGCCTTTTGGGTGAGCACCGGGGAAAAGCGAGCTACCCGTAGCTTAATTTTTATCGAAAGGGATTTTCCCGGCGGTTTGACGGCGGTGCGTATTTTTTCTCTTTCTTTTGTCTTCTTCTTCTTCTTCTTCATTCACCCAATGCATCCCGGCGTTCGAAAAATGTTGTCTCTTTCTGCTTTAATCTCTTCGCTTTCTCGGCATCCACAGCCCCCCGATCAAGGTTACTGATCGGAGGTTGCTGCAGTGGGCTGTGGAAAACCTCGTCACGCGGGGTTTCTTGCCCTACGCCCCGTTACACCAGCCTCGAGAGCCATCGAGAAAAGGGAAATGCCGCGTTGGGGACGCGAGTTCATCATCGGCTCAGTCGCGTAATGCGTCCGTGTGGCGCAGTGACACTCGCGTAAGTGGGTGGTGATTATGTTGGCTTTCCATTTTCCACGCGGCGCCCAGCACCGCGATGCGATTTTACAATCGAAACAGTCAATCAGGACCCACTGGAGGGAGCGACCGATCAGCCTTCCGTCGATCGCCCCTGTTTTCTCCCTCGTCCCTAGTGCCACCGACGGTTGCATATTAGCGGCATTACCATTTGCTGCTTATTGCGGCGTTCAATAATATAAATTTAATTCCATAATAAGCGGATAACTTGCCGCGTAACCGTGATTCGCGTTTTGCGCCATTTTGTCGGTGTGTTGTGTGTCTTCCGCTTCGCTTCGGGTTTGCTTTTTTTATTTTCATTTGCATTTTATTCTCACTCCCGTGCCCGTGACGTTTTATCAATTGCACCGGTGGCGGGCTGCGGGTGCGGATTTGAGAGGATTACTGAGTTCCGGGATTGATTGAATTGTGTCATCAAATTGGTTGAAGTAAAAACGGTTGCATCCCGGTGCGTGGTGCTGACTTGTGGGTGAAACTATTTCATTGGAGGCTGCCAAGCTTTTAGGGCCATAATTAATAGCAAAGCCATGACTCGATGGATAATTAATGTGTCTTTAAATTAACAATAAATCTACTTTTTTAACCTGTTCGATGAGTTGACAAAATCTATCGTTCAACAACTATCCTGCCATTCATCAGAAGGATGATTGCGTATGCCCAACATGAAACGCAAAACGGAACAATGGTAGAAAAAATCCTTAAAATAATCCTTCCCACTGCACCCACCGGCATCTCGCCGTCGTCACGGTATAATTACCATAACCAGATCAATTAGTAGCCACCGATGAATCAACCAACGCACGCACACAACTGAGCGTAAAGCACGTGAAAGCAAGCAGACTGCATTCGGGATGCGGCTTACACGGCCGTGTGCACCGTGGCCACGAAAACCCCGCGTTAATGAGTGTGAGGGCATCGATAATTGAATCAGTGGCAAGGACGAACGGGAAGGTTTTGGGAGGAGCTCACCCGGTGCAAAATACTCATCCCGCACCGCAAAACCATGGGCTCTGGGTTTTGCCACTTTTTTTAACACACTCTTTTCCGCCCATTTCTCTGCAGTGGGAGATTTAAATAAAACAAAATACGCACACACGCACTCATCCGCACGTACGCTCACGCAAAAGAAAAAAAAAACACATAATTCGCGAAACCAATCATTGCCCATCGGTCGAGGGATTAATCTTATAAGCTTTTTCACTCGATACTTCCCGCCGATTACCGAGGGATTTGCGGCCAATTGATGATGGCTGCAGGCTGCAGGCTCGGAAATGATGATGATGGGCTGACACGGAGTGTGGTGTGTGTCGATAATTACGCGCCCTTGTCTTGTTGGGCATGCCGTGGGGATGAAAAAGTGAGCCGGTTTGACGTTTGCCGTGCCGAAACGGGAGAAAATCAAATTAATTATGCACCTTTACCGGGATGTTTCGCTTGCTGGGCGACTGATGGAGGCGCCTGGTCCGTTGTACGATGGAGTGGGGAAAACCCCCTCAAAGGTGCGAGTCGTCCGCTAATTAGTGCGCTTTGAAGAAGACAAACCTGACTTCTCCGTTGGTTGGCAGTGATTAGATTACGTGTTACAAGCAACATCGGCGTGTTACATTGTGTGCTAGGAGCCGCCCGTCTTCGACCGACTTAGGTGCCCCAATCCGTTCGAAGCCCACTGGACCCACTGGAACGTCCGCGCAAAGCAGACGCAACTGTAGAAAACCGAAACGGTTAGCTCAAAAAAGCCCACGACGTATTAGTACACGAGTTATGCACCCACGGCGTACTGCCGCGTCGAGGTTTGGTCGACAAAAATCGATATCGTGTGACCGACGGGGAAAAAGCAAGCTTTAAAAAATAAAAAAAAGCAAAGGCCACGCGAAGGAGCAGATTATAAATTTTAATACCCACTGAGGTTTTGCCCCTGCTGCAAAGCATACGCTGAGGATTGGAGTGTGTCCACCGGGTGGTATCGATTCGCGTAAGGTAAGGTTTTCGGGCTTAGAAAAGGGGTTTGTGTTACCGGCGAGCACGTTGCTCCCGGCAGCAACTGGCTTAGGTGTTTGTCGAACAGTACCGCCCGGTAAATCGTGGTGGTGGAATTCTTTTACAAACGAAAAAAAAAACCCCTTTCGCTCTTTCCAGGAATGGGCGAGAGTTATCCTCGGCGCAAGGACACAAGGACGGGTGTAGCCGACAGGCCCGATGTAATGTGATTATAAGTTTTGCAACCGAGCCTAAGACAGCCGTGCCACGACACGGTTGCGATGGGTGCGAAATCTGTTTAAACAAATAAGATTTTCCACCGCCAATGGCCGGCTGGAGTGCTGAGCTTGTTATCAGCTCGGGTCAGCCACTGAGCCGGGCGGATTCGGGACGGACATTTGTAAACCCATCAGCGGTCGATTTGGCAGGGTTCGCCGCTTGATCGCTTGAATTGATGTGTGCTAATTTGCTTCATCAACCTAACGCGGTAAAGCGCAGAGATGTATTTCTTCGAATCATTACCCTAAGAGTTTCCGATACCGGAAAGGGGAGCCCGATAACGAAACCGATACGCCGATTGTCCGATTGGTAGTTCGTAGAAACGCATAATATCAATGATGCAGCGCTGCAGCCTGGTACCGTTGCATCAAAGAAAGGATCGCATTGTGCAGCGTCCGCAGCAACAGGACGCCTTAATTCCACCGAGACACCGGAGACCGTTAACCACGTTAGCCGGTTCCTTCGGAAAGGTGAAACCTAAGAACCCTCGAGGGTCTGATTGGATAGTCCGCCAGTTCGAATGCCCACTATTTCTGTCACTCGTTGGATGGGAATGAAGTAGAGAGAGAAAAAAAAGAGTGATCTTCTTATTGCATCAAGGCGTTCGCCTGGTTGATGGCCTTCGAAGGCCCTGAAGATGGCCACAACCGGCGCCATAAGTCGCCCAGTTCGGTTTGCCGAACGCTCGTCGATGCGAACGTCAGCGAATCACCGAGACGAGATAAGATTTATTCAAGATTCAATCAAGAGCGATCCACCTAGCGAGCGTAAGGAAATTATCTGTCAGAGGTTTTGCGTCAACCGAGAGCGTCCTTCGACGTCCGGTTGCAGTTGGGGCCGGTTCACTCCCACGTCCTTTCTGTTCTGGTGAGGGTTGGCTTTCGATTTGACAGGTGCGCCACATTTCCCGGTGTCGGAGTGCCAGAGCCACCGCACGGCCCAGATGCTAAGTATGATATATATTCGTTTAATACTTTATAGGAAGGAAAAGATCTTTATAATTTCTCCCGCTCTCGGTCTCTGCCGTTGCCGTTGTCCGTTCTTTTGGGGATGCACGCTTAAGCCTGGGCCTCTATGGCGTTTGCAGACTCATCATACAAACGACGACGCTCGACGTTCATCGACGCCCCCGGGGCCGGATCTTAAGACAGCGGCACTGCAGTCGTCTCGGTCGTCTTGGCCGTCGCCGTTTGTCGTCCTCGCATAAGCACTCCGGCACTCCGGCGAATCCCAATGAAGCAGAAAGGGTCTCTAAGCAGGTGATACGCTAGTCAAGACACATAGCCCTCCGGCACGCCCCAGACAATTCCCGGAGCCTCTCCGGGGGCCGTCTTTCGCAAGTCTGCAGACCGAACCGGTTCGAATATTGCTTCGCCAACAACAACGAGGACGGACGCAGAATCCGGACCGGAGCGTGTATCGAAGGATTTTGGAGCAAATCCGCCCTCGATGCCTTAATCCTTTTAGGCACAGGCGTACGGAGACAAGACGTCCACAGGCGTCTGATCTCGTTCCCAGCACGACCGTCGAGCCGGGAAAGACACATCGGATGCATCGGGTGGATCGGGCAGGCAGGACATCGCCGTGTTCTCGAAGACAACTGACGGATGCAGTCTAAGGGCAACAAACAAAGGCCTTCAGGGTGGGCAGATAGCATCCTACCGGTCGCTACGCTAGGATGCGCCAGGGCGAGATAAACTGGCCAAAAGTATCGCTTTTTGTTTGCGAAGTTTGCGAAATTAATTAACTCGTCGTCTGCCGGGAGCCGCCTATGGGATGATTAGCCACCCCACTGAGTGTGATTGATGCCTTAGGCTCGATCAGCTGGAATCGCCGTATCGTGGAGCGAACCATTTTCGGGTTTTATTTCACGCGAGAACCTCCGTTTGGGCGAGGAATTCACAGGACACGACTTCTAGTTAAAGTTTACGTTTTTCAAATGCAAATATTTACTATTATCGCACCGACCAAGGCACGCTACTGGAACAATATTGACCCATGGAAAGTTTTCCACGGCCCCGAAATGGGCCGGCACAATAATTAGGAAAGTTTTCTACCCACTTTCCAATCAAAGCCACGGCCGTGGCTCAACAGCTGGCAGGCACGTATGTTTTTTTGTTGTTGTTATTGTTGCAATTCATTCACCCTTAAGGGACTGTCCGCCAACACGAAGCAAGCAGGCCATGATCACCAGCACCTGTAAAAACGACGACTGCTCGAAAGGACCGCAGCACCGGGCGCAATTACATCGCCACGTTCGCACGTTCCCAACCCAATCGACCAATTGTGATCCTGGCTGCCGAATGCCTGGCGCAACTGGTCGAGGGATTATAAGGGCAGCTCCCTTGTCCGGCAGCCGCCCACGCATCGGTGCCCGCACAAGAAGACCGACGAAATCATGCGAGCGGAATCCAGCGCTTCACGCCACTACTGGAAGTCGCGCCAAAGACGCGCGATGTAAAAACTTCCCTTCGGTTACTGGGTTCGACGGGGGGGTTTGGTGAACGCATTGGGGGGGTAAGTTACAAAAACCACCCCCACCCCCACCCTAACCACCCTCCCGGTGAGCCACGACACACCGCACGAATATCATATTTTCCTTAATCTCTAATCCTACTTTATCTTGTTATGGCAGAAACGTATTCCCTTTTTCGGTCCCCGTCCGGTTTTGCGTTCGTCATGCGTCCGAACCTTTGGGTCCGGTTTTTAGGGCCGCCATCGTCGTCGTCGTCGTCGTGGCGAAAAACCATATTCATATTTCCCATCCCCATCGCTTTGCGTGTCGTTGGATTGGCGCACGCAAACACACATACGTGTTTGTGAGGTTTGCTTTCGAACCAGCTTGTTCCAGACTGCCACCGTCGAGAAGTATGGCGCGCGCGTTCGCGAATTGATCGGTCAACGATGGCGACAACGACGACGACGACGATGAAATCCCCATAGCTACCTTCCCCTTCGAGTGGCCTTCAAGTCGGTTCGAGCAGCGTGATCGTCGGATTTGCAGCTGCAGTTTCTGTCACCTTGTGCCGACACGGACAAGGAATCCACGCTAATCCCCACGCGAGCCACCGAGTCGGCGAGCTGAATGTTTATGGATCGGAGATTAATGCAATGGCGCGCGAGGACGCTGGGTGTATAATTTACACCGACTTGCGAGGAAACGGGTTTCGGCGCCGGATTCTAGCCATCGCGGAATCGCGTGATTAACCCTTGTGCTCGTACGCCTACACTGGGTATGTGGGTATGTGGAAAAACCCACCCACGGGCACTCACACGTGGTTGGGCGAGATTTTATCTCATCTCGCAAACTCATGAAGGGTTTTTGGTATCTCATCCGCTCACATGCGCGCGCTCTCTCTCTCTCTCACGCTCATGGGGGTGTTTGGCGTCGGGAAAAGGGCAACATCGGAAAGAGAAGGCGCGCAGGCTCGCGGTTTATGTACTGCCGATGGTTTCGCAACCACGCGTTCGGGTGCCGCTAGTATACAAAACAAACCATCGAAATACACAACCGGCCGCACGTTAAACCGACCGGGCCGCCTTAATGCCACGTGCACGAGTGTGCGTAGACGTGGGCGCCATTCTCATCCGCCAAAATCTCATCTGAGGGGGCGTTAGGTTGGGTGGAGGGTTAGGCTGGAGCCTTGGAAAAAGCACAACATCCGGCTCACTCATATCCGCCACCACACGGCCTCGGTTGCCGGTCTTCTCTCGGGCGTCAGGTCCTTCCAACGGACACTGGACGCTTTCAGTCACACTGCTGGCGCCCGGCGCAGGGATTAACACATACTAGGAATTAGAGCATTAGCGTGAGTTTGCCCGGATTACTTTTGCGCCGGTTTCGCGGGGACGACCGGAAACGGGAGGCTTGGAGGTGGTGTCCATATCCTTGCTTCCTTCCTGTCACGAAGCAGGAAGTTGTTACGCGGATGACAACTCGTGGGCCTCGGTGGCCACCGTTTCGTGCTGGCGTTTCGGTTGGTTGAGAGGGCTCATCGAAAAGTTCCTGCTCTGGCCGTTTTCCGGGGTGGTGGAAAATTGGGAAAATCCATTTTCCACCACTGGGGTGGTGGAATGTGTTCCAGAATGTGTTGCAAGTGTGATTGTGAGAATTTTTTGCGATAAAGCAAGAACACTAAGAAAGCAACCGTGAGGATGAAACAATGATAGCTTCACTAGTCTTTAAGGAAAACTCTAAGCTAACCACAAATGAACGTCTTCCCGAGTGGAATTTTAGTGCGGCAGCAGAAGCAGCAGTTATAATCCTCGGCATCGAATCAATACCAACGGCCAAGTGGTACGTGGCCTGCCTCAAACATGTCTGCTTCTTTAATCCCTCTTTATAGACGCACATCATACACACAGGCACACACACATTCCCCGGGTCCAAAGAAATGGCCTCAGGAGGCATCATCGAAAATGCCTACATACACACATACACACATACACATACACACCCATCAGGCACTGGCTGCTTCGGTTCCTTCGTCGCCTTTATCCGAAGCCTGCTCTCGGATCAGTTTCCTTGCATAATCCTTTCCAGAGCGCGGCACTCGGCTGCCGGGAACGTCTCCAGGATCAGTGACGTTTTATAGTTTCCCAAGCAGCCTTTCCGGAAGCTTTATCTTCTTCCTGCACCAACCATCACCACCCACCCGCGCACAATGTGGACGGCTGAAGGAAAACCCTTCCCGAAATGGTGCCCCAGCAAGGAAGCCGAGCTGGAAGTGGAAATCCATTTCTTCGACTTTTCTTAAATCCAAAATCTATAAATTCTATAGAATTTTCGACTTAATCCTATCGTCCTTGCCCCAGCTGCGGGCGCTCCATACACCACCCAAACCTAGGGGCCGTCTTCAAGGATCGCTTTCGAAAATCTTCGTCACCGCACACACAGTCACTGTCTTCGACTTCCGCCTTCCAGCGGGGGTTGCGAGTGGATTTGGCAGCTTCCACATACAACAATGCCAACTGCCTGTGTCCCGGTTGGCCCTTTCCTGGCCCTCGTCGGTGCTCGAGAGCAGGCAAATCAGCTCGCCCATTCACAGGATCGCTGACGACACACACCAGGCAGCCGTTGGGTGGGTGGATGAGAAAAATCCTTACCCCACTTATGACTCCTGTATGAATGGTGTGCAAGCGAAGGGGGATCAGGATTTTGCCTGGCAGACCCCTGTTGCTCCTGTTGGCGGTGTACTCCACGAGCGTTCATCCAAAAACCACACACACGAGTCCTGGCGACCGGTTTGTTACGTTTGTGTCTGTGCGCCTGGCACTCGGTGACGTGTGAAAGGATTCGACTTCGGTGTGTGTAGTGATACGCACACTCTCGCCTCGCTTATCTCTCGTTTTGTTCTCTTTCACTCTCTCACATGCTTTCTCTCTCTCTCTCTCTCGCTCTTTCCCGGTGTCCTACGGAGGACGGTGCATGTCCTCCGGCAGACTTCCGAAACAGCTGTGAGCCGAAAAGCAGCGAGCTGCGTTGAGCGAAGTATCTGTGTTCGGATAGAGATAAAGCTTCTTAGGGATTCTTTCTACACCGTGCGCGCTCCCATCCACCCTGCCAGCAGCCGGAAGCTGGCTCCTTTTGTTGGCGAATCCGGCGGATGTTTCGGGGGTTTTCCTTTATTTCATTTCATTTTTCTGCTCGTTCTCTCGCCCTTTGGGCCCTTGGGTGGCGATGAGGCTTAGAAAAAAGGGATAAAGTATGCGGGCAACGGGATTTAACTCCCGCCTTGCATCACGGGGCGAACGTCTCAAGATTTCCCACCGCATTTCTCGACCTTGGGCACTTGGAAACCGGCACCGCACGGTTCTCGCACCTACGGGGTGACAGTTTTAAGGCACGGCTCAAAGCAGCCACAAGACATAGTGCGGGTTTTGCCAGTGCTGGCGGGCAGATAAACATAAACCGAAATAAATCACGTCTCCGGCAATCCGTTCACTCGGCTTGAAGGCAACCAGGTGACTGCTTCGGTGTTGCCCTACGCCCCGAAAACCAACCCCCGAAAAGCGAACGGGTTCCTAATTGGGTGACGATAAATCATAAATTAAGAAGCGCACAATACTCGTCCCTCGCTCTGAATTTCGTCAAACTCCTTTTTCAAGGCATGTACCCCACCCACGCATACATACACAGCCATACCGTACGAAAGAGAAGAAGGAAAAAAAATCAAGCACCCCGTTTTCCAAGGGGCTTGTTTATCTTTCTCTTCTGTGTCTCGCTTTTCCGTCAAACCACGCGGAAGGAAGTCGCTTTTTCCCGCCATTCGGTGCGAACGCGAACAAAACACAACACAACAAACAAAACGCGATCCGCAACCCTACTCGCGTCCAGATTAACGTGTTCCCTTTTCGCTTTGATTTGACGCTCACCTCCACCCACCCATCCGAAGGGCTAGAAATAATAATCCACCGTACGTACGGGCGTACGGCGGCAATCGTAACGAACCGACACAAGCCACGAGCCACGCAGCGAAATACACGCACAACTTAATTTGTTTGTAATGTGAAGGGTCTCGGGTCCCGGGGGCGGGACTCGCCCCCGGGAAAACTTCTCTCCTTTCGCTCTAGCGCCCCTGCCGCAACCCTCCGCTATGCGTGTGTGTGTTCGGTGAAGGGCTGGAAAAATAAATTGTTATCGTTTACTATTAATTAAGTGGTGCGGAAGAAAAGCGCGCCACGGGCGCCAGGGCACGAGTATGGGCCAGTCTTGCGCCTTGTTCGAGAGGGTCGAGTTCCGTTCCCCTTTCGCGCGGATTCGACGGAGCACACGGTGGCTTGCATTCGGCGTGCAGCAGGAGCGCATTCACGAGCGTACACGGCTGGCTGGCTGGGATGATCCGCGGCCTTCTTCAAACCAACGACCAACCAACCAACCAACCAAAGCCAACCAACACCAACGAAACAACCTTGCCCTAATCCTCGCCCTTCGTGCGCGGCTAAACCCAGGGAAAACCAGGCGTCCTGGCCGTCGCTGGAAGGCCGGGAAGGCCGTGTGTTTATCTATCACTTCGTTCAACGTCAACCATCCGTCAGAAACGCACACCCCATAAATCGTGCCACTCACCCCTACGGATCGGAAAATGCGCCGATTTCGGGCGCCTACAGTCGAGGGGCACACATACACACGCCGTAAGTGCGCTGGGCTTATCCGAGCGTTCCTGGCCCGGCGGGGAGAGCACGGAGCTGGCGGGGCCACACAAGGATCAAAGTGCGATTACAGTGAGGGGCGTAAATATAGGCGCATTTCGACGTTTGGTGGTGGATGTTTAGTTTTAGTTTTCTTTGCTCTTGTTTCCGAAGCGGTACGATAAAACCTTCGCAAAAGGTCCTTGCCCACATCGGCCGGTGTTTCAATCTTTTGACACCACACTGTCAAACACACACACACGCGCACACTACCACCCGAACCGCGGAATGGGCCAGGATCACGAACACGTCCTCGGGCAAGGACGGGGGCGCCAAAATCACGCATCAACAGTTCCGGGATTTCGATTCCGCTTTGGGCGGGATTTTCTTATGCTGATGCGTGCGGGCGTTTGTGTGTGCGTGTGTGTGTGTAAGCGTGCTTTTGGGGTTTTAGTTCCCTCACTCCCGCCCGATAAGCCGTGTCGCACGCACAACGGCACAGGCACATTTGCGATATTGTTTGTGCGATTGCCGAGCGTGTCCTGAAGCGGGAAGGATAGCGATGTCAAGACGCGACAGCCCGACTCGCAGGACACGCGGAAGATAGGGGTGCGGCCAAAACCAACCCCTCGATGTGTGTGTGCGTGCGTGTGTGTGCCCTCGTTTGATGCGGATATGGATTATGGATTAAATGTACTTCCCGTGCGAGGGGTTGTACGAGTGGTTCGCTTTGTTTTAGATATTTTGAATTGGAAAACCCCCCGCCGAGCGCACGTTTACTCACGGTGTCGATTTTAGCAACGCTTTTTCGCGTGTGACATCTTTTGCGCAAAACATACCTGCAACGAAAGAAGGATAGTTTTTGTTAGTAAAATAATTCATCGAACAAAAAATTGTAAAACAATCATAAAATGCCTTAAATATTCCACCACGTGTTGCGGTCGGTTGCCGCTTAATCAATTGATTCCGTCCGGCTGCTGCTACAACCGCTTTGCGATCGGGCGGTGCTCCGGGTTCGTAGCCTCGGTTCCATTATTCCCTGCTTCTGCATTAATCCCCTTTCAAGAAGGCTCGCTAACGCTACCCCCCACCACCGAAGCTACGACAAAAGGCCACGCGGGTTTTCGTTGGGCCGTTGGCTCTGTTTGCCATCGGCTTAAGACGAAACTCTCCGCTCCGGGAAGCCGACCGGTGAGGGGATAAAAAGGATTGCGAACGCGGCCCACGGTGGGAAAAGGGATGGCGGGAATCCCGTGATCCAACAAGGACCCTCGCAGACGCAGATTCGCAGGGAAAGACGACGGCCAAAAGGGACGACGACGAAAGCGACGGTCGGTCGGTCGGTCGGTGGCCGAATATCCGGTCCTATCATTATCTCCCGGCTAGGCACCCTCCGCGCTCGCGCGGCCCACTGATATGCACATCCTTGTGCAGGCGGCCGCAGGCACCAACACTGCGAAAGCGATAATAAAGCCGCGGATCAGGCGGACCAGCGACGAGGGGGACACGGGAAATCGCTCGCCCATATTTTCGCCCTTCGCGCCTTTGCCGTCCGATTCGATCCGCTTTTCAAATCCGCCACACCAACACACCAGTGCACGCCGTACATACGACCAACACACACACACACACACGTGCGCAAAGCAGCAAAGGACTCTTCTGGCGGATGGAAATAATATAAATCCTTTATCCCTAATTCTTTATCCTTTCAGCGTTAGGGGATGTGTGCTTTTTCTTCTTCTTCTTCTTCTGCTTCTACATGCGCCGGATCTCGCGGACTGGCTGCTCGGGGATGCGAAACGGGTGTATGTGTGCACCCATGCACACGTACAGCTAGGTGTGCCCGGGTGGTTCGTGAGCGCACGGAAGAATTTCACCACGTTCGGTTCGGTTTGCTTCCATTTCGACTTGATGGGATTAGGAGTAAATCCAGATAAAAGGATAAAGCATTATTCTTCGCCAGCGCGAAGCCACGGACGACGGGATGGCTGGCGGCTGCTGTTCCCATTCGCGTTTCTTCCCCCCCCAACGTCGTCGTCGTCGTCGTCATCACCATTTGTCGACACACGCACACGTGGTGCTACACCGGCGTATCCTTTCCTGCCGGTGTGATAGCGTTCGATGTGTGGTGCAGCCGTGAGTCCTTTCGATCCGATTCCGCTGCTCAAAGTCCACGCGGTGCGGTATGATGATGTGTGAGGGTGCTTCTTGTTTTTTTTTTCCTTTTATTTTGCGCGCTCGGCTTTGGCCGAGCGAGCGTGTTCCTGTTTCCTGTCGAGAAGGAAAAGTTTCTGATCCACCGCCGGCTCCACACACATACATACACGTTTGGTCTTCCCGGGGCACCATGAAACCGTCGGCCCGGGAAAGGATATAGCTGTGAGCAACAACGGATGGTAGAATGGGACACACATACACACACACACATAGACACACGCAAAAAAATGCCCAAAATCCATCGCACCGTTTCCTCGGATTCGCTCGGTGAAATAAAAATGCGAACGCGGAGGGATTTATTCCCGGTCCCGGGCTAAGGATTTACTCACAATAAATCTTATCTTGCGCCCGACAGCTAGCGGAGAAAAAAGCGGGATTTCTCCCCCACCCCGTCCCCCGTCCCCCTTTCAGTTCCATCCCATGCGTCCCCTGGCGCCCTCTGCCTCTGGTTCAAGAGCGATCATCCGCCCGCGATAGGAAGCCGCCAGAGTCTTGGGCTGAAAGTGCTGGTTCTTTTGGCGCTGGGATTTCGAGCTGAGATGGGAGGAAAGCAAATGGATTTGTGGATTTCTTTCTTCAAGCTGAGCTCGCCTCCCACCCAGCTCGCCACCCACCCTGCTAGCCACCCACCCATCCAGCAACACCCGGTCGGTCCACCCCGGGTTGGTTTTATTTTTAATCGATACGACGCGCGGTCTAGCTCACACCGCCGGGACGGGTAATCCTTATGATGGTGATTAAAAATTACGTCTTCAGAGAGCGCGGGATGATCGCTGACGGTGGTGGATTTTATTTCGTTCCCCCCCCCCCCCCCCCCCCCAGCAAACTAAAGGACTTTTGAGTTAGTGGAAAATGGGAAATAAATGGCTTGTCCGCTTGGAAAAAACAAGCGAAAAAAAAAACGTGATAAACCAACCGGTTTCTTTGCCGCTAATTCAATCCACTTCACCATCCGTTTTCAGTTACATTTTCGTCCTTTTGTTTCGTCTTACTGTCGCTCAGTTTTGTTCACGATTCTCATAATTTCTGCACCTCTATTTTTTTTTTTCGTGCGCAACCAACGCCAGCCGTTCAGGCGTCGATGGTACAAGGGCGTCGTTTCGCGCATGCAGCAGCTTCATTCAGCTTTCCCACTGTGCCGGTAGCTCGGCGGATTCGGATAAAAAAGGAGCACCGAATGTCGTCGACACCGCCACTAACGGGGCACCGCAGCGAGCACGCGGAGGGAAGCGAAGCACGAACGCCCCGACCCAAAAAGGATGAAGGATGGATTAAGTCGATCATGTGTGCGTTCTCTCTGTGCCAGGCGGGTTGTTTCCAGCCGCACCTTATCGAGTTGCAAGCGGGCGGATAACCAAAAGGATGGGACTCGCAAGGACGCCGGGTGTATGGGTGTATGGGTGGCGAAAGGCGAAGGAAAGGACGCCGAGATGAGCTAAGACGGAAAGATTTCCCCCTTCCCTATCGGGCAGGATCCGTTTCACGGCAGCTAACCGGTGTGTGTGGGTGTGTGCGAGTTTGTGTGTTTGCATGCATGCCTGACGGTGTGTTTGAGGAAGGATTTAGCCTCATCCCGGTAGGCAGCTTCGTGCTACGGGCGGATGCGCGATCCCTTGCTGAACCGAAAGCCATTGAACTAACAGACTCTGATCCGAGGAATGGAGCAGTAGAGGTGGGCGGCCGGGAATCCACAGCGAACAATATCCTTGCGAAGCGTCGCAAGGAAATCCCGACGCCCCACACAAACAAGCTCATGCACACACACACACACACACACACACACACACACCGGGATTGGGGGGGGGGGTTTCTTCGTTTTCTTCTTCTGCACGCCCGCCGGATGTGGCGAGAGAACCAGCAGAGCCAGTAAATCTAAGAACGTCGTCGACGGCGTCTTGTCGAGTTTATGTATGTTCGGATTAAGGAAATCCTCGAACGAGAGGATCCTTCGCTGGGTGGAGAGTATCCCAGTGGACCGGAGGGGAGAATCGTGGAGACAGGGGTGCAAGTTTGTGGTTAAGAAGCAGGTGAGCTTTCGGATTTAGCTCCCCGGACCCGTCAGGACTTCCGCACGTTCACCGACCTCACGGTCGCCGTGAAGGTCGAGACTTTGAAGAGGTAAAATCGATACCATTTGATTCCGGCCACACCGTGCCACGACGCCATTCGCTTGCCGGTGAATTTCCACGGAAACTTGGGGAAAAACCACGCGCAAGGAAATTATTCATCACCTCCCAGGACCGAGTGCACGTGGTGGAGCCGATTTTTACCGACACTTGCCAGATTTCGGTTCTCAATCTGGAAGGGGTATGGATTAAAACCGAACGCGAACCCGAGACCGGTGCCACGGAATATCTCCATTATTGAGCGAGACGGGCGCAAAATCCATCGCAAAACAACTGCACCCGGTCGGTTGGATGCTGCCGATGGTCTTGCTCGTGTTGAGGACGACAGGACATCATCGCGTGTATTGGGGACTTTGGTTTTTGTCCTCCCGTAACCCAGCCGTTCTCGAACAAATTGTATCCATCCTTGCACGCTTGCTCCCGAGCACGGTTGAAGGATTGGTGTTTTTCTACCGCGACTCCAATCGGTCGACCGACAGTGGGCGAAAACCAACAACAACAAAAAAAACACTAGTCCAGGATATCTCCGGAAAGGCGGAAAAAAATCCTCCCGCCAGCTCACCCAGACGGGATACTTTTCCAAGGCCCCGAACCGGCACCGATAGACACATGGCTAGGTCCTCTCGAGGATCCGCGCCAGCGAGACGGCTATACATAAATAAAGTCCAAATCCCTTTTTCATCCATTCTCAACGCCCGGTGTTCCCGACGCTCGTACGGCGCGCGGATTCTGCGGACCAAGGCCGGGTTGTACCATTTTTCGGGTCGAATGTTGCGCCGGATGTTTAACAAACTCTTCGCGGGCTCGATCGCACGGGGCCGCGTGTTTAGCGCGTGTGATCGCGATCCGGCTAGCCCTGGGGGAAAAAGCGCGGGTCCCGGTTTTCTCATCGATTCCCATAAATCCTCACGCGGGGCAGCTCCATCGGTGACCCCGCGATGTGCTCATTCCCGATGGCGACAGTTTGCGTCCAAAGTTTCTATTCCATCGAGGATCCAAGGGGAGTACCCCAAAAAAAAAAAACAACCGGCAAATCACCATGGTCCCGCGCGATGGAACGGTCGCTTCCGCAGGTCGCCAGAAGCTCCCGATGATGCGGGAAACGTTCCGCATGCTGGCCGTTCGCGTATAACGGTCGCGAACGCGTGTCACCCCCCAAAAGTGCGTCCTGATCCTGGAGGACGAAGACGAAGAAGACGAAGAAAAAAAGGCCCGCGGAGTGGCATCCGAACGCGAACTGGTCGCTGACCGGGGGCGTCGGTGTAGGCATAATCCCAATTCGACGACCTGTTTTTTGAAATCCAAGAGGATTAAGCGCACCGTTTTGGAGCGCCGTTGTGGATTTTTTTTTTACTTTTACTGTGCTCCACCCAGGTTCAGGTGGCCATTTTTGGAGAGCACCAACGTTCGACCGTGGTGTCCTTTCGCGTGGACGTTGCAGTACGCATCGTGCGGCTGGCCTCGACCCGACCGGGACCGTTGTTGCAGTTGCAGCGTTTGGATTTGCGAAAGGATTTCCCGGACCATGGAGCACGGTGCTCGTTCTTAGGCCACCGTGGCCATTCGTACGATCGCAACACTGGCCGGAGTTGCGACCGCTCGTCGAGGTGAACATCAGGTGCGCGTAGTGTAAGATTGATACACTGCACGGGAAAGAACAACAACCGATCAAATAGTTGAGCAAAAATAAAAAAGAAGCTAAAAAAAGAATGATGCTCACAGATCGTTACTGTTTTCCTGTGATTTGTATATTTTATCAAACAAGCCGTTGTTGAGATCACTACACAAAAAATAACACATTTGAACTCCCCGTACGTGGAATCGAAACTACAATTCGTTGAGCTGTAGGTCTGCTGTTGCTAGTACTAAAATCGCGACCATAGTTTGTTATCATTTTCCTTCTCGGAATGTGCACGATAGCTGGTGGAACGAACATAATCGCGAACGCGAACTAACACAGCAGCTCCAAACGTGCGGATTCAAATCTCGTTCATCCGCTACATCCATTGGCGTGGCAGGATCCGAGGACACTCACGGGCACGAACGTCCGTTCAAAACAATCCTGCAACCCCGGGGGTTTGCGCGAGAGGTACGATTAAAAGACCATCACCCATGAAACCCGTCGGTGCCGTGGTTCGTGGTCAATCGATTAAAACTGCCGGCGAATCCTGCCGTTCGTCCATTCGCGGAATCCTTATCGACTGCCGACTATCATGTCCCGGGTGGTGTGTGCGCTTCAGGACGAACCTTGAAAGTGGAACCATTTTTCTAAATCCCTCCCAAATCCTGGTGCCACTTCTGGCTGGGCGCATTTGAACGGTCAGCAGCGGCGATCCACGCGTATGGATCCACCCGGAAGCGACAACTATCACCTCGGCAAAGGATTAAATCACTTTCGGTGAGCTTTTTTTTATTCCACCGTCACGGCTAAGCTCGAAATCGGTCGTTTTCGAACGATACCGGCGGAGCAGTTGGAAGATCGGTATGGCTTGCATTACGCTTCTAGCACATTAGTTGCTGCTGTGTGTCGAATTTCATGCAGCGATAATGCTACCTTTTTAGTTCGATCAGGCAAACAGCGAGAGAGAGAGAGCGAGAGTCTTCTTCATTTGTTCCGGTACCGAATCTGCCTGCGCGGTAACCCTGGGCAATGGGCGATTTTTAATCCAGTCAAACGCTAAAGTAATCCATCGAAGCAACCCTCCAGCTTTGATTCGATTCGTACTTGAATTGTGCACGCTCTCGCTCACTCCCTTGCTCTTGCGGGACGCATGAGTTCACCATGGCAACGTGTCCTTTAGCTTAATCATCTAGCTGCTTTTGTTTGGACGTCTCTTACTCACCGGCAGGGGGAGTTTAAAATAACATCGGTCATTGTTGCTGGATTAGGTGGAGTTTTATAATTCCTGCTCAAACGCAACGCAAGAAGTTGGGCCGATAAAATGGATGGATGGGGGAGGCCGTCACCCCAAACGGTCCGTTCAATTGTGTTTATTATCCAGCGGATTATGGCCAATTAACGAACGCATGATGCCGGGACCGGAATTATGGCCGACTCGGGAAGGAAGCGCACACTAATTTGAGCACATTCACATCATCGACGCTGAGTGATGTGGAATGATAAGGAGCACAAAAACGGCCCAGCTCAAACAGGCCCTTTTTCGGAAAGGATGCGATCAGCCCCACGCCGGAACGCATGCGGTGGTCCGGTATCGTGCCCGGAATTGGTTCTTCCGCACCAGAACGTGACCGGGGCTC
Organism: Anopheles nili; assembly: GCF_943737925.1. Classification (NCBI taxonomy): domain Eukaryota; kingdom Metazoa; phylum Arthropoda; class Insecta; order Diptera; family Culicidae; genus Anopheles; species Anopheles nili. The sequence continues at coordinate 51,950,721 of NC_071292.1, forward strand.
GAGTTTGCACGTCCTGGCACGTGTTTTCGCGCCGTGTTCGTGCCTCTTTGATCTGCGTTTCAGCGTTTTGGCGAGCAGGTTGGCGAAAGTAAATTGATATCTGATAGACCGCCAGGCACGCATCGGCTCAGAACCAAAGGATATGCAGATTTATCTCCCGTATGTGTGTGTGTGTGTGCGGCTGTGTGTGTTGTTGTTGAAGGGAGCCATACGCGAGCGACAATCCAAGAATAAACTGCGAATTCTCCCGCTCTGGCTAATGGAGACCGAGTTCGGTGAGTTCGTTGATCGAATCAAATCGGCCGAAATTTCCTTCCCGCAGATACGCCGATTTAAAGGACGGGGATAACGTTCGTCGAAGGGCACGTAGCTGTAACCTACGGCGTGGTAGTGCAGACAAGGGCAAAAGCATTGCGTTGTGCGTTTGTGTGCCGAAGGATAATTCCCTCTTTCAACAGGCGGTAGGCACGCAAACCTGGCTGACCCCCGGTGGCGTATCACATCACGCGCGTTTGATAGGTTCACGATATTGGTGAAGTGGTTGGCTGGGTTGGCTACGTAAGGATAATGATGATGATCACCGTGGTTCGGCACTCGTAGCCGGAAGCTTCGAAGCGATCAGCAACAATCATGATTTCCCTCGGGGGTACCCATCCCGTACAAAGGTGGTCTTATGCGAATCACCGTGCTTTTTTTTGCGTTCCATTAATCCCTGCAGTTATTTTAATCCCTCTAATTTTGATTTATCGAGTTCGTCTTTTCGAAGGCGCTGCAGCAGCAAATGTGCATGTGCTGTAGATTTTGAAAATTAGTTAGCGAATAAAGCTGTTGCATACATTAAAAGCGCATTAAAATTCGGTTTCGGTTCCAAACTTTTAGTGCATTTTACACAATGCTCAATTGTTCGCCAGCACTCGTTTCTCTACATCGATTTCGATAAAAAAGGCTTACGTTGTTTTGCCGTAAAATTTGCACAATAAACGATAATCATTAGCCTTGCGGGTGCCCAGATCACGAGCCCGGGATTCGTCTACCTTTGTCCGCCGACTGGTTGGGTGGATGGAAATCTGGCTTGGTGTAATATTCCACCCCTGTACGCCCGACCGGTTGGCGGTGTGAGTTCCCGGACGTGTTCGAGTGTGCGGACGTCGGCGGGCACGGATGACAATGAACAAATCCGTCTAAAACATATAAATTCAGGATTGAATTTCGAAATGCATTTCAATTAATCAAAAATCGCCCTCAAATGTGGGGTTGAGAGTAGGCGGCGAAAAATCCCAACAGCCGGGATGTATTTACAGTGCTGCAAAAAAAACTCTACACCTGGCTGACGGACAATTTTTTTTGTCACATTTATGTTACACATACTCAATTATTAAATGTAGTTGTTTCTAAAACCTATCGAGAACATATTCAATATTAAATTTTAAACACTTCTATGCACAGCTTTACCCACATCGATCATATCGGAAAACCCTCTTTTTTGCCTTGACTGTGGACAAACATAATTCATTAAGCGAACCCACACAGGCACGTAGGGGGAAACCAGGTGCACTGGGGGGGGGGCGGCAGCCTAGCCTCACGCGCCACCCCCCATCAAAAACTATCCGCGCAGGAATTAGAGAGCTCAACAGTTTTGCCTGGGCTGACCTCTCTACTTTTCGCGACCTCAGCCGCCCATCAGGGTCGGTATTGGCTGCCGCGAAAATTTTCCCACCATTTTCCTCGCGCTGAGGAAAACCCGCCTGGTAGGGGGTGCGAGATTTTCCCCCCTCCCCCCACCAGGCGGCTTTAATCTGGGCCGCCCGGGGCTGCCTCGCGCTTAGCGCATCGGTGTTTTATATGTATTTAACGGATTATGCGCTACATGGAAGCCGGCAATGGCAATGGGCTCAGGTTGAACCTCCCCCGCCCGTACACACTGGGACGGGTGGTGTATTGTTGTCTCTGCTCTCGAATTTGGTGGTGCCGTAAAATTTGTACCACCCATCCCCCCCCCCCACCCCCATCACCCTAGCCCCCCCTACGCGTGGTGACGCTTTTCGAAACTTTGCGCGCGTTACGATGGATTTGGGGATGGGCCATAATTTAAAAGATCACGCACCGGGTTGTAATCCAGGCGTGCCGGGAATGCCGCCGGAAGGGAAGGTTGTGCATAAAATCGTAAGAAGATTAAATTAAAGCGGCAGAATTGCGCTGAAAACGCGTTACGCGCTCGTGGAGCCAGTCAGTGGCTCAGCGATGGAAATTACTCCCCCCCCCAAAGCTCACGGAAGCTGGAAAAAGCGACGTTCCATCGGAGCGGTTGGAAAAATGCACACCGTTTTGGGTGCAGCTTCGCGAACGAGCGCAATCAATCGCTTTAAGCAATGAATGGTAGTAATGAATTTAAACCACAGATGTACACACACACTCACACACGCGCACGGGAATCGGTATTAAACCATTTCCACAAAACCGCCACGCCCGCAGCTACTCAGGCAAATTAATTTCCGAAACCATAAGTTGCCCTCCACCAACGGGTGCGCACTCTCACTCTCTCTCTCTCTCTTCGGATGGATCAAAGACGAGTCCACTGATAGATTATTTCGCTGCCCATGCTCAAACGGTGGACGGTGGAAAAACGACGCAAAGGACCCTCTTGGTGGAGACCACCGATTTGTGGGCCGTTACTCTCAATTGCCACTAGGCAGTCGGGGGCGAAATTAAAATTGCCCGCTGCCCGGCGTGGTGTGGTGGTTAATATTTTAAATGGAGTTTGTGTGTTGTGTGCGGCTCTGCTTTTTATTTCGCGCTCGGTCCGTTCTAGCGGCCTGGTGGCTCGTACTTCAACATCAAACGGCAGCATAAAAAGGGACAACGCAGGGCAACTCACCGTTCACTTTGCTGAAGTCGAAATCCTGCTTCCGGTCCTGCATGGCGGCAGCGGCAGCCGCGACGGCTGCGACCGGTGACTGTAGGATCGTTCGATCGACGTGCGGACCGTTGGTGGGATTTCCCGAATCACGCCCCGAGTGACCGCCGGCCATATTTGGGCCCGGTCCGTTGTTTTCCGGTCCGGTGAGTGCCGTTGAGACGCTGATGCGTGGCGTTACCGATCGGTTGACGGTTGCAGCGGCCGCTAGCAGTGACTGCGAGACGCTGATGGCTGGATGCAGGTTTGCACCGAGCTCTCGAACCTGACCCGGTCCCGGTGTTGAAGACGAGGACGAACCGGCGGCCCCATTGCTGGTCGCCGGCAGCAGGTGGTTCACGTTTGACGAACCATTCATTTCAGATTGCGTGCGATCGGTCGGTGGTTCGGCTGAGCTGCTGTTGCTGCTTGCCGAGGACGAAGCGTTCGCGTTGCAGGACGTGACCTTGGGACTGGCCATCTCCGAGTCGCGATCGTGCGCTGGTGACACCGGCACTGACGTGTCCTTTTTGGGGGATTTTGAGCGAGTCAGCGCGAGGGCTTGTGTCTGGAATGAGAGAAAAAGAAAGAGAGAAAGAGAGAGAGAGAGAGATCAAAAAAAGGTCACTTTTAGCCGACTGCTGGATGATTTTATTATCTGATGCAAACGAAAGACAAATAGCGCACGACTCTCGCTCCGCCAATGAGCGTGTGGAAAATGTTATCACCCCTAACGGTGCGCTGATCGACGAAATCACGTTCAATTAAGTTAACAAACACCCCGTGCTACCAAACGGCTTCTGTCGAGCCCCCGTTTCCCAAAACCAAAATGGCACCTAAGCTCGATCGGAATTCGAAGCGAAAGGTTGAACAGACATCCCCCCGCAGTCGTATGTTCCGTTCGGTTCGTTGGTGCTTCAATTTTTTTAGAACCATCCCGAATTAAGTTGAATCGTGCGCTTGGGGGCCACATAAATTGAACGATCGATTAGATTCACTTGCCGGCGGATGTGCGCAACCGAACGACGCATTCGGTTGGGGGAAGATTTTTTGTCCACGAGCCCCGCAAGAATCGGCTGGACGCGTTGACGAGTCCGACCCACTCCGCCAGCTGAGAGCGTTCTTTAACCAGCTTATTGTGATCGTTTTGCTCGATCGGTCAACTAATCTACCCGTGCGGAATGGGTTTCATCACCGCCCGCACAATTTAAAGCCGCACATCGGGAGCTGGAAACCACGATATGGCTTGCTTGCAGATCTCGATCGATCTCAAACGCCAGTTATGAGGGTAGCCCGATCGTTCTAATCTACTTGACGCGTTGTTGCTCCCTGTGCGCACAACAAGCAGGCAGGCGCTTGCATAAAATTACGATCGCGCGTGAATAATCCATCGTTGCAGGGTGGAGGGTGGGATTTTTTGTTTCAAGTCACCCCGCGACGAAGCTGCGCATTTCTACGCCGTCGCGCGCTATCGCGGCCCCGGGGACGGGTCAATCGATGTTAAGTAGTGAAGCCGCACAGCAAACGGCTTTGACCATAATTGACCACCACTCCGGCAGCTAGCGAGGTGTTTGTGGGGAAGCTTCTCTAAGAAAGAATCACTCTAAGAAAAAGATCACCAGATCGTACGGCAGATACGCCTGTGCCGGATCGAGAAGGTGGAACAGTTGGCGTCAGCTCTGGTTTGCTGCTGCAGCAGCAGCAGCGAACTGCAGTTTGATTAGGTTGTCATATTTTCATCCGAAAAACGCACCCTTCGACGTACCTCCAGACCGTGCCGGAGCACGTAGTAACGCTAGCCGGTGGTATCTGGTCCAAAAATCTCTAGCATTTCTAAGTCATTACATCATCATCAGCGGTCCCCGCGGGGCGCTACTTTATTTGCCTTCAATTGGGATCAACTTCTCGAAACGGCACGATCGCATCAATGTCAACCGGCCATTAGCGGGCTGACCAGCTGGCTGACGACATCGGATCGAATGGCACTGGTGGGCCCTGCGGTTGAGGGCTTATGGGTTAAGATTAAGATTAAGATGGTCAGAGCGTTGCAACCCGACCGCACAGAGGCGACCAGCGACGAAGCATATGGAGCGGAATCGTCCAGTAGCCAGCCCCGTATCAGCTGTGTTCTTTCAGCCCCTTTTTGTCTAGGGCCTAATTGCAGCCATTATCACCATGCTTGCCGATTAACCCCGTGCGCGAGATGCCTTTGCCTGTTGGCACTTGGTTCGTGCGATAAATTTATCGTTTTGTTTGCTTCCTCGGGACTACTGTTTGGATTGTCGTTCTTCTTCTGCTACATTCCGGGTTCGGAATGGTCGTTTTCCTCCGTCAGAGGGCGCTTGCACCAAAGTAGCAATTAATTGAAGGACAATTATTTGAATAATTCTACCCTCGGGGTGGCTTTTTCCCCCTAAGCGACAAAAAGGACCTTGCGGGCAGTGGTGTCGCAGGTTTAACATATGTTCTTCTCCATGCTGCTGTCACCGGTGCTGGCCTCTCAATGGAGGGCATGGAATTTGTGTCCGAACACACGCAAGGATAGGGGAAAAAAAGGGCTAACTCCCTTTCCTGGCCGTGCGTGGATGTGCAGCGACCGCAACATCGAAAGTGCTCCGTGATGTTGAGAAGGTAACCGGCCAAAGGGACACCCCGAAGAAGGGTGACACAACGTGTGGTACAACGCGATTCACACACACACACAGAGGCAGACAGACACATACCGTGCCGTTGTCAACGTGCAGTGCATCCTTTCCAGTTCCGTTTCCACGTCATCTTCGCCGGGGGTGCGCAACATAATAGACGAACGCCGGGTCTCATAAAAACGTCATCAACGGTGGCAGGAGTGCATGAAGGTATGAAGGACGGTAGCTTACACACATCCTGGGGCGCAACATGAGGGACAATTATGAGCCACTTCCTTTGGGGGAAAACACGCAGTCAGAGGAAAAGCGAATGAAAAATAACACAGGACTCGATCCCCGAAATTGTACGGCAATAAAAACGCATCCCGCAGGACACGCAGGATCTCGGCCATGCATGGGGACGCAATCGAAGCCAACCTCCGGAAGGATAATGGAGGTGTGCGCAAAGCAAAATAAAACGACACAGTAAAAAGGGAACGAGAGCACACAAAAAAAAAACACCACCAGCACCGGGTGACAATCTCGCGCCGTGTGGTGGGGAGAAATTAATCGAAAGGACACAGCGACAGTGAAAGGACTCCAAATTGGTGGTTTTATTACGAGATGCAAGGGGTTCGCTTGTTGTTTTTCTTCCTTTTTTTTTTTGCTCGCTGTTTGTCGTCGCTGCGCTACTCCCTCCCTAACCCTGTGGATCAGTCAGAACAATGTCGCGGCACAGACACACAGAACGGAGGGCAAAAAAAAAGAAAAACGACCCGCGCGAGCTGCCGTGAGCCGTGAGTAAGCCCTCCACCACAAAAGGCAGACATTCCGATGCAACCTGTTGCATCATTATGAAGCCGGCCGGCTGTTGAACGGGTGGCTTGCCTTTTGGTTGGGGTTGTGCGAGCGAGCGAGCGAGCGAGAGAGTCCGATGTTCTGGTTCCGATGGTGGTTCGTGTTGGCGTCGAGAATAGCGTGCCCAGCCCCAAACCGGCCGCTGCATGTTCACCGCAGCATGATTATGCACGTTCGGTGCCAATTTTTACGACCACTCGGGACCAAGGAGTGTGCCAGGAAGCATACGAGCAAACAGAAAAAAAAAGCTAAACCAACTGCCCAACATAAGGACGTGCCAAAAGTTGCGCGTCCAAAAACGCTTGCGTTATTTTCTTTGTGTTTTAATGTCACCGGTTAATGTGGGATTAATTAGACAAGCTTACGCGGGCGACGAGTGAGCGAGAAAGAGTGCGCGAGTGTGCGAGCGAACTGGGTGCTATTTGGAGTGGCCGGAGGTCGTAAAAACTGCAACTGCAACTGCAAACTCGCCCATCGGGTTGGGCCGAGCAGCTCGAAAACGGGTCTCGCGGATGAACACATTAAACTTTCATCGCCCGAATTATGATGGCGTGGTGGAGAAGATTTCCATCGCGCAATGAGCCGGGTTGGTTTTTGTTTACGACCAGCGTGTGCGCGTCAAATGAATCAGACGGAGTGATCCTCTCGACGCTCGTGACACTCTATCCGAGTCATTGGTGGGTTAATTTTGACTCACCAACTCGCGTGATCTCTAAATCACACCCTCGAAAAAGCGCCCTCTGTCGGCATTGAGCGGCTTTCCCGGAAGCCAGGATTGCCACTAAACCGCGGGGTTAAGAGTCGCTTTATTCGTTCAACATGCGCCCGCGGTGCATTCCTCGCCGATCGGTGGCATCCTTTCCGGTGCGCCCCAACCGCCCACTGAATGATTAGGTGCGAAAATGATAAACATCCTCACGCGGCCGGAAACTCGCGAAAACGCGCGGTGCAGCATAATTGCTGTGCACCCTCCCAGAAGCCGAGCGCGTGCAAAAGAAAATGGCAATCAAAGCAGGCGCAGGGGAGAGAAAAACAAAAAGCGCAAAAAAGGTGCATGAAAAAAGCACAACAGAAAAAAGCAAACAAACAAACAAACAAACACTCCACAACTCGCACACCACTTTGTCGCAGAAGGAGAAAAACCGAGAGCGCATTCAATTCGCATTCGCCGAAACCCGATGACATCGTGCGTGCCGCGGTAGCAGTCGGTTAACATTTTATTTAATTTAAATATAAGCACTGGCAATTCGCGCCCCAAACCCCACGGCGCCACCAACCGTTCGCCGTCCTACGCCGTCTCGAGAGACACGGGCGATGAAGCCGACCGGCGCTGAAGCATAAAAGTGGCATCATAAATTCGTCGTCAGCCGCCCGGTGTGGGGCGATTGCCGGCATTTTTTGCTGTTGTTGGTGCTGTTGGTGTTGCTGTGGTCCCTTCGCGGTTCGTTCGCGACCGTGGATATCGAGTGCTGGAGCTGCTGGAGAAAGATTGGATTGGAGTTTGCTTCCCCTTATTTTTTTTTTTCTTTGCTGCTACGACTGCTGCTTTTCTTGTATTCCATGGCTCTTTTTTTTTGTCATCATCCACGATGGCTGCAGCTCTCGCGCTAAGGGTGCAACTCGTGGGTAAAGGTAAGGCGTTTTTTTTCCCCCGTTCGCCCTTTGCTCGCTCTGTTTGCACTTCCAGCGCCGGTGGAGTGCTCGTTGCCAAAATGCCGTCGGGACGTTGGGTTGGCTTTTCTACGGGACCCATTTCGCACGGTTGCGGAAGAAGAAACCGTGCGCTAGATTATTCGCGAACCGAATAAATACCAGTCAAGTGGCGCAGGTTCCGAAGGGTCATAGAAGTGTGTGTTTTTTTTGTCGTGGCCATTTGTTTTCTTGCCTGTTTGTCGTGTGCTTTTGTGGCTTCTGTGCCGTTGGAGTAAAGATTGGCAGGAAACATTGATCTGGAGGCAATCGAGTTTCTTCAGCTGTGTTATCACGTTTATTGAGTCTATTTTCTTGCCATAATTACAAAAAAAAGGTGTTAACTCGTGGAGTACTTGAAAAAAATAAATCGACACACCATCAATCCTGAAAAAGATTGCAAAAGTGCATTCTAACGCTTTGTCATGGGCCACCGATTTATTGCATCGCGATATCTTCAAAGCATTGTTAATCCCGCAAAACATTCTGTTCCGGTGAAGGGGGCTAATCTTCCCGGGGGTCTCGATCATTAGCAGGATTTGCAGCTTCTTATTCGCCTTCTTCATCCTACCTTTGTCGTTGTGCACATTCAAATTCCCGCCGGCCCATTCAGCGGCCCCAACAGGTCGACGCGCCCAGGACAACTAATTTACACAATATAATCTCCCCCCTCCCTTTACGCCAAATGATCCGCTCGTTCGGCTGCATTCCCAAATTGCACCGTTCGCTGCAACACCCCAAAATGAGGAGGAATCGCAACAAATGAAAGCAAAGCGCGTACGAATTGCTGTTCGGTGCGCCGATACACACAAGATAATGAAAAAGACAGGCAATGATGGCACAACTGCTACCGAACAGAAGCCCCCCAGAACGGCCGCCGAGTCACCATTATTATTATGCGCTTAATTAATGAACCATGCTGCGTCGGCTCGCGGTCGGCCCAGCTTCCCGGGCCGCACCTTCGGGCACCTAATCTTTGTAAAATATTATGAAAATTTCTGTGTTAACAACCGCGAACCGGGAGACCGAACGACCATGGGCAGATGAAATTATGAATAATCATATTTTTTGTCCCTCCTTTTTGGCGAATCGAAACGCAGGCGAGTTCTTGGCCGGTTCGGGGCGACCTGCCGCTGCTCCACGCACCTCCACGGGAGCAAGTTCTTTTGTGCCTCTGTGTGTGTGTGTGTGTGCCCGTGCGTTTGCTTTTTCTTTTTCCACTCGCTTGCTTTTTGAATAAATGAAGCGTCGCGTATAAAGTTGACTTCGGCTCGGTTTGCGAGCTTCGCATCCTTTTGTCCTGTGGTTAATGTTTTGAACGGGCCGGTGGAGTTGCCACCAAAAAATCCTCCCGCCCCTCCCCTTCCACACCTTTCCCACCTCTCCCCCCCCCCCGGGGGTTGAGAACCATCCACAAACCGTGGAAGTTTGACGTTACAAGACGGCTCGCTCCGTCCGTCGCCTCGCCGAAGCTCGCTCGAGCGCAGGGAAGCGAATGATAACGCAGGAAGAAAGAAAAAAAAAAGAACCGCACAACTTAAAACCAGGAGCAACATCTTAATGACAAATGATTTATTGTAATGAATAATAATAAAAGTTTTCCCTCGCCCGCCATCGACGCCGTGCTTTGGCGGGATCCCGGGGAGGCCACATGTTTGCCGATCGATTGGCTGGCAGTCAGGGATCGAAGTGCGCGAAAGATGGAAGTGGAAATTCGAGCCACGGCATGGTTCACTTCACGGGATAGACTCACTGATCGGCGAGTTTTTTGATAAGGTAGCGCTACTCACTCCCATCCTGCGGGTCTATCGTCCTGCCAGGCGACACTTTTTGTGCAACGTCACCGCCGTGACAAGCTTCGGTTTGCTCGATGCGTGATTTATTGAGCCCACGCTTCAAGCCGCGTGTGTGCAAACAGCGCTTGAGCAGCAATCGTGGCAGTTGTTTTCCTGTTTGTGCCTATTTTGTGCAAACCCGCCCCCGACGTGCATAGGTGCCCTTTTGGGGGGGTGGTTGTCTCACCCCAAGCGCACGGAAGCGCCATGAGCGCCTCGGTTTTGCGCGTGCTTTTCGAATGATCGGCGCCATTTACGGAAGCCACTTTCGAGCTCCCAAACATGCACATTGCAACACGCTACCGAAGATGCTGGGCTTTCGTAAAAGCGCGCGCGTGTGTGTGTCACCCGCGGCCGAGATCCGATCCGTGGCGATCGCCATTGCCTTCAATTGAAATTTATCAATCGATTGATATCAATTTTAATCAAAACCAATCTCGATCCGACCGGCACCACTGGTGCCAGGTCTGGCCTCGGAGCACCATGGCGCGCGTTCACGCGCGGCAATCCTGTTGTGCGCGACTTACTTAGGCGTCGCTCTAAGATCGACCTTCGGCAGGGCGCAGGGCGCAACTAGGAAATACGGCCGGCTGACGCAAGAATTAGTCTCGATTGTTTGCGCGCGCGCGCGTGAACTAAAACAGAAAAAAAAGCCCCCTTCTCGACGGTCGATGCGTTCCCGCGAGCCGCGTATCATCACGCACGAATGCGGATTCGCCTGCAGCAAAGGGGGCGCGCAAGTGACACGCCGCTTAATGGACGGGTGATTTATTCCGAACTGCCACTAACCCTCGGCTCGGTGGAGGCGCAGCCAGAGTGTAATCTGTAGCATTACACGCGTGCCACTCGCTAATGAAACGATACATGGCAGCGATTCGTTCTGCATACCACCGAATGGGGTTTGTTCCAGATTTTTTTGTCTGTCTGTCCGAATAACCCGCCCTAGTACGCACTGAGTCATTTCCCATTCAGCTCGGATGACCGCCGCGAATGACTGTCATTCGATAGAGCCAGCGTGGTCTCAGATAAGCGCGTCTCCGTTAAGCGAATGCCGCCTGCGAATTCCGTTGAACTGAGCTCTATCTTCAGAAATTTGAGCAAACCGATGATGCCACGCATCCGGCGACTTGCGCTTCGACAGTGCGATAAGGGTGGCATTTTTATGCAGGGGTGGGAATTTCCTGAGCTCTTATTTGGCCCTTCAGGAACAACCCGCCAACGGAAGCTAACGGCTTGGCTCAGGGTCACGGAAACTGCCGGTTGCAATTTGATGCAGCCGTTGGAAGGCAAACGGAACGGGTTTCGTTACTCGATCAACAAACGGCTGCGGAAAAGGTGTCTGGAGCGGGTTTCGTCTTGGGCAGATCCGTTCCGCTGGTGCTGGTGCTCAGGAATCCTGCCAAGATAAAGGAACTAACGTCCCCTGTTGGCTCCAGTGACAAGCGGTTCCGGTGTTCCGGGTATTGTTCTGCCCGTTGTGGGGGAGAGAGAGTGTTTCGTTTGGAGTCATCGTATTTTTTTTTTCCTTTTAATGCACGTTCGATTGCCGATGGTTGGCGCATGCATGCACATTAGCAGAGCATAACCAGCATAACCACCAGCAATGGGGAAGGAAGGAACGGCTACAAAAAAAAGCCACCCCCACGGTCGTAGGGGTCGGTTCTCTGGGAGCGAGATATTGAAGCGAGAAAGGAAGTGGACATGCAAGACGAACGCCGATAAATGAACCGGGGGTGGGGAGAAAAAAAAAAGCACCAAGACTTTGCTCACATACATCAAACAAAGCGCAAACCCAACCACTATCGCGTCGTGGTTCGGCGGGTGGCGGGAAGAAATGTGCACTTCCGAGCCGACCCGAAAAAGGGACACACACGCAGGGAGAGCAGGAAGAAAAACAAAAAGGAAAGAAGGCAACAGAAAGAAAATGGGGCAACATAAACGGACGGCAACGGTCGGCGTTCGCGGGCGTTTGGCGATAGTTTCGAACCCTCGCCCGGGGATGGTTTGTTCGGTGTTGTAGTGGCTAATGTGACAGCATTGTTGAACAAAGCCCAAGAATGAAAGCAATCAACGAGTAACAAATGGACTGTACGCAAAAACAAAACAAAACAAAACAAAAAAAAGACAACATAACGCCAACACCACCAACGAAAGCGAACACACAAGAAATGGTGAAATGGAGAACAACTGGAGTAGCAAAAAAAAAAAACGGGCGCAAAGGAAAATTAAATGATTATGTGTGGGGTTAACTTTTTTTTTTTTTTGCTTCTTTACTCCACCCCTACTATCGCTCTGTTTGACAGGGAGCAGTTTATGTTGCGAACAAGGGGTCTTAAACATGCTGGCTGGCCTTGTTTTTTTTCTTCTCGCCCGTTTGCCTTTTTGCTAGTGGAAAATTGGGAGAGCACGAACGAGAGCAAAAAACGGCACTACTCGCGTGTGGGCAGAGCCCGAGAGTGCGCGCGGAAAAGTTCCATGAAAACGGAAGGATTGCTGGGTGCTTAAACGTAAGAAAGCAGGGGAAAAAACCCTTCCCGAGACCCTACGAAAGGCAGGACGGACGCCACAGTTTGTCAATCTGTCGAGGTGAGCGCCTCTACAGAGCGGACCTCCGTTGGCAATAAACGTCACGTTTTATTTGCCATTTATTGTTTTTTTTTTTGCTCTTCTTGTCTTTCCTTTGCTTCACCCAGCCGAGGGCTCAATTATTCGAAATCCGCGCAATTTTCAGCACCTTTCTGGATGAGTGCGGCCGGTTCGGGTTTATTTACGATACGACGATTTAAAGTGACTAAATTCGCGTCGCTTAAGCGCATGGGACAGATGACGGAAAGCTCAGCTGCTTTTAACCCACCCAGACATCGACTATCGTCTCGACCCTTTGCAGCGGCGGCTCGTGTAGGGTCCGGTTTTTCTCCGGGGGACAAAATAATCGACGGTAGAAATCAAATTGCGCTTCCCAGCACCGGCAATGCAACCGAATCCCATCCAAGAGAGAGAGAGAGAGAGAGAGAGGTCAGCGCATTTTCAGCCCGCTTTGACACGCAAGTAATGATGTGCTGAACAACGGAAACACCGAAACCTCAAACTTGTCCAGGATCGCCTTATCACTCGCACTCTCACTCACTCGTTCCCTTTTCTCACTTTCTCGCTCTCACCCGCTTTTCCAAACCCCCATTATTCCTGTCCCGCGCACCGGGAATGGGCAGCCGAAAGATCACCATAAAATAAAATACTTCAAACCGAACATAATCACTCTGTCCGTTCGTAAAAGGTGATTGCTACTGAAATTTATTTCTCCCATTTTATGTGCGTTTGTGGTTGCGTCGTGGGCTAAGCTTCGCATGCGTTGTTTTGCTTCATTCTTTTGCTGCAACATTGCCTCCGCCTCGAGAGGTGCGCTTGGCTTCCTTTTGGCTGCAGGCTTCCTTATTTTTTGCGATCCTCCTGCATGCGTCTCACTCGCTCGCACAAGCGCGTTTTCCCGTCTGGCAAGCGGAGGGAAATATTTTTATTTGTTTGATATTTCTCCACCGTTCGATCGAGATCCCGGATCCCTGCGCCGATGGAGGTGTGTACCCATCGCGCTCGTCATCAGCTTCGTCATCTTCATCACTGTCAAAAGAACACGGCCGTGGCGGAATTCTTCGCGACCCTGTCGAAACTCGCCTCGACCGCCCGGGCTTTTGTTGCTCCACACGTACCTGTCGTGCCAGTGTGTATGCGTGTGTGTGTGTAAAGGCTCCGCAAATGACGATGACGAAATATACATGATCCTGCGCGCGCGCACTCCCAGCTTACGAGACAAATCGAGAGCGTATGCAATTTTTAATGCATTCTAAATACACACAACAAGTTTTTCTGCCCAGCCCCGTCCTGCTCGCTCCAACCTTTCGTCCTTTTCCCCGCCAACCCAGGACGGGCGGCGATCGATCGCCGGCCGACGATCGCTCATTTGCTCTCACTCTCTCTCTCCCTCTCTCGCTCTCTCTCGCTCTCACTCATTCTCGCCCTTCGCCCGTGTGTGTGTGCGCTCTTTATCCTGCTTCCTTATCCATCATGTCCCTTGCGCATTGCGCGAGGCCACGCCAACAACGTCCAAGCGAGCCGCTTTAGTACTATCAATCTTGCTTCCCGTGTTCCTGCATCTCTCGCTGCCATCAAATGCCATCGTCGAGCCCTTTTCTTATCTGGTGCGTTTATTTTCCCTTTTTTTTTTGTCCATACATTTTGTAGCATTTTTGCTGCATTCCCCGGGTGTTTCCCTGCGCTTCTGCCACTCGGTGCCACTGCGCTGCGGGTAAGTGTTCCCAATTTACACATGTTCGCCCATTCCATTCTTCCCCTGCCCTGCCCATCCCTGCCCCTTTCCCCCCTCCCCCCCCCCACCATCCCAAAAACCCAACAAAGCAGTTCATCATTCTTGTGTCTGTGCGCGCCATGATGGAGTTTTTCGTAGGGTTCGTCACTTGAATTTCATACAAAAGACTTCGATCGGACGGGGCTCGGACCTGTGTCCCGCGCAACCCCCCCGCCTCCTCCCCCCCCCCCCCTCCGGCACTCGTCCTGCGGCCGATTTTGTTTATCGCAACCCCGTTCGCAACAACCCGTGCCGTGGGTTTGGTTTTTCGGTTTGGCATTGCCAACAGCCCCGCATAGGACGATGATAGTGCGTATCGCTACGCGACGAGGAGGACGGGATTAAGCACGCGGGCAGCGTGAAACGGAAAACAGAAGAAAAAAAAAAAAAGAAAACGAAGACGCGACCCGCGCGAGCAGAAAATAATTACAAATACGACGACTATTAACTGGATTTCGTTAAATTAAATGCACCAACGCGACAGGGGCCACCGTCGTCATCGTCGCTGTGCCGTCGTCGACGGTGGCCCTCTCGCTTTTTCCTAGAGCGCTTAGCGAAACGTGCCGATTGAGGAGGATAGGTTTTGCTCCCCCCGGTTCCCCAGGGACGCGAGATCTCGGTTTAAGCGCCCGAGATGGACGAGTCCCGGACGGGTTTGAGTGACAGCTTTTCCACTGACTGACAGCCCGCGGACATCCACCATCTTCGATCGGGCGGTGTTTGTTCTGCCACTGTGCTGTTGCTACTGCTGCTGGCTACCGGTATTAATTAACGCGCGCTCGGTTCGGATTGGAGAAGCCGATAAGACGCGGCGCACCGTTCTTTGTGCGGTTGAGCGGAATATGATTTCAGAAAACAAAAAGCCCGGTGTAATTTACATGGACGTGTGGGGGACGTCTTGTTTTTTTTTGCTTCTACCGTTGTTCTCGCTGCTATAGCGATCGGTTCAATTGAACCGATAATGATAAGCAACGATCAAGTCGCAAAAGCCAACAGGGTGTTTTTTGAAGGCCCGTCTCCATTAAGCGCTCATTGTGGTCGCTCGCTGCGAACGGAAATTGGATTTGTAATCCAATTTTGGTGAAAAATTGCGTGCCGAGAGCTGCAAATATAGCCATAGCAAGGTGGATGGAAGCCTCCTTCGAGCGTGGAGTGTTAAGCGCTATGAACGAATGATGGTAATCAATAAACACAAATTAACCCCCGGTTGGCCCGATTGGATTTTGAGCGCGGCTGCAAAGCACCTTAGATGAGCGACGGGCAAAAAAAAGGAGGTGCGTAAGTAATTTTAAAAGAATTACACGCACTCTGGCAGCGTACACGCGAGAGCTTTCAGCTAGCACTACGTACGTTTGGGTCTTGGGTGCGTAGTTTGGTTCCTCCAGGCAGATGTTTCTGCCCGTGGATGTGAAGCGTTCCGAAGAAGCTCGTTTGCTCAAACAAACGGCCACCGGCATACCGAAACAGCAAGCCGTAATGCTTAATCCATCAAGTCAACCAAGTTTGCCGAGTAGCGAGACGCTGGTGCTAATCGTGATGGGATCATCAGCTGCACTTTGTTTGAAGATTGTTAACGTGTACGCGGCTGACGAGAATGTGAAGTCGAGCCTGAAGAGAAGAAAAGCAAGAAGCAAAGAAGCAGAGAAAAACGCGAAAAATCAACCCACCGGGCATCGGGACGGTGATGGGGACGAAAGAAATTAATCATATTATTAAATTTTACTCGCCGATTCGCCATCCGCCAGAGGGCGCTTCCAACTTCCAGGTTCGCGGTTGCACCCGATTTCGGCGACTTCGCATTAAGGCTATGATTACCATCCGATCATGAAGAGGCTCGGTTGGGCTCGATCGATCGGGCCAAGCCACCAAGTAACGAAGCGATGGCCGATCCCTCCGTGACGCTCGAGCCCGAGGATCGCACATTTTTGTGATGCGCGCGATTTAAGCCCCCGGGACGATAATCGGACGCCCGGACGCTGGTGCGGTCGGTTCTTGGCACCAACCGCCCGGTCACCCGTCATATCCCGTTTTCGTATCATCGTTATCGTCAATTCGTCTTTGAAATTTCGTTTTTACATCAACGCGCGCGCGCGCGCGCGCTCTCGCACATACGGCTTCATTCAAATGGGGCCCCGGTCGAAGTATCGTTGCACCCGAAAAATCCATTAAAAAGGCGCGTCCTCGACGAACCTCTCGCCATGTCCTGACCGTCACCACCACGCAGGAGCCGAGCCACCGAATCGCGTGATTATTCGTCGCGACCCAGCTAGCCCGAGGGCGGAAGCACAAGCAACAAAAAAAAACGCACTGCCGAGAGTTGGCTTATGAAGCAACAGCAACAACAACAGCAGCAGCACCGGGAGAACATTTTAATTCATTCTCAATTCAAATTTCTATTATCCCTCCGTGAGTGCACCGGGAGTGCAATTGCAGTGCGGCCGAGTGCACTGTGCTGCCATTCCCTGCAGGGGGTTAATTTTGTCCCGCTGTCTCCCACCGGTGGTGCGCGTGATTATAGGGACCAAAACGGGACGATCGATCGCGAGCTCCTGACGAACCGCTGACGGAATCGGACCGTGATCCCCCTTTGCCGGGACCGCTTCCGGGCATCATTACGCCGGCCTGGACCGCCGAAACATGCCGAAAAGCTCCCGCCGAGGGCATCAGAATTAGATGCGATCGTCACCAAACCCTCGACCATCGGACGTTCTGGACTTTCGCGGAAAGTGCATGTTCTCTAACCGTTTGGCGTTATCGCTTGGTTGGGTTGGAGCCCTTTTTTTTGCTTGCTCTCTCTCACTCTCTCTCTCTCTCGCTAGCCCTTTTCGTGTGCGTTTCAGTGGGGGCTTAATGAACGTTTAATTTTTCCAACCCGTTTCCTGGGCCGCCCTGTCTTACACATTTTTGCTTTCGTCTCGTTTCGCATGCTCGCTCCCTTTTCGGGGCGGGTAGCTTGAGTCCCTTTGGTCGGAAACCAACCCGGCGCGTCTTTTGCGCATGTGCGTGTGTGTGTGCGTGGTTTTAATTGAAAAACTCGCGATCATCGAAAAAGCTACCCTTGGTGGACGGAAAAATGGGTCCTTCGTCGCACAGGGACTGAACCACCTGATTGCCCGTTTCGGGTTTCGCCTTCCGCCCATTCCTGGACTTTTTCTCTCTGCGTGTGTGTGTGTACGTGTGTGTGTGGTTGGGCGTTGTACGACCGGAGATAAAACGCATTTTGGCAAGACGAGACCTCCGTTGGTTGGCCCCGATGCCAGTGGTGCATTGATTTCGGTGGCCGCGTCCGAGGGTAGAATTATTAGCAAAACCCTTTCTTTTTATCCCACTCTGCTCTCTTTCTCTCTCTCACACACTCACTCTTCGAAGCAAAAGAAGAGAAGCCATTTTTCAGCCCCAAGCGTCGCAGCGGGGAGAAATTTGCACCCGCTCGACGTTCCGGCAGATGCCCAACCGCTGGTCCGCCAGACGGACCCCGCAGCTCTTTATAAATCAATCTCGTCAACTGTCAATTTCTTGGCTACTGTGTAGTGCGTAAGTGCAAGTGCACATGCACCTCAGGGCACCCAAAATTGGGGGGAGGGTAACGCTCTGGAAGCCAAAGGCAGAAGGTTCTCGTCGGTCCACCACTTGGCCACATTTCGAACCACGCTGATGATTTCCCGCGGTCGCGCTGATGGATGGGTCGAGTTTTTCGACTTGCCGGACACGCGGGCATTATCGCTGCCGCTGATCCGTTGCGAGGCGGCCAAAATTGTAATGATTTTTCACGATTTATTTTCGCTTTACCTCTCTAGCGTGGTTTGGTTTCGAGGGTCACGTTGCATACCTGTCGAGAGAAAAGAAACAAAATTGAAGCACACCATTAGTGATCGCGATCCGGCGTTTTGCGATGGGTCATGTAATGAACTCGCAGTTTCTTCATTCAAACATCGTACTGATCCTTGCCACGATGGCAAGCGCAGAGGCTCATCGACAGGGCGGCAGATTATTTGCGTGCCTGACGCCTTTTATAGGAGCCACCCTCTCCGTTGGCTTTTCCCACAAAACACTGGCCGCTGCTTATGGGATGATTGGCCCGCGGCGAGCCACTCTCTCTCTCTCGCGGGACAATTTCGCGAGCCACCAAACAATGCGCATTTCGCGCGCTATCGAATGTGGTGCGCAATGCGCAGCAAAGGGCGGCATTTCGGGCGCTCACCAATCGATCCGCGCAATCGATTGAACCCTCGGTGCCGAGATGTGCGTGTCGGTGAATTTTCATCACCAAAGCCCGGCCGTGGCGATGCGCCGAAAAATGCTGCTGTGATTAAATTTCACAGATTTGTGGAATTCGCGCAACCGCGAAGCAATGCCGCGGCCAATTAAACGGTCGCGCGCAATTACCCGTTGACGCGCGCGCGCGCACACGCACGCGTACGTACACCCTTCCTGGAGGGCCCGAAGTTCGTTTTGCTGGTTGGGGCGAAACACCGGCGCATAGCTGCGAAGGTGCGAAGTAATTTTGCCATCTTCGGCGCGGGTTGACGATCCAACATCGGCCTCCCTCATCGCCGATGGAACGTGTTTACAAGCGGAATGAAATGTTGCGTCAACCTTGAACGTGGCTGCGTGGCGGCAGCTTTTTCCGACGCCCTCGGTGCGGTATGGGGAATGGAAAATGACCATTAACGTGTCATAAAAATGTGCCCACTCTGTTGGTGGTTTTTGGATGGCTGATCGGTTTTTTTTCCTGCCACCAGCCAGGCAAAGGATGAGTGCATCCTAGAAAATGGCAGGCAAATCGCGAAACCCCTTTCCGATGCGAGTGCCAATCGAACGTATCGTCCCATTCCGCCCAGTCGCATTCCAGCGAGCTTTCCAAAACTACCTGATACCAACCCAATAGCGGCTCGTTCTGTTCGTCCTGCGTGCGCAATGTAAACCGCAACCGCGAACACGAGGCGAAACGAAAGACGATGCGCCCTCGACCGCAGCCTCGGTCCGCAATCACAGCGAGACAGACACTGGCATCGCATCTTTTATCATCATTATCATTCACCTCTGTCGCTTTGGCTAATGCCCCGCGGTTTTGTGGTACGATCGCGTACGTTCGATCGGTTCCACCGGCCCTCGGCGATCCTGCTGGGCGTAGAAAAAAGGGCACGGGAAGAAAAAGAAAAAGCAAAAACGCTCCACCACCAGCAACAGGTACAAGCTGCATACAAGCGAACGCAGGACAAATACCACGGCTACGATGTGATGCGCGCGATGATCGCTTCTGTGTATTTTCACCATTTTTGTCGCGCGCTCCTGGCAAAAACCGTCCATCATGGGCCGGGACGAGTGGCCGATCATCGCCACATCGTCACCGACGGTGCCTCCGGGGAGATAAGGGCATGCTCGACGCCGCTCGGCGATGCTAATGGATCGATCTGTGTGTGTGCGTATGTGTGTGTGTGCCCCGTTGGTCGGTTGCATTTCCCGCGGTGCAGCTCGAAAGGAGGAATTCCCGATCGAATGAAAAACCGGCGCATCGGCGCAGATTATCGCGCACACATCATGCAGCACACGGTGAAAAAGGATGCCCCCATCCTGGAAGGGCTGGCACACACACACACACACACACACAAAGTGGTTCCGCACAACCGGCCGACCGACTGGGGGCGAGCATAATTCCAGCTAAACGAGAATAAATGTCGCTCGAATAATTTTTGGCAAATTTTATCGTATCGCTACCCGCATTGCTGCGGCTGGTGCACGGGCAAGGGCACATTCTCGAGCCGTGTCTCCGGTGCGCCTCATCCGATTCCTGGCAAACCCCTTGGGTGATGTCGCAACATTTGTACAACATGACAGCGAGGACGCAGGCGGCCTGACGCAGGCGGCCTTCTAACCTGCGAACCGCGATCGTTGAGGATCTAAAAAGGGAATCGAACGGATCATGAACGGATCCGCTGAATGCTAGCTCCGGGTAGCGATCGATCGTGTGGTTGATTGATTTTTTTTTGCTGTTCTGCGGTCCCAACCCCAAACGCGGGCTTTTGGAGCTTCAGAATTAATGCTCCGCGTTGGCTCATAAAGCAGAACCATAGCGAAAACGGAATGTCTTTATCGCGCAAATTGGTCGCTTGTTCGCCCGTCATCCACACAACAACAGCCGACCATCGCAAACGATTGTTTAATTCGATTTTACTTTAACAATGATACGTATTATTATGAGCACCGCAAGCCGCTCAACATAATCATTCGCTCGTCGCCGTAAAGGGCGAATGGGAAAAAAAAACAAAGCAGGCGTGATCGGGATGAGAGCAAAAACAAGAGAGCCAAAGTAGAGCACTCCCTTCGAGCAGCGGTTGCAACCTGGTTGGGTTAAAAACACACGGCGATCGCTCGAAAGGGCCCACGTGAGTCGCTCTACTCACACGCACACACACACCGGTGCTGGCGAACCCGCGAGTGCGTTGGCTCGTCCAACCATCCCATCACCAGGAACCACCAGTTCCCGTGCCCGAGGAATCCACACCAAAAGTGCACCCTTCATCGTCGGGGTGGACGAGAGGCGCGCGAGAGACCGAAAATAATTTGATATAATTTGACGTTTGATACATGATCTCTTATCCTCTTTTCGCGCTTTTCGTCGTCCGGTGCGCTCCTCGGGTGCTGGGGGATCGGTGCAAGGATAACAAACGGTGGCAAAGTGTATATTTAATCGATCATTGATCTTGGGCGAAAATATTTTTCAGCTACTGCATTCCCGAGGCTCGGGGGACCCTTGCCTTCGTGATCCTTAACGCTCGGAGACGGGGGCTTGAAGGGACGGGGGCTTGATCCCCCTTCAACCTCCCCCCCCCTCCCGGGGACCACTCCCTGCCAATGCCGCGATCGTGGCAGGCCTGATTGGAAATCGGTTTTTCGTCATTCTGCCACATTTTTTCGCAGCGTCCCGCAGCGGATGGTTCGTCTTTCGGTGCACTTGCTGCGACGACTGTTGTCGTACGATAAATTATTGTGCACCGCGCGCTCGGAAGGGCCGCTGGACGACGGTGACGATTGGGGCGAACGGTTGTTTTTTAAATGATCGCGCGAGCAAGCGCTCCTTCTTCCCAGTCCCCCTTTCCGGGTGGGGGGGAGGGGTGGGAGCAGCGGGCAAGATCATTATGTTATCCCAATCCCCCTCTTTTCGTGGTGCGTCTGTTTTTTTTTTCGGTTTGGTTTCGCTGTCGTTGTTGGTCGAATGATGAAGGTGAAGGAAAAACAAGCACACATCATCTTTGGCCGGTTTGCTCCTTCGCTGGTTCCGCTGGGATGCTGGCGGGCGCAATTCGCGTCCGAGATTCGCGATTTTCCCCACCACCACCATCAAAAAGGGGTGGGTTGTCGCTTTCGAGCCGTTCGCTTCAAAACCCAAACGTCCGCGTCGGGCTGGCAGCAGACAGACAGGTTGAAGAAGATTTAAAACACGATGACACTGTTGTGTCATTGCTGGTCGTGCTTGTTGTGTAAATCTTGTTAAAATGTCACATTAGGGATATGAGCGTTTTTGGTGGTGAATTTTCGATGGCGGCCATTGGGTGCCCCCCTTCACGTAGGGTTGAAATTGTGGAGAATTTGGTAGCATTTCGTGTTCCCGTCCGCTCCCGAGGGCTGTCAATTTTGGGATGTCCCTGATGCCAATGGGAGTGGGAGGGAAGAGGGCTTTTCAATGGGGTGGTGCAAGGGGGAGGAGGGACATCCCCAATACGCTCACCGGTGTGCCGATACGATCTTCATGACTTCTTTTGGGCACGATCTCGCGATCTCGAGCGACGCGAGGCCCAAACGACGATTTATGAATTCGATTTGCACAAATTTCAACTGCCAATCTCGGCACCCCGTGAAACCCCGTTGAGGGCTGCAGATCGGGTCACCTTTGGAGAGGGCCAGAGAGAGTGAGAGAGAGAGAGAGAGACAGAGTGAAGGCCAAAAAATGCAAAAAAAAGGGCGCACAATATTCGCGAACAACGCGAACATCACAAAACGCTGACAGTTTGGACGAATCGACGACTCCTTGTTTGATAACGGTGCATCGGTGTTTTCCCTCGCGGGTTTCTGTGCCGTACCGTGGGTGTAGGTTTAATTGGGGGGGGGGAGAAACCCCCCAAGAAAACAGGAAAAAAACAGATAGAAGCGATGCAGAAAAATTGCCCCCAAAAATCGACGGTGTGTGCAAAAATCGACCGCCCTCAGGATGGGGTTGTGTTAAACGATTTAGCAGCCTTTTAGCTATAAAACGTCCGCGGCCGCCCGGCAGTGAGTGGAAATCAACTGTTAACGCGCCGTTCCCGCGCGTTTCCCGAGCGCATAATGATGCGCCATAAATGCCTCTCGCTAGGGGTGTTTTTTTTTTTTGCGAAGCCATCATATCGCCGTATCGCGACCCGGATTCCCTATAGCGCCCTTTCGCCTGAACGCAGATTTCTCCCGCATGGGGCAAAGCACAAATTGGACGTGCCGCTGGATTGGGCCGTGCGCGTGTATATTAGTTGATTAGTTTATAATCGTTATAATCGAATCGGGCTGGTTAGCTGGGAGCGTCGTTTGATTGGAAGAGGTCTTTTTTTTGCCCATGGCTGCCGGCTGTGGCTTGAAAATGAGCTCCACGCTCGAGAAGAAACGTGCCTTTTGGCAAGGATATTTTTGACTCCATCACGCACTCCATGGCCACTTTTCACACCCACGAAACGAGCCAATGGTTGCAATTTTCAAAGCTAATGCCTACCGGCGCTTGGCACACTAAAGGGAGGGTTTGGTCTCCCGAAGGCAGGATTATTTATTGTTCCTAATAAATTTCTCCACCACCGCGTGAAAGCGGACGATGAACCATTTCACACCTCACACGCAGGGTCGCTGATAATATGCGACAACGCTGGATGACGCGTTCGGATGTGTGTGTAGAATTGCAATCAAAGCAGTCTGCTAAATCCCCGTATCATTTATGGGAAAGGCGCGCATGCCGGAATCCATGATTTACGGCACCTGAATCACACCGGGCCGGAGAGGCTTTTTCGCTGGATCAAAGCTGAAACACGCCATGTTGGTAGGAATCTCTGAGCTGGCGGAATTAAAGCCCCACTTAACCACGAAATGAACCCCGGCCACGGTACGACGCGTTTTTGAAGACGCAGAAAAGAGTAATTGTTTCCCCGTCACGAAAAGGGATCGTCTCAAAAAATTGTCACAATTTTTCCCGTTCCACCAGAGCCGTTTTAATCGAGCCGGATGAAGGGCTTTTGCTTTACTCGCGCAAAGACGCCTAAAAACCCCCCGTTGATTGCTTCTCATGGTGCGTAAGGTCTCCGGTGAGGATGCTTCCCAAAGGCAACATGCCACTCCCAGGATTACGGTGGCGAAGAATTGGCCCACTCTCGAGGAGAAACCCGCACTCCCAGCAAACCAAAAAGCCCAAGGCCTCCGAATGGCGCCTCGCGAAAACCGTCCCTTTTCGCTGGTCACCAACCGAATCGGCCAGCCCTTTTCTGTGCACCGCGGGTGACAGGAAGCGGCTTTCACGCATCCGTGGCGATTCGCGACGCACGCATTCCGCCATTCGCCGGTTTCGGTGGCGGCCATTTTGCAAAAACCGCGACGGGGTGCCACCACGCCGCGGCTGCAGCGCTGGAAATGGGTCGCGTTGCGAGCGATTAAACGAACGCGACGACGACGACGACGACGACGCACCTGGACGATTGCGCGAATGCGCAATACAACCTCAAACAAGCATGACAAAACGTACACCGCTGGCGCAATGGCTCTCGGAGGGAAAAGGGCTAAACAGGGCCGATGGAGAGATCTCCCAGGTGGGTGCATAAAAGCCGCGTGGTTCTCGGTCGCGCAAACACCCCTTAGCCACCAGCAGGCAGAGCAGAGCAGATAAACCCAGCGCTGTGCGAGCGAATTAACATCAAACGGGACGACGCGATATTGAAGGGGTTTTAAACGTGTTTATTTGCCTTAATACACTAACGCGTGATAAAGATAAGCACCGAATATGCGCGACCTAAGCGCGGACAGCGACAGACAGGGCAGCATGCGGTACAATAAAGGCACAATAATTATTGTCAGCAGATTAGCGAATGGGGGTCTGGTGATCCCCACGTGGTGATCGTCAAACCTCCGTTGGATGGTGCTTTCGTCATGGCCGCATACATACGCCTCGGACCGGGAACCAGCTGTTTACTGAGCCCCTGCATTCCTGTGTGCCCTAACCTTATCCTCCCCATTTAGCACTTTTTTCTGAAGCCGTTGAAGAAAACACGACGACACTCCAGCGACGACACTTCAAAGCGCGATCCCCCCCCAAGGGATGACTGTGTGAATTTTTATCTGCATACTGAAACTCTCCCTCCTGGCGGTTTTTGTTAGAATTTCCGTACCACACTAGCACGTGTTTCCGGCTTTCGAGCTATCCAACATCGGCCAAAAAAAAGGGTGGCCTACAAAACTCGCGCCGCGCCGAGATAATCACCCGTAAAAGCTCGCCGTCCGTGCCTCGCGGGTTTCGCTCGCTCACTGCCGTCGAACGAAGGCATGATTAAACGACCGAATGGCGGCATCCTCGAGGCCGCCGGTCCAATATCGCGGGATTGATTTATAGGTTAATAAATTTATTAGATGTGATTTGAGTGTAAATTAGTCAGCCCGGCGTAGGGTTAGCGCACCGAGCCCCGATTAGGATCAGTGCGCGGGATAGCGCGATATCTGCACGCGAGAGCACCTTTTCTCGTTCGTGTCACCCTTTTTCCTGGCCCACATCACACCCCACGGTTGAGGTCTTCATCAATGCTTCGGAAACGTTGGGATAGCGATAGCGTCAGTCAAAACCCCTGCTACCAAAGGGACGGGGGCCGCTAGGCCGCCTTCGGGAGATATTATTTATGCAGTTTAAGAGTTATCGGAGCTCCTGGGGAACTCTGGAACTGGAGCGCGTACTTGTTTTTTTTTTTTTTTTATTAATTGCTTGTCAAGATACAGCGAGCATCTCGCGTTCGTGTGAAGCGGAAGGGGTTTCGGAGCGAGTGAGAGTGAGAGAGAGAGAGAAAGAGAAAGAACTCGGAAGCACCCCCATCGAAGCACCCTCAATGCTCGATTCTTGTCCGTGCGTCCGATTTACACGTGCATTCTTATCGAAGTCGTTCTAATGTTTTTTTCCCACCTCCCGCGTTGGCAGCTGGCCTTTGGAAGGGTTGTAAAAAAAGGTAAAAAAAGGAAACTCGACAAAAGCACGTGTCCCGATAGAACGCTTCGGTTTTGTTTGTTTGACAGGCCTCGGTCCTGAGCGTGGAAGGACCCTCAAATGGGGTAGCAATAAGGAAAAAAAGAAATAGAAATTCCATTCTAACGGCGCTTGTGTCAGGGCGCACCGATCGCGAGCTGGTGTTGAGCTGTTAATTGTTTGTTAATTATTTACAGTGCGCAAAATACAAAAAAAAATGGCACGGGTGCCGAATTCGGTCGCCGTGTCACTGCACTCTCCACCCGTTGACACGTCCTTTCCGTCAACCCGAGAAGCCTTTCTTCGCGAGGGCGGATGCACCGCGATGTACGAGTTTTACTTCTGCGAGCGCCGTTTTTTTGTTTTTTTGCGTCGTGGTGTGCGCCCGGTTGATTGCTTTCAAAGAAGGGCCGGGCGAGGGCGACTCGATTAATCGTGCATGTGTTTGCCGGCAGCCCCTGTGCCGCAAGCCAGGTGACGAAGCCAAAAAGGGTGAGTAAAGCCACCGGGCGAGCCCGCACTCCACAAAAACCCACGCTGTCAGGGTTGATTGGGTAATGGATTTTCGTTATCGGCTCCGTTCGAGCGTGAAAACTAACGGACAGACGATCGATTCGATTGACGGTTTATTTTTATTTTTACTTTACCTTTTTTTTTACTCTTCCTCAGAGCGTTGAAAGGGAAGTAAAGTTTCACTTTCGTGTCGCTGGTGGGGGGGAGAAAAAAAAAGCCGGGTTGTTTGCGTATCCAGTGCACTTCCGTCACTTTGAACGCGCTTGCTTATCGGTTGAGCATAGGAGAGAAACGTTGACAACACGTTCAATCACACACACACACACACACGATCAAGCCGATGGGTTGGGCCGTGTGCGCGGGGGTTGAACAGATCCCGCTCGCGAACTGATAAGCGCTAATCGGGGTCTAATCGAGGCGGCCCGGTTAAAACGGCCCATTCCGAACGAGCCAATCGATCTGTTTTTGGCCGGGAAATGCCGGGCCGCCACGGGTGCAGAACAGGTCTTAGCTGTCAGTGTGTGGTGGCCGCTAAAAATAGCCCATACCCAATAGGGGGTGGGGGTGGCTTTCCCACACTCGGTTGGGTTTTTATCGGGTGTGATTTGTGAAAAAAAAAAGAGGAGTACGAAAAAAAGATAGAACGCTAATGAACCAGAGCGGGTCATCTATCACGCCCTGCGTCAACGGACCAAACAGGGGTCAGGAAATTACGCTCCCGTCATTGCCCTTGTAGAAGGAGTGCTGCAATGTAATGTACCAAGTTCGCGATGGGATTATCCTCGGCTCGAAATCCACCACGACGATAATCCCACCACGAGATCGTAAATTCATCAGCTCGATAAGAACACGGAGTGGGTTTGGGAAAAATGATTCGCCACACCAAAAAAAAAAAAAAAAACGATCCCCCAAATATGCGCCCATTTTGCGCTCATTAAAGCGGCACTGGTACACACGTACGTACAAGCAAGCGCACATACACAAGCACCATTCGCGAATATGCAACGCTCGAAAGCACGCAACCGGGTATACGCGCTTATCAATGTCACACGGGCATGCCGCGACGACCGGCTGGTGGTGGGCACTTTAAAAATGTAAACAAACCCCCTTCTCAGGTGCCCCAGTACCCCTCCCCCCCTCCCCAGCAGAAACGTCCATCTCCCTTACCACCCCCCCACCTGGCAAAGCGACCCAATAATTATCGGCGGACGTTACTCACTCACGCCGTTTCTGGGAAGGTGCCCTCGCTCGGTGTAATTTGTTTTCCGCGAGTCAACACGGAGCCCGCGAATGGGGGAGGGGTGTATGTGATAAGCTTTGCGACTTCCTCTGCCATCGCAAGTAAATAGAAGAAGAAAAAAGCAAGCGATCCCCCACCGGAGGTTGTGCGCGCGCAGATTATCCAACGGCGTGCGTGTGGGGCTGATTCATGAGAAAACTGGCCACCCCATCGATGGTGAGCCATTCCGTGTGCGGCCATTAGCCAAGTACCTGCTGGTTGATTCACTGGGTGTGGGAGGGGGTGCTTTCTCACCCCCCCCCCCTCCCCTCACCACCATCAATGAATGCTCGACCGAAGCATGTAAGCCGTTGTTCTCGGTTCTAATTGCACCATCCATCCTTTAGGGGGAACGCTTTCCCTGCGTAGGGCCGAGCGCGAAGCATCTGCCCTGAAGGCATCGGTGTGATTACGCGGCGCCCCCCCCCCGTTTATTTTCCCTAAGAAGGTGGAAAGTCCCTGCCCCTAGGGTGGGGCGAAAGTTCCATTCGCCAGCAGAAGCGCCGCCGAAACCCAAGCCGTTCCATCTCACTAAGCGCACCGAAAAGAAAGAAAGAAAAAAAAAACCACAATCGGACCCGGTTGCGTCGGAAAAGGGCCACTCGTTTCCGCCGGCAGGAAGACGCTTTTCACGCATGGTTTGCCGACCATCACGCGCCACCATATCCTGCGGCCCCTATCGAGCGAACAGGAAACCGGCACAGCAAGGAGAGAATACAAGAGCAACAATAAAAAGAGAATACACACATCGTACAATGTCATCGGGATTCGGGAGGCAAATTGCACCACCTTCCGGCTACGCACGCCGGTGCATCGTGCGTAAAGGGTTTCCCGAAAAAAAAAACGGCACAACAGCGCTCGAGATGCATCAGGATGCACGCACTTACGAAGGGTTGCTCGAAAAGGGGTAGATGCAGTTAAATAGATATCGAGAAATAGATTATGTTAATTACATGGGGTCAGCCCAACGCACAACCGACGACGACCGGCGATGCAGATGATGATGGTGATTATCATTATGATTATATATTGCGCTATATAAATAGTTTTCTGTCTCATTGCGCCAAACTCGGTCGCTTTGACCCCGATTCGCACCGAGTGAGGGATGAGCGATGCGTCTCGGTTGCCATTCATTAACCCTCCGGCCAGCGAGTCCGTTTGGACAGTTACTAATTTAAGTCGGAAGTGGTGAAAAAAAAAAACGATCCTAGCCAGCTCGCAGGGTTCGGTGACCCCTGGTTTCGCACCGAACCGTTCTACGGCTCGCTTGCTCGCCTAATTCCAAAGACGGATGCGCCTTAAGACGTCCGAGCCCTGGGCATGGGATTTGTGCGCTGTGAGAAATAGGAGAAATATGAATAAGCCACACGAGGTGATTGTAATCGGATGAGACCCGGCCGGTTGCTATGGCGACTCGATTGCACCCAAACGGTTCACAGAGCCTGGCCGTAATTTGTTTCCCCTTTTTCTCTCTCTCTCTCTCTCTCTCTCCACCAATCGTTTGCCATCGAAAATTAGCCTTTTCCTCCCGCTTTATGTTTTCCGATCACCCCTAGGACAGAAAAAAAAAAACACCCCAAAACGACTTCCTTAATTACCGATTGATCAT
This sequence comes from Anopheles nili, assembly GCF_943737925.1. Lineage (NCBI taxonomy): Eukaryota > Metazoa > Arthropoda > Insecta > Diptera > Culicidae > Anopheles > Anopheles nili. The sequence continues at coordinate 51,979,614 of NC_071292.1, forward strand.
CCGTGCCGGCTAAGGCTAGCTCCCAAGCGTTCCACGGTTCGCTGCTGGCCCAATCGAACGGGGATGGGCTCGGGCGAGCTTCCGGGATCCGTCAGTTGCATAACACACACGCGCGCTGGTCGTGCCGCTTTTCTCATGCCGTTTGCATTCATGCGTGCCATAAATCGTGGCCCGAATCATGCGTCGCCTGGATGACGCGATCGCGAACCCCACGAAGAAGAGCCGATTCGATAATTCACTCCGATCGGGTTGGGTTTGGGAGGTGGGTGAATGTAAAAGTTTTCGGAAATAAATTACGAATTAAACGCCCTCCTCGGCCGGGTGCTGCTGGGGTCGCATTTTCGCTGCTTAATCGAATGTGACGGAACGTACGAAGCCCACTGCAATCCTTCCGCCGTGTTGGGCGTTCGTCCTCGGAACGCGACAGGAAGTTAATTTCCAACCGTTTCTGTGGGACCTTTATTTTTTTTCTTCCTCTTACACTCTGCCCCTTGCGCGTGGGTTTTCCGTTTTCGCTTTTCCATTCGCTTACAAACTGTTGCGCGTAGACCAACGTGCGAAGTGCGTTTTTCCCCCCAACCGGGCGAACGATAATGACGCTTCTAGGTGTACGGGGGATTTTTTTTTAAAGTCACCATTAGGTGCTCGTATGCGTGTGTGTGTGTGTGTGTGCCAAACCCTAGCGAGTCCTGCCCTTTTCTGTTTGTCCCACCACAGGCCATGCGAGCCGACCCAGAACGGACACACGCGCGGGTTTGCTAGAAATTGCAATGCACCATGACTCTTTTTTTTCTTCTCTCTCTCTCTCTCTCTCTCTCACTTTTCTCCACCGGTCGATTTGCGTCGGTGGGAACCCGTACCTTGAGGAAGTAAGAACCGGCCCACACACACACACGCAGGCGCTTGGACACACAGGATGAACTAATGGCTTTAAGGGTCCCCTTTTCGCTCGGATCGACTCCGTCAATCGATGGCAAACCAACCCGACCGAAGCAGGCCATGCATGGCTCATCAGCGAAGTGACATCTGTCAATTTGGCTTCCTGTCATTGTTGTGCGTTCCTCTCGAAGCCTCGAAGCGAATGGGGACTCTCTCTCTCTCTCTCTCTCTCTCCCTGGTCGACTTCCGGCCCGGGGTCAGAGTCCTGCCGCTCATCCGTCGTGGTAATGGGGCGAAAGGGATCAGTTAACCGAGGGTGTGGTTCGGTCAACCAACCAGCCCGAGTTAATCGCAATCCCAAACATTACAACGTGCGTCCAGCGGCAGTTTTTCCAACCCCTGGCTGGGGTGTGTGTGTGGACCGGACACAAACACCAGGCCCCAATCGAACCGGCCGCGGACGACACAACTCCAGCGTCTGACCAAGCGAACTAAGCGTCGCGTTGGTGGGCCATAAATTAAAATCCCGAAACTGATAAAATCCGCGTTTCTATGTATTAAAGGATTTAGCGGCGCGCCCCGGTGGCCACCAAGGGCCGAAAGGGTTGGATCCCCTTTTTGTACACGGTGTTCCAAACCGAACGACACCATGTCGGCACCATGTGGTCTGGAGCGGTTTTGAGAGTCGTCGCGTTTCGAAATGCACACAAACATCCCGTTTGCCGTTCGTCCTTTGGCGTCGAAACCTTTGGTCTGGTTTGTTTCGGTCGTGTTGGTTAGCTTTCGCGAAGCGTGTAAAACAACGCTAAAGCTGCTCGGTTCTTATTATCATTGCGGGTTAATGTTTTGTGTGCGCTTGTACCAGCCGGATGATCATTTCATGCGTTTTCTGAGTGCATTTTTGCCCCGCTGAAAATCATTCACTCTTGATCTTTGCATCGATCGCTGCACAAAGTGCAGCTGCTAGATTTATGGGGGGGTCCTTCGCATCCTTTTTTTTGCCTTTTCTGTCCACCGATGTCATCCATAATTCCCCCTCCCACACACATAGACACACGCACTCGTGTTTGCTGCGCGTGTTTCTTTTTTGTTTTGGCTCTCCAGGCTCCTCCAGCAGACACTCCGGGGAACCTTCGCGCCATTTTAGAAGCTTAGCACCAGTTGGTTCAATGGCTGAATGGGTTTCGGTATGGACCAGGTCGGGCGGCTTTTGCGCGAGTACCCGCGAAGCCCACCACCACCAGAACGTACCAGCCGGCGCGTATGAAAGAACGGAAGCTAATCCGCGGAAAATACGGACATGCCATTCCGTAGGCCGTTCGGCGCTGGCCGGGGCGGTTTGGGTTAGTTTGTGCGTGCCTTTTTTTTTGCTCTCTCTCTCTCCTGGGTTGTTTGTTAGGATGAAGGATTTGTGTCCCCGCCTCTCGTGGGTCGAACGTGAACACAACCCTCGTAAGGCTATCGATGGCCAGGCGCCCAGTGACCATTGTTGCAAACGTTGTAATGGTTTGAGGGCGTTCTGTGAAAGCCGCGCCGGCTCTTAACGCCAAATGGGCGCTTGGGGTGGAACAACAACAACAGAAAAAAGCACGTGAGTGCATATTTCGAGCAGAAAATTAAACCCCGCGACACTAAGTGCTGACAAATGGGGGCGGCCGCGAGAGAACTAACCTCACTTTTTCGCCCACAAATCATAACTCTTCCGGGGCGCACCTGGACGTGCGACCATCGCCCGGATGGCAAACATCGGCCAGCTCTCGCAGATGCCAATGCCGGGTGGACCTTTTCTTCACCGCCCGGTACCCAACCCCCCCCCACCCCCCCACCAGGGGGTTCTTTTCCGTTGGCCTTCGCGATGGATTAGCGGGCCGGTCGGCGTTCGAGCTTGCGCTTTTAAGCTTTTGCAGCAGCGATACGATTTACGAGGCGGCTTCCCAAACCCATCTCCATCTCGTCGTGCGTCTTTTTGTTCAGCTCGTTTTCGTTCCATCATCAGGTGGCCGCTGCTTGTGGCAGTGGGACAAATTAACATAAGCTCAATCGCAAATCTTAATCACTAACCGGGGCCAGGTTGCCCCCATGGTTGGGGAGGCCGTTATCAGCCATAAAACACACACTACTCCGGGGGCTTTATTATTGAAATGTATTTTATTTTATTTGCCGCCGTTTTGCCTTAAGCGGCCCCATCGGTCAGCCACCGCCGGTCAAGCTTTGGCCCGCGGAAAAGCGGGCCCCACAATCGCGGCGACAGATGGAAGGCTTAAGATGGAGGTTTATGGATTAAATCATTTCACGGACGTGATCAACGAACTCCCCCCATCCGAAAAACCACGACGACCGATCGAGGAGGGAGACTGAAGCTTTTTCTTTCTGCTTCAAACCCCCAGAGCGGGTTTCGCTAATCCCCCACTAGCCGGGTCCGTGCCCGTGGGTTCAGCTGCGCGAAACGAAACCGCGGCTCGACGAAACTTAAGGGAGACAATCTCAACCCGCGGCTCGTTCGGTGGTAATTGGTCCGAAATGTTGGGATTAGCATTTTCGGGACCCGGTTTTTCTTTTTTTTTATTTTCGAAACCCCTTCCCAGCTGCGGAAGAAGGTGTTTTGAACCTAGTGCGCTGGTTATCGGGCGAAAGGCAACGGACTTGATCGCGGTCAAACGAGGGATATTGATCGGCGTCGCAGTTCCATTAAATTCACCCAAATCATCCAATCACCGGACCGCCATCGGGTCCGGCTTTCGGTAGCGCCCGACACAACGACGACGATGATGATGATGATGATGATTGAGTCGAGTCATTTGCAGCCTGGAGAGGGACACACACACACACAAAAGGAGCAAAGAAAATAGCGGCATTAAGCAAAACACGATCGTAAACTTAATACCGGCCCCGGGTTTTGGGGGATTCGCAAAGATCCGCAAAAAGGCCTCCCGGAAAAGAAATGCTCAATCCGTGCCCGGTGCTGAGGTGGTGCAAAGACAACCCGCAACCACGTCGCAGGACACGCAGGCTTTACGGGGGGGTTGGATTTAAATTCTCACCTAATTTCATACGGAACGGGGCCTGATCCGATCGCATATATTACCGATTTCCTACCTATTCGACGGACGACAACGACGGCCAGATCCATGGCTTCCACGGCAGGAAGCACGCTGGAGTCTTCCGAACTCGCCGGTAGCCGACCATAAACGGGTGTGAGTGACCGACCGGACCAGTACGACCAGGGAGGACACACGAATTATAATCTCACGGAGCCGTATTTATTTTCGCCAGAGCTCACCCCTCGTTCGCATCGGAGGTCTTTACTGTCGCAATAAATATTAGCCAACCCCATTGCGTGAAGCGCATTTCAAAATGGAGTAAGAACGAGAGCGAGAGAGAGAGAGAGAGAGAGAGAGAGAGAGCGAGAATAAGGGGCGCATTTTAATCTGTAGCATCTTCACGCACGTTGCCGAGTGTCCTCGGGATCTTTCTCGCCCTTGCAAAGGCAGATGATTCAATGCGGTCGCGATTTTTGTTCTCCGTTGTGTTTAAGGCCGTGTCAATGTCTTGTCTTGTGTTTTGTTGCTTCGTTTCCCACCCCCCACCCCAGGCCTTTTGGGGTGGGTCTGACACGTCGAGTTAGTTCCGTTTTCGTTTTTCCGCGGTTTCGCGTGCGTATCCGCCGGAGCAGAAGCAACCGATCGAGCAGGACCACGAGCGCACGAACACGCCGCCCCGTTAATGTATGAAAATCCGTCAAAAGATTTAGCGTTTTCACTAATCACCTCGCCACAAATCCGTCGGCTTGTGCGAATGAGCTTGTTTTTTTTTCTTTTTCTTCGAACAAGGGTTCGTCTTTTCGTTGTGCCGTCCGCTGAGCTGAGCTGGGGCTGATCGGAATGTGCGCGACGACGGTACGCGGTGGAAATAAAAATTAATCCCACATCCGCGCATCCGACGAGCGAACGGTGCCGAATATTTTGAATAATCTTGGATTAAAAAGGGGAACATCATAACTCTTCCAGCCCCGTTCATCAGCATTAACGCAACGACGCGCGAGGCCAACCTCGGGCCAGGATGAGTAGCGCCGTCTTATCCGCCACGAAGGTCGCCGAAGGTGTACTAAACCAGAATTCGACAACCGAAAAAATCCGCCAGAATGTGTTACAATTACCAATTGGGCGCGTGATAGGTACACGCACTAAGCTCGAGCTGAACGAGCCCGGAAAAGGCCCAGTGGAAAGGTGCCCAGTTCCGTACGCGATTAGCATGATTGAGCGGGTTTTAAGCCTCACGACCAGAACCACACCACGAACCAAGATCGCACTCGGGTTGCCCTATAAATAGGTCCGGATGGTGAAGGAACTCTCAAGCCTAATGTTGACGGACGGATAATCTACCCCGCTACAAGTTTCGGAGTAGAATCCACCCAGTGGTCACAAACATCGGGGCAGATCGACAGGAAGTCTCTTGCGTGCAGCTCCCGCAAAGTGTCGCAAACCTCGCAAAGCCCCAGAAAAGCGGCCGGGCACGCGAAAAACCCCCTCGCTGGCCCCGAACGAATGGCCCCCGCGGACGCTCATGTCGCCCGTACAGAGAAAGGTCCCGGTCGAAACCGTGAAAAAAAAATTTTAATCCCACATATATTAATCATACAATAAATTAAAATAATCCAATCGGATT